>NC_056738.1:293961908-294275658 GCF_019279795.1 Protopterus annectens | reverse complement strand
TAGATAGATAGATAGATAGATAGATAGATATTAAACAGTGCAGAACAGCAATCACTTAGGTCAGAACAGAGATATTAAAAAGAAAAGAACAGCAGTTAATTTTTAGTCATCCACACAAAGACATTCTTATGTATTAGGTAAAGGGATTATCAATGAGGTACATGCCAGAAACACATTACTCTTCTAAAAGGTTAGTAGCTGCCAAATGCAAAGGAAAGCTGCAAACTCCAGCAGAAAAGTTATACCTACCTTGATTGTTACAAAGGCAGAGTGAGTGAACAATTGTTGGTAAGCAAGTGGTACCAAAAGTGGCAATATTTGTGGATGTATGTAAAAAGGAGGAAATACAAATAAATGCTGTTGAACTGATTATATTCCAGGAATAAGTCTGACAAAGAAATGTCAGTTATCCTGTGTTGAAAAATTCATGATCCATAGGAATGTCCTGGTACACAAAAAAATCATATGAAATATCCTGCAGCTTTGGAAGGATTCTTACTGTTCCCCCATGAATGGCAGTGTTTACTGCTTTTTTACTGTTTACTGTAGCTAATTTCCATTACAGGTTTGTTTACTGCAGCAGTCAGATGGGGTAAGGGAATAGTGCATGTGGCAGTGTGGGCTTCACTGCATCTGTTAAAGTTTCATCCTTGGCATTTTTGACATCTAAGAGCTATGACCATTTCCACTTATTCCCTGAATATTACATTTAATAGAATTAATTCTTCAAAACTCTGCCAAAACAACAGTAAAACAAACTTACTTTGAATACCCACATCTTACAGTTGTATAATGCTATATATGCATGCACATTGCCAGTATTAATCTCTGCTTTGCATAATTCTGAATATTCTCTATCACATGCAAAATTCTTGCACTAAACAATTTTTAAAATAAAACTGTTGAACAATTGTGCTTTCAATTTATGAAGAACGCACTATAATAATTTACTTTGTGCAGAATTTTATGTTTCTGGAACATTAACTGAACCTATCCACCAAGTAGACTTCTTAAGGACAAATAGGATACCTAATATCTGAGGTTCAGCTATACATTTTTCATAAAGGCTTTTGTCATCCTAATACGAATTAATGGCATGCTCTGGCTGAGAGACAACCTTCCCTGAATACTGTTACAGTAACTGATAATGACCTCTGAACATGGATGGGCAACAGCAAAGAGCGTGGGGATGTTAAAAATTGAAAGAAGAAAACATTAAACTGTGTCACAGAATGTAGAAGTCATTGGTTTCCTCACTGGGATGGACTTATTACCTATCCATCTTTGTTACAGTGCAAGTAAGGCCTTCAGACAATACCACTGAATCTTTACCATAATTGTGATACATGATATGTCACTTCCTTAGTGCTGCCCTTGCCCTGCAGAAATTCAGACAAACTGGCAATAACAGAGTAAATCAAAGCTATACACTTAACGTTTAGATTGCTGAGGTGTGTGGGCTGGGAGAGGGGGATTCACTGTTGTGAAATGAAAGCAATATTTCAAATTGTGTATGACATAGCACTGCATGCTTCTGTTTGGTGCGTCTGCATGTGACAGTATAGTATAGTAAAGTACTATAGCAGTGAAACCACCTTATTACACACTAGAAAATCCAAAACTATAAAAAATTTTAATAAAAGTTAGAAGTTTCATGATTCCAAAGTGAAGCATTACAAAGTAAGCTTATACTTTTTACATGTCTTGGTGCTCCATGAAAGCAAACCCATATTCTATTACACTTTTGATGTACTTTTGCAGAAAAAATTTACTCATCAGAAACCAGGAAAAGCACATTATACAGTTGGACAAAGCCAATATTTTACAAGCTGCCTATATCATCCATTTGTTGTATAACAATATAATTGCAGGCCAGCTGTTTTATTTCCAATAAAAGTTAAATATTCATGATACTAAGCATCTGTATTTGTAGATTTGTCAGATAGCTAATTACTAGCTGCTTGAGTCTGTACAAGCATTTTATTTAACTGAAATAAAAGCCTAACCTATTCATATTTATCTCTTTTTATATGTCCATGAAAGTATTTAAAGTCTCATTATAATAAACAATGAGATATTATTCATATTTGCATAACAGAAGTAGCAGGCATGGATACCTCTGCTTCTTTAAATGATACCTGGCTTTAATTTGAGGACAGTCAAATGCAATATGCAGTGCAAGTTTACCGCATTCCTAAAGTTTTCTGTATGAGGAGGAGTCATTTTGCAATTGTTTTATCCTCACCTGTTAGGTATGGAGAACATACCTTCATTCCTTCAAGAGATAATGAAGGGCAAATTCTTGAGAGCCAGTGGTGGCTATGTTGGCCATGATATGCTAATCAACATTAACTTGTAGTTTGGGAGCACATAGTATTAAGCAGAACAAAAATAAATATATCAAATAAATAAATAATATATATATATATATGCATATATATATATATATATATATATAGATGTGTATGGATATATATATATATATATATATATATATATATATATATATATATATAGATGTGTATGGATATATATATATATATATATATATATATATATATATATATATATATATATATATATATATATGTATATATATAATAGCATGACAGCATGTAAAATTCCAGCATAATTTATCATTAATTTATACAACCTGAGCATCAGAAAACAGAGAGGTAAAGAGAAAAACAGCAATTACCTTCTTCTTTTGCATGATAAGGCTGCAGACAGAAATCCATGTGAAGTCTCTCATTAGTCTCCATATTCACAGAGTAAATCATTTTTTTGCACTTTTCTTTATAACAAGGTCAGAGTTCCAAGTCTGAAATTTAAATGGCCTGTCATTTTTTTTTTACTTTTTGTAGAATAATTTATCTGCATGCTATTCATGTATTTGTTATGCATGTTTATGTGCTTGTATGTACCCATTCACCCTCCCACTCACCTATCAAGCTGTATATCCATTAAAACACTTATTTTTTCTCTTTTTTAGTGAATTGTAAGCCCTCTCACATCATGACTGCTTGTTCTAAGACGTGACCTCTTGAGTGTTGCATTAGTTGATAAATGTGGTTTTACTCATATGGTATAAATGTAAAAGCTGAACTCGAATGCAAGATACTCCACATATGCCCCAGGATTCGTGAAGCTTGCGCCAGGCGCAGGTGTAGCGTAGGCGGTATAATGCCAAATATGGCCGCCGAGCGATTCAGGTACAATCCAATTCCACGTGCACTACCAGCGTACGCCAGATCTGCGCAGCCCTCGGTGCAGGTATGCTAATAACCCCATGCGCAGTACTGCACCGTGCAAATGAAGGTACATAGTGATTCATTAAGTGGTGCAGGCATAGCGTAAGCCCACAGAAATGTAAACCAAAAAAAAAACGGTTTACATTTTTCCAAACAGAACATCGGAGCTATGAAAGCGGACCAGACTCATGTATTACAAGGTTAAAATATGCCAATGGCTAAATATACAGCCAATGGCATAAGAAAAGATGCACAACACCTAAAAACAACATTTAATGTCATGTCCACAGTAACGCAAAGTACAACCGCAGGGCATGTGTGCGCAAACAGGAACACAAGGAAAATATATACAAATGTCATAAAATCGCAATGTAATACAAATAATGATTTCGCCATAATACTCAATGGTATGCATGGTACACCACAACCAAGCTGCAAGGGTTGCTAAGGCTCTGTGACAGTGTTTGGCACGGTAACTATGAATTAGTAGTCAATGCTATGCAAATGAGGCAAGTAATAGTGAATTGCAAACGTCCCGCCGGACTAAGGATGTACCATATGGCGCAGCACTACAACACTGAGGAGTGGTTTGGAGTGGGGTGTGCCATTGTAGCTTTAAGCACATTGGAGCAATGCAAAACTGGGCTGCCCGTTGCTAAGCAAAGCCGCAGGATAGGGGTGGGGATGTAGGTATAGCATCGTTTAGCTGAGAGCACATATGGTGCCCGAAAGCGCATGTGTATGTGGATGAAAACATGCCCGAAACCCGGTAAGCGGATGCACGCTCCACGCACCATAGCTCAAACAGGAAGGTTAGGGGAAGTAAATAAGGAAATGCCACAGTAGGGTAATTGGAGTACAACTGAGCAATTAACACCTATTAACTCACAGTGGGCAATGAACGGCAGCTAACAAGTCTGCTTGCAGCAACCTGCATAACAGGATAGGGGAGGTGTCGGATTGCAAAGAAAAGAGAACTGTCATAGCAGAGCAAAGCAAACCTGCAGTAGATCGACCATAGAACACATTTTGCAAGATAAGCCAGGTTTTGGAAAGTACAAATGAAAGCAGGCTGCTGGATGCATGCCAGAAAATGGGAGGGGAAATGTTAAGAAATGTTAAGGGAAGGGCAAGAGGTAATCCACAGCAGCTAAATGTAATTCAACACCAAAGGCACCACAATAGCAGTACCTGTGGTAAAACACATAAGATACCCTGTAGCTCCGATTGTACATACACACCCTATGACATCGTCAGTGTTCACAGCACAATAGTATAAAGTATGAAGGTACCTCACACACACCTGTGTATTCCCAAACACTGCACCATTGGTGTAAACAGAGGGGGAACTTTTACAATGTACATGTTGGGAGATGCCATAGCTGTGATTCGTCACCATGTGTTAGAGACTGAAGGTGTTGTGGAGGATGATGCTGACAACCACCACAGGCCCCGGAGGAGGAAAGAGTGTTCAGACCAAGGGTAACCTACCAGGGGCTACATGATCTGGAGATAGTAGAGCGTTATAGGGTGGACAGGGACATCTTACAGCAAATAGTTGAGCTGTGCCAGCCAGGCCTGAGATCCAGAAACAACAGAGGGGAACCCATCCCAGTGGACATGAAGGTATGTGTAAGCTTGCGAATACTAGCCACAGGTACCTTTCAAAGGCCAACTGGAGATATAATGGGGATCTCACAGGCATCAGCATCCAGGGTACTACACCAGTTCCTGGATGCCATGTTACCACATGCCAATGAGCATATATACTTCCCCCAAACTCAGGAGGAGTTGGCCAGCAATATGCGTCTCTTCCACCATGTGGCACACTATCCCGGTGGTACTGGGTGCGATAGACCGCACACACATGCATATCAAGTCACCACCCAGTGAGCATGGTAGGTGCTACATAAACCGCAAGGGATACCACTACATCAACTGCCAGGTCATGTGCAATGCCCAGGGCATTATCATGGATGTGTGTGCTGGCAGCCCTAGAAGCTGCCATGACTCCCACATCTGGCATGCCTCACAGCTGTTTCAGGTATTTGTCAGGGGGGACATCCCACATGGCCATCTTGTGGGGGATGCTGGCTATGCACTGGAGCCATGGATGATGACTCCCATCAGACACACACCCATGCAAGAATGCCATAATGAGGCACACGCACAAACCAGAATCATCATAGAGTGTGTGTTTGGGATGCTGAAATCATGGTTCCGTTGCTTGGACATATCTGGTGGAGCCTTGCAGTACTCTCCAGGCACGTGTGCCCACATCTTCATAGTATGTGCCATGTTACATAATATGATCCGGCGGAAACAGCTGTAGCAGGGACATAATGGTGAAGGCCCTCAAAGCCCATCGCAATTGCCAAGGCCATCACAGGCACAGAGGGATTCAGACCATGAACACACTGTGCCAGCCCCAGTAGGCAGACGGAGGCGTGCCCAATATGCCCATGCCTCGGCAAAGAGGGAACAGATAGCTCATACACTGACAGTGTAGGCCCCTACGGACTGACACACCTCTCCACCTGCACACACAGTAAACTGGATGGCACACACACACGACCACCTGTAAATTGTAATGTATAGGTGGCCTACTGTGTGAATCCTACATGGGCAGCCCTCAACCATTGCACACACAACAGCTATTGGAACAAGGAATGTCAACACCTGAACAGTACACGCAGCTAACAACATATGTTGATACTGTATGTATGGGTTCCTAGGTACATTGGTAGGTACATGCCCGATTGTCCGAGGCCATTCATCAACCAAGGCAAACAGTGTCTGCTGTCGCCACCACATCGATTAACCAACTGTCCCTCAGTGGAGCAGAGCCAATTGCGGGATCCATGTGTGTAATCACTGTTCCCCACACACTCTGCATGGATTCCCTGGTGTGTTAATGAGGGGCTCAATATAATGTAATCAGGGATGTAGTGACAAAGCATGGGGTGTACCCATGACAGGTATCTGTCACCCCAGCATGCTCCACCTATGGTTGTGTGAAGGTGTAGCACATTATAGTGTGTGGCTCACTGTGACATACATTCCCAATGCTGGAGCACATCCATTAAACATCACTTGGACATACCATTAATAGGTCTCATCCATATGTAAATTAACTGAGTTACACATGTGATTGCAGTATGGAGTAACAACCGTAGTACAGTCCACATACAAAACACCATAACATGTGTACAAATCCCAGATGCCCAAGTGGTAAATGCACTGACTGTCGTGCATTTTCCCGGTTCCACGTCCTGCAAGGGACATTACGTAATCCCGAAGGCACGAATAATGGATGTTGGATGCAGGTCATCAGATCAGGTTTAGCACATGTTAGTGGGATTATGCGTTGGCAAGGGCTGGTAAGCGTCGTTTAAACATGACTATACGGATATGCACGAAACAGGACTAAGCTTTGCTGAATATCGCGCAGATCATGGTCAACGATGTCCAGAATAGGTGAAACTAGCATTATTCACCCCTGTACTAATAGTGCCTGCTCTGAAGGGTAAAATGACCACTGCCAGGAGTAGAACACACAATCATGTAGACAATCACCTAACACTAAGCTACCCGAGATGTACCAACAGCAGGTGTGTATTGTGACAGGTTAAAACACAAACGTGCAGAGTCCAGGAAACAGTATACACCGCCATGTACATAATGAAAGGTGTGTTCCCCCTCTCACTCTCTCTATAGAGATAGAAATGGTGATAGAGAGATATATGTTGACATATACGGATTCACCTATATCTGCAAATATATAGATAGGTCAACGACATGTACACAACCATGAAGGTACAAATAAATAGGATACTGCCAACTATCGAATGTGTCACATACTGACACATGTAATTACGAGGATTAAAGACCGAAAGACCACAGTACCGGAACACTAGAACCACGGGTAATAATATCAAGATGTTAAGGGACATTTAGTTATCACTGCCGGTGCTGCGGTCCAGGTAGGTACTGTGTTCAACTGTGTTTGTGATTGCTGTAGTCTGTGTATGTGTGTGTTGAGGGTGCCATGTGCATTTCTGTGGGACTGTAATGTGTGTGTGTGTGTTTGCATCGTGTGTCTGTTAGTGCTAACTCGGAGGTAGATCATTATGGTAGGTGTGGTCATAGCTGGCCGTAGGCATACGGTTAACACCTGTCCCACTTTAAGAGGGACAGCCCCACCCTGGGCAGTTGTGTCCTGACAAAAAATATTAAAAAGGGCAAATGTCCAAGATTGTAGGACATAATTATGTCCCATATATTATGTAATAGTTGCATTAAATAGTTATTCCTTTATCTAAAATACGTAAATGTTACATGAAACATGATAAGTAGCTAAAGTGCTACAAGAATAAGTATGTATTTAGGATAAAAGTATGTTCTATCCTGTGTACTGACCGTGGTAATTTGTCGGCCTGTAAACACCGATGTGTGTCCTGCAAATGTCCCACTATGGCCATTTGAAAAGGTGGCAACCTATGCCAAAGAGGTCCAGTCACCAACACAATTGCAATGAGTGCAAATATCTGTGACAGAAATACACAAGGCAGCTGTCATTTAGTAGCATTCCTTTACATATCAATGTATTTCCAGAGGTATTAAAGAATCAACCTCACCTGCATGCTATATAGGAACCAATTAACAATGGCTCAATGTATAAGCCCGTAACAACCATAGTTTCAGTCTACTAAATGATAGGTCTTCAATTAGGGAAGGAGACCACACACATATATGGAATATGTAGAAATGCAGCCCCCACAAACCTGTATATGCTATGTACACCCACCTACATCTCCCCCACACCCAAAACAATTGCAATACCGACTGTAATAACATCACAAACATACACTGGCTCAATTACATCTGCAGAAGCATTAACATACCTTGTAAGAGACACATTTGTAATGGTGCCATGTGAAATCGTAGCTGTTGTATAATGGAACAGACGGCGATGTTACAGGTTTTGTTTGCAATAGCCCCTTATCAGACGGTTGAGATGACAGGTACACTCGCATGTAGAACCACATACCCTAGCCATCACACACAATCCACGGGGGACATGAATTCAAAATATCCATGTCTCTCCAAATAGCAGTTGCACTTCTTCACAACAAAACACATACAGGCCGTCTCCCCGAAGGTAGGGCAAAAGGGCAACGCCCAAGTGGAGAACTCAATTATACCCTACTGTTGCCACATAATTGGTGAATGGAGTAGCTGCACAGCTGATGTGCATGTAATAATTTACTCAGGAACACCAATTGGCGGCAGGATGCCACATGTTACAGGTATCGACTATATAAGGATGCCTTGCCATACATTCAAACTATATGCTCATACCATAGAACTGTTTAAACAGTAAAGGTGTAAGAGAGATATTTCAAAGACTCGGAACGCTAACAAGGTATGTAGAACACTCAGTATGTTAGTGTATGTAGAGCCTGTTTTGTATTAATTAAAGTGTACGCAATGCATAAAGTGGGAAAAGGTATTATGTAGTGATGTCTTGTTGAGCATAGTAACGCTTGTAGAAATTGTGTGTCCTGCTGAGGGCCACAAGGTAAACATCTCATACACCACAAGGGATGCTACATGAGGGCTTTAAACACAACAATTCCACACCACCCGCCATCAGTGGTAGGGTTTGTCCAACAAGTACGTGCCATAGCAGGGGATAGTATATGTTGATATACTGTCACAGTAGGCATGTGTATGGGCATATAATGAGAATAACATGCCTAAGGTGGTCCTGCTGTGCAAGTATGCTTTGCATTATGGATAATGTTTAAAATATGTGTAATGTACACTACTGTAGGTAGATATGTCAGATATTTTACACAGCATAACTGTTATATCATGCAAACAAAAGGTATCGTCTATTGGCATGTTCAATACACAATAACAGGATACATATGGCTTGTAGTCATGGGACACTGTAACAGCATGATAGCTAATTGAAATGGAAGAGCTACTCAATTATCCATGCACAAAGGACATGTAATAGCTTCACAGGTTTATAGTGAGGTACTATGCTGTCTGGCCAAGTCCATGTGTAAGCCAAACTACAGTGTTTTCACCGGCGGCACCTCCCTAGGGTAGTGTCCTGTCTGTGAACAGCAGATCCATGTGTTACCTGCACCTGTGTACAGTACAGCCACTGCAGTGATCCCTGGCGTACATGTGTGTCTCCCATCCACCCATCGAGGTATCTCATGAAGAGTGCTAGTGAGTGTCCCTGCTTGATGTACATAAGAATCATGTTCCAAAGCATGGTGAGTGTCTGGTTCAGGAATGTATCCCTAAAGCACATCTCACTCATTGTTGCATTTGTGCACATATCCATGAGCATGTTGCTCTCAGTGGCTTTTGCTTATGTTGCTTATGTGGAGTATATCCATAAATATTGTTGTGGACATGGGCCCTGTATGTTCAGCAGATGTCAACCCTGAGTATGCAGTATGCAAATGTGTACAGTTGTGGTGTCCGTAGTTGTGCCGCATACGTCATCCTTCGGAGGTCAATAATCCTCATGGTGTGTTAATGTTGTGGTATGTAAAGCCGTTGCTGTTCTGTAAGGTGCACCCCAAAAGGGGTGTTGTACCCTTGAACATGTGTCATACGTCAGGAGTATAGAGGTACAATGGGTGCCTTTGTTCCATCTACAAACCCATTACAGATAAGGGTGGCCACGTAGAAGGATATCCACGCCACATTGGCAATATGGTTATCAAAGGAGTGGGTGCTATATACGTGTGTACTAAGATCCCATATAATGTCACATGTATGTAGGGGACTATCACCTATATGATAGTCAGTGGGTGATAGGTGTAATCCAAAGGGGATGTCTATGCACCTTGTGTCATGCAGCTTGAGGCCATGTTATCGACATCAGGTATCCGTCACAGTGACACCCTTATGGAGGGTGTCTGTATCAGCTGGTGGATCAATCATGGCTCCTTGTTTGCAGTCGTCTGGAAACCTATTCAGGGAAAGTCCCTCTGTGCTAGCCTGTACCTCAGGGAAGCATATACCGAACATGAGGGGCCCTATGACCTAGGACTGTGGTACACCAAGTGTAACTGAATTACAGTAGGTACTACGGTATGCTACCCTCATTGTGTCGGTCCTGTCCGTGAGCCACTTTTCATAACATCCCGAGGCATAGGGGTCGATGTGCAGGTGGATGTGTATGTTGTCCATACCAGAATGGAGAACGGTGCTGAAAGCCAATGAGAGGACAATGTAGGCTGTGTGGACCCCCTTACTGTCATCACCTACCCTGGTAACTGTATCAAAGGAGTCCACCAGTTGTAGGAGCCATGGTCTGGCCCTAACAAATCCAACCCAGGTGGCATCAAAGGTCTGGAGGCCACCAATGTCTCTGTGAATGACTTCCATGATGATGTGCCCCATAGCCTTGCAGAACAGTCCAGTCAGGCGTATAGGGCAATAGTCCCTCTGGTTCATTGTGGCGCCACCTGTGTGGAGTGTGATAACTGTTGCTGTGTGCCATTCAGGGGCCACAATGTCTGATATAAGGCTATTAGTGAATCTGGTGGCCAAGTGGGGAGCCATGTCATTCTGAGGTTTGTGTAAATCGCAGCCTGGGATGTTGGACGGTCACATGGAGTCTGTGTTCCAAGCCTTAGAGAGTGCAGGTTGGAACTGCGTAGTTGTGACCACAGGGACTCTGCATTGTTCCTGTGTGGATTTTGGCCCTGTAGGGAGTGAGAGGGTGTAAAGTTAGCAGTGAACCTATCTGTCAGAATGTTGCCAATATCAGTCGGTTCTGTAATGTTCCTGCCTAACCGTCGTATGTCAGAGCAGATGTGGGTATTGTCATCGAGTACTGACATACCTCCATAATGCTTTGTGGTAGTCCTTGGAATGTGTCGCAGTAATGTTTACGTAACTAGCTTTGGAGGATGTGATATGGGATCCCGGATTCATACTGAGGCTGACCAGTGAGCTACCCCACTCATGGGATTGTACTCCTCTTTGCAACAGCCTCCACCTTTTGTTGTACATTATGTCCATGGAACTGGACTCCCAGAGTGGCATCCATTATCTGGTGGGTACCATCATGGCTTTGTTTGGGATAGCATGATCCATGCAGTCGTGTAAGTGCTAATGAAGTGCACTGGTATATGTTTCAGCGTTTGTAAGTACATTGTCCATCTGCACAGGTGTCATGACGTTTACTACCACTGTCATAAGATGTCTGAAGTAGGCCTTGTAGAAATCTTGTACTGTGTATTCCGTGAAGGGTGTGGTGCCGGGATGTGGATAACAAGGGTGATTAGCATATGTTCGGAAACTACCAATGAGGGGATAACCCCAGGTGTGGAACACCAGTCACATGTTGGTAATGTCCATGTCTAGGATATTGTTGGTCTTGGTGGTGGAGTGTATGGGTTGATCCAGCCGAGTGGAGGTTATGAATCCCAGAAAGCGTTGGCCTAATGTGTCGGTACATGAGTAGGTATCCCAGTTAAGTCTGGGGTAGTGTCAGTCTCACATCAGTAGTACCTGTCTGACCCCTACTGTCCAGTACACTAAGAAATGAGGGCCGGTAACGTGGGATATGTTGTTGAATCTGTAGCAAGTTACAATGTGTATAGCAGTTCTGGCCACAGTTAGTTGCACGTGGATCACCTCTGATGCATTGTGCTAAGTAACCAGCCTGGAGGTGTGTACATCCTTGTGAAATATGGACACACCACCACCGTGGGTGTTTTGGTCCTGGTTACATGACTGAAAGGTGTGGTCTGCGTATAACCTGTCAGTGCAGGTGTGCTCTCTGGAGCCTAGAGGCAGGTCCCAGTCACTGCAGAAATATCGACGTGGTCCATTATAAGGAGTGCCTCGCCTGAGTGTGTAAGAGATGAAGATGTCAAGCATTGAGTAACATTACCCCAGGTTTTTCTTGCCTGTTCCTGTTCTGGTGGTGAATGTTATTGGAAACTGTCCAAGACAGGCAGTATAGGAGCAGCAAGAGCCTTACATGTAATCCCAGGGCTGACAGATGCAGGTCATCTGTGCCAAAGCATCTTGTTTTGTTGACCATGTCATTCAAAGCAGACAGATACTGGATGCCTGTGGAATGACAGCAGAAGCATAGGCAATTGTTGAAGTGAAACATTCAGTCGTTGTACAGTGGTATCAGTCTGGATGAATGCAGAATGCTTCTCAGGGCTTGGGCGATACCTTCTGGGCTACAAGACTGGAGAGCTATTGCATGTCCCTGTACATGTAGTCCAGGAAGTTACATCTCAGGGCAGTCACACTAACATGGAGAATGACAGTCAAATCGTACCTGGTGAGATGTGGCATGGGTGCATAGGTTATGTTGAGGATCCTGTTACCCGACAGCCAGATGTAAGTGACTATCGCCTTGTGTAGCCTGCTGAGTGGGACATCAGTGTGACCGCCTACAGAGTCACCTATGACCGGTGTGTTGTGTAGTTGATGTACACACATGAGTATGTGGGCTATAAGTAATTGGTGTTGTGTTTGGTGATGGGGCTGCCTCTGTTGCCTACACAGAGAGTATGGAGAGGTTCTGCAAATGTTGTAGTCATACTATGTGTGGCCTGTGGTGGTGGAGATCTAGTGAGACTATTTGATGAGTGGGGTGTGTTGCAAATGTTTAACTTCCCCACATGAATGTCAGGTTCAGTCTGGGTTGGTGAGAGCATTGCCCCCAGCATGGCTACATATGTGCATCTCCCACAGGCTGTAGTGTCATATGTTGGGAGGTGAGCATTGACTGCGTGCATGAGACAATTGCTCTATTGCCTCATGTTTGCCATATTCATCATATAGACAGGCAATATCACTGGTAAGTGACACTTGGACATGCCTGTATATTCAATCATGTCCCACAAGACATGTGAGGTACGTGTGTACAACAGCTGTTGTACTGTAAGCAAGTTGGAAATGTAAGGACAGACAGTGTACTTGTAAGAAATTAGTTGGAATGGGTGCTATAGTAATTAGTAGCTCATGAAGTGCTTACATGTTCTGAACAAGTGCTGAGCATGAATATGCAATACAGATAGGGTGTAGGATAATATAAACCCACTGCAACCCACAAGTGGAGACGCCAGTCATAATTAGAGGCACTGCACTATTACCCTGCTGAGTATGGTCTGCAAGTCTATGAACCTTTATCAACGTAGATGTTAGCAGTACAGATGTAAATGACAGTACGGATGATTTCACACTGCATAGCATACCTGTGACAGGTCATAGGACATCATCACCCATACTGTATTCCAGCTACACTGAGTATACTAGATGTACCTTCGTATGTCACAAGAGTGTTCTACCAGTGGCCTGTTGATAGAAGCAACACTACAAAAGGTGTCTGAGTGACATGTGCATATCACACCAGTAGCAGCTACAGTAAAACAGGGTTAATGTTTTGTACTCCCCCCTCATTGTAGCCCATACCACACAGACAAATGGGTGGCATCTGCTTATGTAAGGATGTGAATGGCCATGACCTAGGAGCAATAGCTGTCTCAGTGTTGTGGACAACATACAGAATGGACTTTGTGGGTGAGGTGCGTGACATATGTGCACAATCTGACAGCTGCTAATAGCATTGTCATCGCTAGGTGAATAAACCTGTACCCATTAACTACCACCTAGGCAGTGGTCAACATTATGGACACTGTGTGTAAGGGACAGTGCTGTGCAGTTCACCTTCCTGAGCTGGTGACATCTCCAGGCCTATTAGGTAGTCATACAAGGCACCCATGTCATGACAGGGTGCCATCCATGAGCATGGAAATCATTAGACAGGCATACTCAGCACTCGGGTGACCAATATCGGATCACATATCACCTTTAAGGGGTATTGGCCATGTGTGGATGGGCGATACCAGCCTTCACAATCCTCACCTCCACTATGCAGCATGCTGGCTACCTTGCATAAAGACATGTGCTACACTGTGATGTTGGACATGCTACACGTACATATCCTAATCTGAAAGACATACGTCATGGACAGCCACTGTCCTAAGACAAGGATCGCCACATGCTGGACAGATCCCTGTGCCATACATGTTACATACTCCTGCCATACCATGCAACCCTGTCCATCAAAGCTGCACATGTCATCTCTGTCATACATGGTGCGATGACCGCATGGTAGATGTATCATTAACTGTCTGGATCAGTAATGTGGCATTGATGCACCCGGTGGTGGCAAAATGGCTGTTGGATACAGCTAGAAAACCTTGTCTGTACATGCTATAGTTGATAACCATCCCTGCGAATAACGTCCAGCTAGCCATTGTCCCATGTGTATCACATGTGCAACACAGGTGATACATGGCAGGATGTTGAACTGCTGTACAGTGCCATGTAGATGTATATGGCAAAACACATGTATGTAAAGGTTTCTGTGAGCATGTGTGCATTGTCACTGCTCATGTCCGTTAAGGCAGTGTATGTGTTGATATGTGACATATACACAGCATCAAGGTCAACAGCATTACTGTGGACACATCCAGGCATGTGCTGATAGGTAAGAACACCACTACAGGCAAACAGACATGCCCACATCAAGACAGCATTCACATGGAGTATGAGCAATGTAATGAGGTGACACACATATATGGTGATGATATCTAATGCACAACGGGTGTTACGTGTGTGACACAAACATGTCAGTCTTGTCAGTGTCATGACGATTTGCAAAGAAAACTGTTCATATGTACTAGATTTAATACAAATGTATGTGCAGCTGTATCTTTGTACATCTCTGTGATACTGTGACCTGTCTCCATCATTATGTCTTCCAGATAATGCCTCATTCACGGCTGCCAGTGTATAGCCGCCTGGAGGATGATGCCCTCATACCGTACCTCCATGATAACTATGAGGTGTTGTTCAGCCATGTTCCACAGCATGCCCAGCAGTGTGACGACCTGTGGCAGGAACTTCGCAGGATGGTTAATGATGTGGGTGGCCATAACAGCACCTACCAGCAGGTGCGCAGACACTGCACAGACCTGATACGACATGCGAAACAGCATGCCAACGCAATCGCCAGGGAACAAGGTGGAACAGGTGGTGGGCCACCAACCCAGCCCCCACTCACACCCACCAAGGAGCTACTGGCCAGCCTGGGGACACCCTCAGAACAGTATCCACAAACACTAGCTGCCTTCGTGGAGGTGGGTGTCTCCCAACCACCGAGCCTGGAGTTGCCTGGTAAGTCACTACTGCACATATGACTATTATAGCCCATTTAATTGCATGTGTCACTGTACAATATGTAATGTAACATCATATGCAAGGTATGTTTACACACATGCTGCATACTATAGTATGCTACCCTGTGTATGCACACATGTGCATACTATATGCTATTGTACAGCCAAATGTGTTAACATGCACAGTGCACCCTGTAGCTGTCATACAGTCATGGATAATGTTCAAACTGCTGTGTCACCCCTATACAGGTACCTCTGGCATGCTGCACAGACATCAGTCCATTGCAGGTGAGACAGTTATCAGTATCAGGCATGTTAATGCATAGATCTATTTGACATGTGGCCAGTTAACACATGTACACATAATGTATGGTCCAGTCATGATATACAGGTCGCATCTGTCATCAATCACACTGGCTACCCATGTGCAATATATACAAACTAAATGAAACACCGACATGAAACCACAGTATCTGTCATTGCTAGATGTGTGGACAGCTGTGCATACAACGGTGGAGGTGTTGTTCAATGTAGGCATATGTACTATACATTGGAAGAACACATGTGTGGTACGCAAACAGTACCACACAGTGAGCTGGGATATGGGCAGCCCACAGGATTCACCATTGTGTAATATGCCCCTGCAATGGGTGCACACATTGTGATGTGCCATCTGACATGTCCCAGACATGTAGTGTTCCGGCTGCAATATTGTCTCACTATCCCATAATACATACCCCACATACCAAACATACAACCCTTTGTCTGCATAACCCTGTGGACAGTGACATATCTGACATCTATGGGTGTATGTCATATGGGACAACACAGACGTGAGATAGATGGCCATCACAAACATTTGGCCAACACATGTTCACACATGGCCATGGAGGATGGCCAGAGACATGTAGCAACACACAGTAGATGTGATGGGTATGCACCCTGTTGCACATTGTCCACACATGGTCCAACTATAGCCTTTGTTGAATGGTTATATAGTTGATGTGGAACACTGGACATCCTAAAAGCCTGTGCACGGCTTGTGGAGGTGTCACTTAATTCGACCATATAAGATGTGTTGAACATCATGACTGTATCATAGCATGACAGTAGTCACCTGTGCAGCTTCCACAGACATAGACGCCACATCAGACCACAGATACCGTACATTTCCCATGCTGCTGTTGGACTTCACTGTCAGCCATGCACCTCATGTGTGTGGTACATAAATGTCATGTGGGACATGGTGTATTGACAAGTCTGCCATGTGTGGACATGGTTGCTAGGCAGCTAAGACACTTTAATAGTTGTGCAGGGGTGTCATCTGTAGGTCTTCCAGTGACCTGTCACATGACACAGCATGGTTTAGTGTGTATACACCTCAGCGACGTGGGTCACAATCCACAGTAGTTATGTAATGTGTATGCACGCAGTCATGGCTATGCACTGTGTGTGTATTCCACACTGTATAGCAATATAGATGCCTCATGATGCCATGCAATGGCACAGTGTCTGTACTTTACACTGTATAGCAATGTAGACGCCTCATACTACCCATCAATGCTCATGCACATCTGCTAAAAGTGCATTCTATCTGTAGGGCATACAGACAACACTGCAATGTAATACCCATTACACTGCTGTACATGTGTCAGGACACCATTGAGTCAGACATGTATGCATGTCAATGCACACGTCAGCAGATTACATGTCATACTACATGTTAATGTCAAGGTCACATCAGCCATGTGTACTGTTAACCTGTGCTGGTCCACATGGTGTATCACAGGGATGCATGCTTACTACCATGATTGTGTGAACTGCATGGCTTCTGATATGACACCTGCATGCTGTTGTGTGCAACCCAGGGATGTATGCTAACTACCACTAATGTCTGAGCTGCATGCCGTCTGCTGTATCACATGCATGCTATGCTACACAATCTGATCCTGCAGTAACAGTTGCAGCAGGAACAGCATGGGGCAGGGCCACATGGCCCAACACCACTCACAGTGTGACTTGGCGAAGGAACTACCTGAGCAGGGCCCAGTCGGCGAAAGGCCGTGCACAGTATGACCTGCCCTTGGCAAAGAGGCAACACAAGGCATATGCACTGACACAGTAGGTACCCACGGATTTCCCCTCTCTGACCCACACACAGTGCAATGGATGCCAAACATGACATTACCTGTGCTCAGCCATGGATAGGAGGTGCACTGTGTGTATCCGACATAGGCAGCCCTCCAGCACCGTCCTCAGGTCCAGAGAAGACCCCAGGGTACGTCTATTGACCTAACAATTGGCAGTTGTATTAGAATGTGTATTTACTCATTGCTATGGTATGTATGTGAGCATACAAGAGACTTTGGTGGCCGAATGTTAGGGCGGCAGACAGTACACATCCATAGTGGCACCATGACATCTGTAGCACATACGGGGGTCACAATGGTAGCCAGTAGTACACAGGGAGTCCTAACCCACTGCAGATTATGGGCTGAACATCATGTGTGTCCGTACAGCCCACACACGTTCCATGCAGCTGGACAGGTGTGGACCAATACAGACAAATGATATACAATGACCTATGGATATGCCCAATGAATGACCCCAACCCCCAAAGACACACACAGACTACAGCAGGCCAGGCAGTTTGATGTAGGTTGTGAAAGCTAGGATGTCCAACACCACTATGCTGGTATTTAAAGCTGGGATCTGACGTACACTAGTATCCCTCCAACCAGCAATTTACTTCAATAATACAATAATTGACCTCTGGTTACAGCACCTACGCATGTGAGAGTCATGTGCGCCACCCACGGTGCTGTGTAGGACTGTGGATGCGGTTGGATGTCCCCCCACGCTATGCAGACATGTAGCAACTGTCAATGCCACATGACCATTAGCTACCCTGCAGACACATCAAGACACCTGTCTGCATAGAAAGGAGGGGTTGCAACACAGTACTGACTATCTGGACATGTGACACATGCGATACAGTTGACCATACTTGGCATGCTCACACACATGACGGTATGACGGTAATGTCGGTCGACAACATGCGCAACAGTCATACTGGGCATACTCACACACTGAAACACAGGATGGCCAGGCATGCATACACCAGTGGTCCGGACATATCTGCCAGTACATTGCTATACTGTTGGATGACTGTGCTGTATCGTGTGTGTGTGTGGTCTATTGTCTGTGCATATGTCATGGTCTATTGTTAATTCACATGAGTTATGTGCGCAGGGTACTGCTACCAACACGTGAATAGAACGGATCTTTGTTTGCGGACAGACCGACGCCTTTGGATACGGACTGGGTAAGGCACATTCTAGCAGGTGGGAGCAGTTGTGTGTGGTTTGCACAGTGGTAAGTACTGCTGACCTCTGGTTACAGCACCTTATACCAGTTTAGACTCCACATTTCTTTGACAGTGCACTACTGGCATACTGGTAGACAAAGACGCTTACAGCCGCTCGCTCACCGACATTTCTGCTTACATATGTCACTCACGCTGGGTGTGTGTGATCCCTTGTGATGCGTATTACATCAGACTACATGACTACAGTATCGGGTATGTCTAACCATTTGGCGACGGCAGGCGTTCGACTGTACGGACTTGGCAGCCTGTCCAGTGACGTAATCATATTATATGCGTGTTCCTCATACAATCTGCTCCCATCTGCCTGATACCTGGG
This sequence comes from Protopterus annectens, assembly GCF_019279795.1. Lineage (NCBI taxonomy): Eukaryota > Metazoa > Chordata > Ceratodontiformes > Protopteridae > Protopterus > Protopterus annectens. The sequence continues at coordinate 294,256,455 of NC_056738.1, read as the reverse complement.
AACCGACACTCTGCAATGCTGACATGTGAATATTATTTTGTTAATGCAGCTGTCTGCCTATTCATGCTACCGCATACCTACTGTACATTTTCCACCTTTCAGATTGCATGACGGGAGACTGTAGGAATAACACCTTTCCCACTTTGCATGGGACAGTCCCTCATTAGGCATATGTCATGTGACAATACTCTAGCAATTGCAACTGTCCTGATTAGGGGACATTCTCATATTCTACGTGTCTGTAGTGGTTGCTTGTTACAGGTCTTGTATACCTGACAAGTCGATATGTTATATGTAGTAGCATAAGCAACTTTACTGCTGCTAGACTACGCTTTGATTTGTGCTGATATGTATATTTCTGTACTATGCATGGCTGTAGGTATGTTCTGCCCTGGTACGTCTGACATTTCTACAGAGCAGGTCCCACTTTGGCCATTCAGAATGGTGGCAGCCCTACAGATCCTATATGTAGAGCTATCACATGTGTCAAGGCAACACATACCCACAGCCAGTAGTAAGCTGACTACTTCAACGGTTTGCATAAATTAAGGTTATTCTTGTAGCATTATAATTGCTAATACTGTTTCCTATTACAGGTAGCTGTTTCTGATACAACAAATTAATTTCTGACACCACTACACACAATATATGGCCTCCTTTCCCGAACTCACAGGCCATGTGCCATAACATTCATTTTGCAGGACACAACTGCCCAGACGGGTGTGTCCCTCAAAGGCGTATGGGTGGTGAACCTCATCTATTATGCTATCATCTACCTAAGGTGGTCAGCAAATTATGCACTTTCCATCACTAGCAGACCTCACATACCAATGGGGGAGAATGAACACTGTATCAGGAACACTGCATAACACCCTGTGGGACACATTTAGACAATTGGTTCTATTAACCAGACACATTGACAGTCACAGAGCATATGTATTCATTCACATTTGTCGAGGTACATGCTGTTTATGACTCATACATGTTGTCATCTGTCATTACCTGTATTCCGCCACCTGTCCACCTAATATCACTAGTTCTGGAAGTGTTTAGTTGGACTTTGTTACATTCTGATTCATAACTATGGACGTCCATGCTAATCAGGTACACGGCACTGATTTGGTCTCTCTGTATTCCCCCGATGGTTTACAGACTATCCGGTAGATGTGCTCTTCAGGTTTGGGAGGTATAGCCGTCTGCTATGCCCACATAGGAATATTAATGACTTCCACTGGGCGGGCCTACTACATCTCTGCCAACCAGCACCTGCACACTTAAGCCCATTATTGCATACCCATGGTTCACCTACCTGGCACCCCTCTACAGCACTCATGACAAATAATTACTGTGAGCGCAGCTGGGGTATGAGCACACTCCTACACATTGCCCACTCTCCCCATCTCGGGACACATGTTGTACGTTTTGTCAACCCATGTATTATCACACTTGCATAACCTACTGTTTCATGTACACCTACATCCTGCTCGCATTGATGACAACGGGTTCACACGTACACTGAATTTTTGAGGTCCCGCAAGGGACACCATTATCCATGTTTAAAGTGTAGACCTTGCAGATCTCTCCCACTGGTACTTTCCTGCCGGTGTTTTGGACAGCAGCTGTGTATTTATCTTTATTGCCTGTCTGTATGTCTGACCGGCCTAGCTGGGCAGTGTGGGGGGTACAACGTTTATTTTTTGGACCTCCCAGACACATATTGTTTGCTGTAGCATTGACTATATCCAGGCCTGCTGAATCTAGCTTTGTTTGTATAACTTGAGCACTAATCCAGGCATTCTTTAAAGTACTCAGTTGTATTTATTACTGCTTGGTAGTAACTTGATTAACATGTAGCTATCATTCTAAGTCTTTTGGATTAAGCACTTGGGCTCAGACCAGTTGTTTTACATTAGGAAGGTTTGTGGCCTGCACTGTGTTGGCAGGACAGGTAGCTTACATCCTTCTAAGTTGGGAACTGCTGATTGAGGGCTCAGTGTCTGTTATTCTAAAAGTGTATTAGTTCTGGTTTAAGCACTTGGGCTTCAGGCCAGTTATTTTACATTAAGAAGGTTCGTGGTCTGCACTCTTGTGGGAGGAGGCTGGACTCTGCCCTTCTGAGCTGGGAATTTCTGGTTAAAGGCTTATAGTGCCTGCATATTTGAACTGTTTCTTACTGAAATTGGTACACCTTGTTTGCTGTAGCATAGACTAGACCCAGGCCTGCTGAATCTAGCTTTGTTTGTATGCTTGTTTGCTTGTTATTTCCCTGAAATGCTAATTCCACCTAAAACGCGGCTTTTCAGTGCTTCTGTGGATCCCTAGTGATATCTGCATTGCTTACTGTACTTATTTCCTTGTTTCACTTGAAAGAAAGTTACTGTTTGTGGTTTTTGCATTTAAGTTAGCTGTAACACATTGCATTTAAGTTACCTGGCACTTGCTCACTAAAGCAATTATATAAGTCAGCACTAAAAAATTAAAAGCACTACACCCTCACAAACTCCCCTTGAGTACCTTGTTCCCCATTGTCCCTTTTTTTCAATTATAAAGGAATTCCCAATACTATTCTGGCATGTCCAAAGGTCAGTTGTCAATCTCCTCTCCAGTCCAGCTGATGAATCTGGGAATCTTGAGGCAATGTTACAACTGCCTCATGTACACAGACAACCCTCTCCTCCTCCCAACAAATTCCAACACATGTGAGAGATGCAACCATATAGCCAAACTGGAGGCTAAGCTCTCTCAACTCAGTACTGGCATAACCAGTCAGGAGGAGAAGGAAACCACACTCACTACAATTCCAGTCTCACATAGACCTACCATGACAGCAAACCAAACACATAAACACCAAAAAACATACTCGGAGGCTCTAAATAAAAATCTGCCTAAGCAGCAGAGACCTCCAATGCAGACACCCAAGCAACCGCTACCCCAAAACAAAACACGTGCAACACATAGCTCACAAAGCCAGTGTGCTGAACAGTCACAGCCCTTAAGGCTAAACAACACACCTGATACACTTGTAATAGGTGACTCTATCGTCAGGCACACTGACGTCCCGCTCATCAGGCTGAACAAGGAGAAGGTCACGGTGAGCTGCCTGTCGGCCGCTAGGATCTGCTACATAACACAAGCACTCAGGTCACTCCAAGGCAAGTACAAATATGACTCCGTCATTGTCCATGCTGGTGTGAATGACCTGAGACGTACCTCCCTGGACAACATGAAAAGAGACATAGAGGAGCTCTCTGAGCATGTAGCCCAGGCCGGTATGACCCTGACCTTGAGTAGCATCTTACCCTCACAAAGAATGATGCCACAGTATGAAGACAAGATGATTAATTTCAACAATTGGCTTAAGTATTGGTGTCATTCAAAGTGGATCCAATGCCTGTTAGCCTGGCATGACATTCTAGACAAGCCACGATGCTTCGCTAGGGATGGCTTTCACCTGTCACCCCTGGGCTTTCGGATATTGGCGAAGGCTCTTGGTACCCCCATAGTGCCTTTTTTAGGCAAGGCTCAAAAGACAAACCCATCTCCATAGGTATCACAAGGGATAAGAAACTAAGAGTAATGCTACTCAAAACCAGAAGTCTAAACCTCAAGATGCATGCACTCGAAACTCTCCTCAGCATGGAGAACATCGATATCTGTGCAGTAACAGAAACCTGGTTCAAGGATCCCGAGAGCACCCCAGCACTACCAGGTTATACCTCTAACCATGCTTTTCGGCCTCAAAACTTGGACCGAACCAGAAAAGGAGGGGGAGTATCAATATTCTTCAAAGATACCCACAACTCCAGGTTGGTGGCACAGCACAAAGCATCAGAGAATATCCATGTGCAACTAACAGTGGGTAAAACTGCCTTCCAGTTTATAGCCGGCTACAGACTACCCTCCCAAACCCAGGAACCCCACTCGGCCTTCCTGAGAACACTGGAAAATATGAAGGTCTCTCCAAACACCATTATATTGGGTGACTTCAACTACCCAAACATAGACTGGGAGCATTACTCTAGCTCCAACACCCTAGCTCAAAGGTTCCTAGAATTTATAAACTCAAATGCTATGGAACAGCTTGTTACCACTCCCACAAGAGGGGAAAACATACTGGACCTGATCATCACCAACATGGGGACTCTATGCTCCATACCAGAAGTGTATCCCTCACTGGTAAGATCAGACCATAAACTAATCTCACTGGATATTCACATCCCGACCCCACCCCCTTCCCAGAAAACCACAGTGAAAAACTTCTCTAAAGCAAATTTCACACTCCTCAAAACTGAGGTGGAATCCTTCAAAGCCCCTGGGCCTGTGGAAAATACGGCCCAGACAGCAGAATCCTTTATAATCGCATTCTATGAACACCTTCAGTAATGCATGGATCATGCAATCCCAAATAAAACCAAGACCCAATGCTCCAAAGGCAGACATCCTGTCTGGTGGATCACAGCCATAAACAAACTATACAATAGAAGGAGGAAGCTACTACATGATAGAGCAAAATCCCAAAAAGGGAACGCATCTCTGATCAGTGTTAGCAAAAAACTATGGGCACTCATAAAATCATCTAAGGCCAGCTTTGAGAGAAAAATTGCACAGGACACTAAGGATAATCACAAGGCTTTCTTTAGTTATGTTAGGAACCTGGGTGGGAATTCCCAATTATGCTTAGAATGAGTCCAAAATGACAAAAAATACACCGAACCCACAGACATTGCCAACATCCTAGCTGACAGGTTCAGTGCAAACCCCCCCCCCCTCCCCATCAAAAGGGCAAATATCTATCACAGCAGAATGCTGCCCCCCTGACATCTCAGATGCTCAGGTAAGAGCAGCCCTCTCCAAAGCAAAAAACACAGCATCAATGGGACCAGATGGTGTCCCGGGCTGCGTCCTACATGAACTCCAAGAAGAGCTAAACCCAGACATAAAACTACTGTTCAATCTCAGCCTTACCACAGGATATGTACCCAAAGAGTGGCGTACAGCAACAGTGGTCCCTCTCCACAAAGGTGGTGCCTCAACGGATCCTGGAAACTATCGCCCAATAAGCCTGACTAGCTTGGTCTGCAAAGCTATGGAAAGGATCATCATGGACCTTATAAATAAAGATATTGGGGACCTACAGACACTGGATCCCACCCAGTTCAGCTTTGTTAAGGGCTGATCCTGCCTCTTAAACCTGGTCAATTTCTTTGAAACAGTCACCAAGGCCATTGATGAGGGGAAGGTGGTCCACACAGCCTACCTGGACCTCGCAAAAACCTTCGATACTATACCCCACTCGGGCATTATAGATAAGCTCACCAGCTTAAATATAAACCCCTATGTCACTAGATGAGTTGCAAACTGGCTCAAGGACAGAACCCACATGGTTAGAATTGCTGGAACCATGTCAGACTCCAAACCAGTTACAAGTGGCATCCCACAAGGCTCAGTCCTGGGACCTCTATTGTTCGCTATATATTTCTCGGAGGTACAGTCCAACACGGAAGGACTGTGGCTGACCAAGTTCGCAGATGATTGCAAACTGGGCGCCATAATCAACTCTCCAGCCGACACAAGCATCCTCCAAAAGGGCCTCATAGAAACAGACAACTGGTGCCAGAGCCATGGCCTCAAGCTAAACGCCAAAAAGTGTATAGTCATCCCCTTTGGCAAAAACAAAGTGCCCACAAATTATCACATAGGTGGTAATCCATTAAGTACGGAAGAAGTAATTAGGGACCTGGGGACCCAAGTTGATAGCAATCTCTCATTTGACAACCACGTGGCCAAAGTGGTTAGAAAAACATTTTATATAGCCCACCTAATCATGAAGGGATTCACATCTAGATCAGGGGAGGTCATCGTGCCTCTTTACTCATCCCTCATCAGGCCCATAATTGAGTACAATGCCCCTTTTGGGATGTACCTTACCAGACACCTGCAGCAACTGGAAAGACCCCAAAAGTACCTCAACAAGAGGACCAAAGGGCTCAAACAGATGCCATATGCTGCCTGGTTAAAGAAACTCCAGCTCTACTCAGTGGCATACCGCCTGCTCAAAGGCGATCTGTGCCTGACGTATAAAGCCATGTCCAATCCGGAATTAATGGACATGCTGCACCTCAGAAAATCCAAATCCCATCGAGCTACGCTCGAGAGACTTGAACCTCAGCACTGAAATAAATAGGACATGCTGGAGGGACAGATTCACAACCCAGAGGCTCCCTTCACTCTGGAATAAAATCCCAGTCCAGGTTAGGCAGAGTCCCTCATTGACTCTCTTCAAGAGGAATCTTGATGAGTGGATGGGGGATCGTAGGTTTACCCTGGGTATCACTTCTGCGTCACTGTTAGACAGAGGCACAGTATACTAACCTCGAAAAAGGGCATAGCAAAATTAATTTAAAATGGGTGGCAAAAGCCAAACACACTCTGGCTAGGCTTATAAATGCCCTAGGGCAGATAGCCTAGTATGAACCTATGAACCTATGAACCTATATGCCCAGGCTGTAAATATGTTACCCCTAATTGCTGTAAAGTAACCTAGTTATGTACATGTGAATATCTACAATTACATATATATTTGTTTTGTGTGTATGTATATATCAATACCTGTTGTATGTGTATATATATATCTATATATATATCTATATATATATATATATATATATATATATATATATATATATATATATATATGTAGTATATCTTTGTGTGTATATTTATTTATATATATATATATATATATATATATATATCTGTATATATATATATATATATATATATATATATATATATATATATATATGTGTGTGTGTGTGTGTTTCTTTGTGTCTTAAATACATAAATAAATAAATAAATATATATATATATATATATATATATATATATATATATATATATATATATATATATATATATACATATATACGTTTTTATCTATATATACATCTGTGTGTCCGTTAACCTATACATTTCCCAAATGTAGACACGTACACATGCGTATTGGGTTTTATCTCTGCTTCAACAGCATACTATTGCCTTAGTCATTATGACACCGACACTTCACTCCGGTGACCTTGTGATCAGTATACTGCATGTTATACAGCGGACAGATGTCGCACGTTTTTCATGTCTCGGGTGTCGCTGATAAGTGTGATGTGATACAGTGTCATTCAACCTATTACTCGTATGCGCAGCCTATTATTCCTGCTACTGTGTTTGTTTCTGTGCACATTCATATTATTAATGTTGATAGAATGAGTGTTTGTGTTACTGAGATTGTATGTCAACATATTGCTGTCTGCATGTAGTTGTGTCTTTCTGCTTTTCCCGGTTTGGTGTTGTCACAGCAGAACTCCAATCCGCTCATGGTTGGCAGACAGGTTTTACGTGCCGGGCTGCCAGCCCTGACACACAACATCTGACAACATTACGCCCATTCACGCATGCCTCCACGCAGATGATGCTCTATCTAGGAATCGCACCTATGTACTAGCTGACATCCATGGGATGCTCCATTGCATCCAGCGCAACATACCCTAGCACTCCTGTGTCCATAATCGCATTTCCATAGTTTCTCCAGCACACCCGTGTTGTGTTTCCACGCATAACAGCCATTATCCACCTGATATCGCAGCCATGACACACCTTTACACATTGCCCTCTCCAGAGCATTGGGGCCCTACACACATTTTGTACCGCCTCATGTATTCACAGGGTCCCCATCCATTCATATTTGCACATACGTGCCTTTCCTGGTGTTATGGATTACGAACGATTTGCGGGTTACAAGTGTAGGTGGTTGCAACATGTACTAAATTCCATCTGTGTATAATGTTGATGTAGCACTTCAGCGATGATATGGCCACTGCTATAACCCTGCCTCTGGTGTGAATAGCAGTGCTCTACTCACTCTTGTGCAGTTTTATCTGACATACACTGCAAGTGCTATATAATACCTTAGTTGCTCTAGATTCCCTTCACAACCCTTATGTTTGCTTTCGTCTTTTCAGTTCATTTATATATATATATATATATATATATATAGATAGATATTTATGTATATATTATATAGATATATATATATATATATATATATATATATATATATATATATATATGTATATATATATATATATATATATATATATATACACACACATATAGATATATAATATCTATCTCTCTCTCTCTCTCTCTCTCTCTCTCTATATATATATATATATATATATATATATATATATATATATAAAGGTTACAGCTGTACAAGACAACATACATTTGCTATGCTACAAGCTGCGTACACCCGCGCAGGTGCACTTACATCTAATTATTCTGAGTTACATATGTTTAATGCCACTTCTTTGTGATTACATGTGCCTTATTCCTTATGAAAGTACCACTTTGATTGATGGAATCCGATTAACGGCCCCATGCGAGACACGTGGTCACCTTTACATGTATAAATGTTGGCATTACAGCACAGAGGCATTCATTACACAATAAATTAATATGTGCTATAGTCGTACTTGAACCAGGAATGCCTTTATGTTAGGCGGATGCTCTAACCACTACACTATTGTTGTTCTGCCTCATTTAAATGTATACCCATGGTTCATCGCTACTCTGACATATGCCTCACCGCTTCACTTACACAGCAGGCATCCATTCTCCTACTGGGAAAACCGCAGTACTACACTTCCAACATTCCCTGTTTTCTACTTCTCTGGACCCGTGCTGCATGTCTACTCACTCCAAGGATATTCAGAACTCCTACGCTTATAGTCCTCGCACATAAGTGTGTTTGATTGTCAGGTTGTTCCTGTGCTGGTCCGGGTTTAGGCTTGTCTGACTGGTGACTAGAACTGCTCTGTAGCTGTTCAAATATCAGACATAGCACATGGACAGAGTTATTCCAGATTTTAAAATTCTACCTGTGTTTACAGACGCAGGTGTTTGGGCACCTCTGACCACATTATTAGGTCGGCGCTACATAATATAGGGCGGGGAGTGGTACCACTACATAATACAGGGTGGGGGAGGGTTCTACATGTTTCCCTTCACATTTCACTATTTCATTCATTTATAGATACAATGAATATTATTCTGGACATCATTTATAAATTCACTACAGGTATGCAATAGTCCTGTCAACAAATGTGACAGTTGGTTGGTGTACATATGTGTACGGACCTCTGTGATACTCGGGGACTAGTTTCTATAGTGACAGGGACAAGACTATGACAAATCAGGGACAATCACAGACACTTCTACCATATTAGTACTATTAACTTGGAACGTGTTGACAGATTCATATTACTACTAATTTTCTGCAGTTAAATATGTCTATTACTCTTAATTGTTGTAATTAGTCATTCTCATTCAACACCTTTCCTCCAAAGGTCACTGGCTTTGTGAGTGATTAAGAGGCTGGCCAGTTATTGTGCGAATGCTCTGACCATTAGTAGGGTTGACACATTGTCATATGTACAGGTTGGGATATATTCTGGGGACACCAGATTGTTTAGGCCAACACATACCCATGGTCAGTGCAGGTTTAGAACATTCATTATTGTCCTAGCTGTGAGCCTGTACCTTTAGCACTTTAGTTGTTAGTCTGTTTCTTGTATGAATTACATATTTTCTATCCTGACATGACCGCTTTAGGCAACTGTTACATGCAGTATGGTATATAGTTATTTCCTACAATCACATGACATTTGGCATTGTATCATTGTTGGTCAGGACACAACTACCCACACAGTGACTGTCCCTCACATAGTGGATCAGGGGGTATCCTGTTTATGTCAGTGCCTTCATCACCCTATTTCCAAGTGCCACTATGCGAATGTGTACAATATATTCTCTCGATTATTCATGTTGGGACACGTGCGTCACGGACAGGTGTTTGATCCTGGGTGGTAGGTTCTGCATGACCATCTAGGGCTGGACAGTCTCGTGCGCCACTACTGCACATTCTAACTTGCATCCATATGTCTACAGGACTGGACATCGTGTCTTGATACCCATTCTGATGTTTACACAAGTTACTTATCCCATGAGGGATATCCAAAAATTTAACAAGACCAATACTGACCATTTTTTTGGCTTTACGAAAATGTGCTGGGGGTTTTACATGCAAGGGATACATAGTTTGCAATCCTGAAACTGCCTAGGGTGACATTGCCTACTACATATGAGTAGTGGTCACTATGTGTAGATGTGGCTGCGCCAAGCTAGTATGCCAAGTATGGCTGGATTTGGTGGACGTTCAAGTATGGGGGCGGGTTGTGTGCTGTGGAGGGGATGATGGGTATTCCATTATGCATCCAGGTGTGTTGCATTTGAATTGGCTGGTTCCATCAGGACCAATCTGTGGGTATGTGCCAGTGACATTTCTGTACATTTGTATCGCACATTTTAATATTCATATGTTTGTGGGATTGTGTTCTACAGTATGGCCTGTCAGGTTGTATTGCAGATGTGTATACATGTTCTTTGTGTTTCTTTCTGATTCACCCGCTGCTCCCTCATACACCTCCAGTTCACCTATTCTGCATACGACACAGTCTTGCCTTTGAGGATTATACCATTACCCATCCCCCCACACACATATTCCTGACATTCCATCCATCACTGCTTTGGTTGATGGCCCATGACACGGTCAAGGTAACACATTGCATACACTACATATGTCAGGTACCTGTATGGTTGTGTGGACTACCCTGGCATGTTTCACCTTCCACATGCTATACATCACACACATAGGTACACGCCCATACTTAACTTTCATGACATGGTTGGTACACCCGGGTAATACCCGTTCAACTGTGACACATCCTGACAAGTACGGCTTGGACCGCATATGTGCGGATTTTGGCCGACTGCTCTGATCATTGGTAGGATGTCACCTTTTCCTATGTCCAGGATGGGATATATTCTGGACACATATCCGATTGTACTGGACAACACATACCCAGAGTTAACGCTATGGATAATACTGTTCCTTTAAGCCTACATGTTGCCTTATTGTTGTAGCAGTTTATATGCTCCTTCTGTTTTGTTTTCACGCTTATTCTATTTCTTGTCACATATGGGATGTTAAATACGGACATACCTATTGTATGTGACTATTACATGCATTGTGGGATATAATTCTGTCATACGGTCGCTAGATATTTACATTTATCTTGGTTTTGTTATGGAAACATCTGCCCAGCTGTGTACTCTCCCTCACAATGTGGGACAGCTGATGACCCTGACCATTGAGCTGGATGTAGCTATTGGTGGCACGCTAACATAATGCGTTTCACTTCCACTTGGTATAACTATCTACACTGCGTTGGACTATGGGCACATGGTTTTCAATGTCATTTGTTCGAGGGATGGGGACCCATTATTCCCTACCATGCATTTGTGTTTGCTTCTTCATTTTGTGTTCGCAGGAACTGTCTTGCATGCTTTGCATATGTTTCAGTATCCATGGACACTGACAGATGTGATTACTATTGCATGCAAATTGCTATATGCAAGCATTTTAGGTTGCACGTCGACAGCTGACAATTTCCATGCCTCCGTGCGGCACTTCAACACACCCTATGCACTCGCGCTCATTTCCTATGCACGTGGCTGTGGTGGCAGCGCGCCTTCATTAATATGCATTTGGCACTACTGCACCATCTTCACGCCACACGGTCAGCGCAAGCTTAACGCCGGCCTTGCGCCGAGCTTCATGAATCCCGGGGTCAGTCTCTGATCATTGCTCAGTTCTCTGAACCAGTTCTGATGGTCATGAACTGGTGTGAACAACATATGGTTTTATTAAATTCTTTAACAATACCAGTTGTGATACAAATGGTCATTGTACTGCAATTCTGAAAAATGGAGTACTGACGTTTGATGTTAATTTTATATATTCATACCTGCAGTTGACATTTTATTCTACACAATAAGCAATGTATGCCAAGTTCATCTGATACTACTGTAAATGCATAGAATTCAAAATTGTTATGGTGCAGAATGCTAGTATTCAAAGATGCATAGCAAAGTAATATATAGTTGTATAGATATTGATCTTAAGTAAGAATTAATAAAAAAGGAAAAGACAAACAGGATATATTATAGAAAATGACTAAAACATGCCAATTATACAACAGCCCCCCCATTAATATTCCAAAATATGCACGCTGATTTGTCAGCATGCACTTTGTAAATCAGACTTATACTAATGGAAAAAGGTCCGATCGCCCGGACTTTTTCCATTAGTATGTCTTTTTTTACAGCAATGGAGAATGCAAGATCTCCATTGCTTTTTAGACACTGTCTCGCTATGTTAAAGGAGTTTAACATAGCGAGACAGCTTTAAAAAAGTAACGGAGATCTTCCTTTCTCCGTTGCTTTTTTTAAAGCTGTCTCGCTATGTTAAATGGGTTTAACATAGCGAGACAGCTCAACAGAGGCTCTCCATTGCTTTTTTAAAGCTGTCTCACTATGTTAAACTTCTTTAACATACCGAGACACTTTGTAAAAAGCAACAGAGATCTTGCTTTCTCCGTTGCTTCCACCCACAACTCTGATGTACTGCATAAGCATACACATGCAGAGTACATCAGAACTGCCACAGAATACCAGACAGCTGCGGGAGGGCAGCAAGCAGGCATTATACAATGCCATTATTTAAGAAAAGTATTTTTTTCTTAAATAATGTCATTGTATAATAGCAATAACCCACTTCTGGGTATGAGTAATTCTGGATTTACCCACAGTTGTCTTTGTTTGGCCACTTGGGCTTCAGCCTCATGACCAAACCACACCAACCATTGGTAAATCCAGCATTACCCACACCGAGACATGGGTTATTACTATAGTACAACACTTTCAGATATTGGGGTGTGAAACAAAGCACAGGTTTTAAATGCAATGTGCATATCAGTACCACTTGTCAGTGTTCTTTGTGTAGCAATCTTTATTTGCCTTGGCAATATTTGAGTCGTGTCTTAAAATACAGAGCTTTTTGCATTTCTTCTAGTAACCTTCATTTGTAGTGATCAATTTAGGGATATTTGTGTTTATTAGATGATGATGTTAAAATCAGGAGCATATCTAAAACCTTTTCCAGTTTTTAAAAGCTAATAGCCAATAAATGTAAAAGCAATGTAGTAGAAAAAATTAGCAGCAAAGCATATCTAGTATAATTGCTTGAAAATGAGTGAATAAACTATTGTAGAGAAATAAAGGCCTGCTGAAAAAAAGATTATCTATTCATACCTTCAACAGTTTCAAATAGAGTTTAAGTTGTGCCGCCAAAGTGGGTGGGTTTTGAGTCCCTGTCAAAAGTGCTAGACCCCATAACTGCATAGCCTGCAACTCTGAAAAATAAAGCATGATTGCAAAAGAAATAGAAATATTTGCAAAATGAGCTCTCATGCCATGAAAGCAAGCCTGTGATAAGGGAGCTTCCACCCATGCAAACCCTAAAGTGCGTACTATACCACTTCTTTATGATATTTATATGCAGAGCTGCAGCTAGCTTTTCTGTCACCCTTTGCAGTTTCCTGAACTCACACTAACAAAAAAGGCTTCTGTTCTGAGTTGACAGGCAAGGAAAAAAAATGGGGGGGGGGGTCCTTCAAAGTTGCTTGCTTGCTTGCTAAAATGCAATAAGTGGCTTGTTACAGTCTAAATACCACACACAAACAGTGAAGCATTGCATTGGCACAATTACCAGATCAACATCTCCATATTATGTCCCCTGACATCTTTTGCCTGGGGTGACTGCCCCCTTTATCCCACCCTAGCTATGCCTAGGTTTATATGCACAAACTTGAAAACACCGTACCTCAGTGAAAGGAGAATAATCCAAACTAATAAAATGTCACAATTTGTACACATTTCTCATAGTCACACATTCAGTCCCTCTAGTCAAAATACTACATTTAGGATTATCATAGTTTCATTAATTTTTATATTTTTTTCATATATATATTGTACTTGATATTGTGTCTTTTATTTTTAATCTGTGTATCATAAATTCATTCATTTTATATGAGGCCATCATAAATTGAAAGCAGATGTAAATAAATAAATAAATAAATGAAATGCTAACCCTAGTACTTAAATATTTCCCAATGAAAAATAAGTTACATGCTTTGTTTAGGTCCCTGATTGACTACATTTACAGAAGGGAAGGAAGTAAAGAACCAATACTGAGCAACAATTGATAACGGCATCTGTTTATCAGCTCTTTTCCTGAAACAGCACAATTATGATGCAATGGTGTATAATCCCATCCACAGTGACACCAATTTATATATATGATGGTCACATTACCTAAACCTCAGGTGCCAATAAATAGGTGATGATACAAACATTAAAGCTGTGCCACTGACATCAAATAATGATGAAGGGCAAATGAAATTAAGTGCATACAGTAAATGTGTACTATTGCCTCTCTAAATAGCCAACACTGGCCATACACAAATGAGATTTATACTGGCTAGCTTCAGAGCAGTGTTATTATCTTTATCTCCACAGGATGTCACCAATGTCTTAATAAGCTCTGTGATTACTAATGAAATCTTACCAACAGTAAATGAAGACTGACCAGTAAATGTAACCTGCCTCACAACATTTCACACAAAAAAACACAAACACACATACAATATTTTCCAGGATAGGGTACTGATATCTCTCCAGTACCTGTACCAGTAGCCTATTCCTTAATTTATGTTTAAAAGTGACTTGGCTGGTTTCCCACCACATTCCAAGCCAATCCTGGTTCTGTTCAACCAACCTACTAGGTAACTTAGCTTCCTTCCCCAGGCCAAGGTGAGTTTCAGGTGTATCCTCAGTATATGGTGGTCATAGAGGGCTGCTTCAGCAAAAGATGAACACAGCCCCCAGCAGAATTGGAATAGAAGGACCCCAGAGGCAAGCTAAGTGTCACTTTACCATGCCAACTATGGAGCAGTGTTTTCTTCGAAAGAACACTTATCAAGTGAGGTGTTAAAATAAACTGAGATCAGGTCATTGGTAGTCATAATAAATCAGACAAGAATTAAAGAGATACTCCCATTTGTGTTTTTTCTACTAGCAATTAGGTACCTTAAAGGCATAGTTTATTCCTTACACACATACACATGATCCTGTAAAAGGGGAATAAGCTTTCAAAACTAATACCTGCTTACTGATAAATATTTTTTAAAGTTATATGAGAAATCCAGCTCTCTATTGACAAAAGGGTCTGTGAAAAGTTATAAAAGTAAAAACGAGAAAGTTTTTACATAGCCCTGGTGTCTCCATATTCATAAAGGATATGCACACCTCCAGACTAGTAGCCCAGCATAACATATCTGTGATAATTCAGGTACAACTAACATTTTGTAAGATGGTGATCCAGGTCATAGCCTGCTATAGGTCCCCAACCACGTCTCTAGACTCTTATGCCACATTCCTAAGCACCCTGGAATCTATCAAGGTCCAACCCAGCACTCTCATACTAGGAGATGTCAACTACCCCTCCATCAACTGGCAAAACTACTCAAGCACCAATACACTGGCCCAACGCTTCCTAGAATTCATCAGTTCCAATGCCCTGGACCAGCTCATTCTCACCCCCACTAGAGGAAGCAGTATCCTTGACCTAGTTATTACTAACATGGGTGACCATTGCTCTACACCATTAGTCAATCCCTCCCTGGTCAGATCCGGCCATAAACTAATCACCATGAAAATCTACATCTCACCCACACCCCTGCAAAGGTAACCACCTTGAGAAACTTCTCCAAAGCTGACTTTGTGATCATAAAAAACAGAGGTGGCAAACTGCATGGCACCCATGCCAATGGAAAATAGCTGTATGACTGCCAAATCATACACCAATGCACTGTACAAATATGTACATAAATGCATGGAACTAGCCATACCCAACAGAACCAAGATGCTCTCCTCCAAAAAAAGGAAGCCAATCTGATGGTTCCCTGCCATTAATAAACTCTACAAGAAGAAAGAAACTGTTGCAGAAAAAGGTGAAGTCCCAAGACTGGAAAAAACTCCCTTATTAGCCTCAACAAAAAGTTGAGATCCCTCATCAAATCCTCTAAGCCAGCTATGAAGGCAGAATTGCAGCAGACACTAAAAACAATCACAAAGTCCTCTATAGTTATATCAAGAACCTCCACAGCAATACCCAGATTTGCTGTGAGTTACTGCACAACGGTACCTCCTATACTGAGTCAACAGATATTGCCAACATATTGGCTGACAGATTCAGTGCCAATTTTACCCCCCCCCAAAGGATCAATCAAAATATTGGAAGAATACCAGGCACCCAGCATTACTGCAGCACAGGTTAAAGCTGCATTTTCCAAGGCCAAGAATACAGCTTCCATGGGACCCGATAATATCCCTGGCCGTGTTCTACATGAACTCATACCTCTCAACCTCTTAGAGTAAGAAATCTGGTCAAAGCCATGAAAAAAGTGGTACAAATAGGGATAATTTTTAAATATTGCTCTGACAAGCTTAAAAAGTGGATAGAATAACAGGTTTTGCATTAGCATGAATTTTCAAAAGGGTATGAAGTCTAAAACTAAAATGTCTGTCATTATTTTCTAACTTCAATCTTTAATGATTTAAACAAATAAACAAATGTAAAATAAATAAATAAATAAATAATGATCTGCCACACATTTGCCAGGAAGCCACAATTTTATGAAAAACAGAACAAAAATATAAGGCAAAAATATGGACATTCTGTGAAAATATGTACAGCTGAGAGTTATGAATGAACTACAAAGTGAAAAACAGCAGCAACCAAGCCAGCATAATTCAGTTTATGGAAGTTTGGGAATACCATTAACTCAACCAACACAAACTTCTGGTAACATTCAAGGAGTCACAGTTACTAATAATAGTGCTAATGAGAAAAGCATCACAGAAGGAGAACGTATAATGAACAATAATATATCAAGATGTAAGAAGTTTAATTATAATTTTGACAGGGTGAGAATAGCCATAACCAGCATCCTGGAAGTACAAATATTTTGCTATCTGAACAGTTAAAGTTATTTGAAACTAAATTATTTCAATTGAAGAAAATACAGCTTGAAAATAATTATCTAACAAGAAATCTAGACCTTTAATTGGTTCCTAAGGGTCTCCGACTGTGGAGGTACCCAAATGGAGCTGAAAACAATGATCAAATGCTTAAAGAGGTCCATGAATTATTTGATCAAACAGGGTTGACCTTAATGAATATCATGATAAAATTCAACAATGAGAAGATTGATCAGTTGACTGTAGAAGTAGAAACAGTCTATGAGAAAATTGTCAATGACTTACTCTTTGAGCAATATATTACTAACTATGGTAATATATTTGACAAAATAGATCAAAATTGTCAGGTAATTTTCTCACGAAAAATTAATAAAATTAAGAGAGACACCAGTATATATGCCGCAGACAAAGCATATCCATTTTCAGTAGGAAATCTGGGTCGCCATAGTAACTATGAGAATGCAACCAATAGAAGGACGGAAGAGAATGATGTGACTAATTCACAGGAAGGAATAAATCTACCGTGGAGTGAGGGGTGCCCTTTAGAGGATGGACTGAGATGGTCAGAATGGATAAGAAACAAGGAGCAAGCAAGCGAACAAAGTTTTTATCAGCAACATGAAACTTGTCCCAAAACATGGTATACAAAGCAAGTTTACAACGGCAAACCAAGATGGAAGAAGTAAATGTGGCGTCAGTAACTGGAAGTGTAAGTGCCTTTAATATGTTTTTTTCCAGATACACGTAATGTGAATGGAACAGAATCCAGTACAAATTTGTATACAGACTTTCATTTGGTTACGAACGATATACATTCATTAAGTATTTTGAACATGAGCACACCATTACGTGAAGGTAGGATGAAGGTCTCATTAAACATTGGAATGGATATTCAATATATACAGCTTGGTGATATGTTTGGACAGCAAATAGGGGTGGAAGCTGCTGATATGGTGTCATTAAATGAAGTGGGTAGTTTAGACAATGTTGTTTTTTCTTCATTTGAAAGTAATGGTCACACTGATGATACAGATTTCCACATACGCGTTCAAGCAGATTCTGACTCAGCCGTTAATGACAGAGGTTCATTAACTGTTGAGAATACGAATGTTTCAACACACAGAAGTAATGTTCTTGTTTTACAACAAGGTTTTTTGACTGAACTTACACCGCATTTGAATTTATCTGACAACTTTACCGAAACACTTGTTAATGCTGAGATTGTGGATAACTTTAATAATATTTCAAATGCAAATACAAATCAATCAATTAATGTTGTCAATAATAGCTTAGTGGATGACTGTTTAAATTTAAGTGTCTATGACAATGGCAATTTGTTCATGTTTAATCATTTAAAAGATAGTACAGACACTGATAAGTCTATTGGTTGTATTTCACATGGTATTTATCATACTGGTGGGGTAGCAACATCTGACAATAACTATAATGAAGTTTTTAATTGTGTTGAGAATAATGAAATAAGTTTATTAGTGGAATTACTAGCTAACCAAATGGAAGGGGCATCTGATTTTAATGTATTGAGTAACCCAAAAGTGATTTGTAACACTTATGATGATTTTAAGTTATACAACTACACCAAGTATGATTTTGATGTCAAACATGCAAATTTATTGTCAAAAGGGTTTACATTTGTTCCTTGTCAGAAAGGCAACATTACAGAAATGTTAATTGATCTTAAGATTTTTACTCGGAAAATGAACCTTAGAATGTGGTTTTCTGATAATAAAGTAGATAAACAGGATAATTTTCTGAGAAAACCTAGTCAATTCAATCCTTTAATGAATCAGACTGTAGCCTTATTTGTAAAGGCATGTGAAATGGATATCAGGGAACACATGAACAGGTTTTATAAAAGTGGGTATTCTAATCTAACCGATAAGTTCATTTATTAAATACATTAGTGAAAAATAAAGATATAAAAATTATGAAACCCAATAAAGGGAATTGCATAGTAATAATTGAGAAGATGGATTATAACAATGCCATAATGAATATGTTGATGGGTGATAGTTACACAGAGAGTAGTATTAATGAAATTAACATTAGTCATCAAAAATAGATTTGCTTTTAGAAGATATGTTGTATCAAGGACAGATTAATGAAACTGAATATGAATTTTTAAACAATCCCTTTCCAGTAGTAAGTAATATATTTGGTGTTCCAAAACTACATAAAGGCGTTAATAACATCCAATTTAGACTGATAGTGAACAGGAAAAGAAGTAAAACAAAATTTATAAGTCAATTTTTAGATCAACATATGCAAAAGGGCCTAAAAGTATTTGAATATATAACTAAAGATTCATGACGTTTTTTGGATAAAATAAGAGGGTTGAATATTAATGATGATATCATGTTTCTAACTATAGATGTATGTAATTTATTCACTGTTATTCCCCATGATATAGGTTTGAGTTGGTTAGAAACTCAATTAAATAAAACTAAGTTGTTTGATCAACATCAAGTGAATGTTTTTATAACACTCATGGAAGTCGTTTTACAAAATAATTATATTTATTTTGATGGAAATTTTTTTAAACAGTTAACAGGAGTAGCTATGGGGGCAGCATGTGCCCCCATATATGCAATTTATATCATGGCTTATTGGGATATCATGGCTTATTGGGAACAGGCATTTGTTTTTACATCTGCCTATTATGATTACATTGTACGATATATACGATATTTAGATGATATCTTTATCGTATGGGAAGGTGATTGTGAAACACTTGATGCGTTTATTAATTATATTAATAATACTGTTGATTTTTTTTAAATTTACATATAATTTTAGTAAGCATAGTATTTCACACTTGGATGTTAATTTGACTATTGATAATGTTAAAAATTGTTTTAAGTCAGATATTTTTAGGAAAAGCGCATTTTCCAATTCATATTTGGATTTTCATAGTGAGTACCCCTACCACCAAAAAAGAGCTATTATAAAAGGGCAAATGGTAAGAGCAGCCAGAATGGTGAGTGACAGTGATGCATTTATACAGGAGTTAGATTTTATGATCACTATGTTTAAGAAAAGGGGTTACCCAGATGAGTTGTATAATAATATAAAGGAAGAAGTTGCACATGAAAGGAAAATAGGGTTTTATCAGGCTATACTTAATAGTAATCAAGGTAACAAACTAAATAATTATGAAAATATGTGTAAATTCAATCATACTGAGAATCTGATCTTTGTTACCACATACAATCAAGATGTGGAATGGTTTATGGTGATAGCTGAGAAAAATTGAGTTTTTTTATTATTGGACAACATGTACATATAAAAATGGGGGGTCCCCAAGTTTGGTTTTCATAAAGATCAAACTTTTAAACAAATTTTACATAGAGAGTCTAAGTTTAAAATAGATCTCGTAGGAAGAGAATTTGGTAATTTTAAATGTGGAAGATCTAGTACATGTAAGTTCATTATGGTTACTAAGGATTGTATAAAAATCAATCATATAATGATTCATCTTTCAGGACATTTTAATTGTTACACACAAAATGTAGTCTATATCGCACAATGTCAAAAATGTCCCAACTTTTATGTGGGAAATACATCCAGATATTTTAGAGAGAGAATTAGGGAACACATACTGGATATAAAACATGGTAAAGCCACTAATGCATTGGCTAGACATATTGTAGGCAATGTAGACCATGATTTCAAGTTTTGTATAATTCAGCAGGTGAAAAAAGATTTACAAGGCAAAATATTAGATATTCACCTTGATGTATGTGAATTAAAGTGGCAGTTAAGGTTAAATGCCCAAATTAGTCCTGGTATTAATGAATATATCAGTATAGCCCCCATTTTAAAGTTAAGACATATTTTAGGATGAATTTATTGGGCCAATATTTTTAAGGTATTTTTATAATAATTTTAGTGTATATAATGTATCAGAATACCACATCCAGTTTGGTTGCAACCTTTCTTGTCTGATGTTACTTGTTCAGGATAATACAAGTAGAGTAAATTTATTACAACATGTATATATCTAATTATTTCAATTTATTCATTTATTATTATTTTTTATATATCATACTTTATGGATTCACTACATTAGTATATACAAACTAGTTTACGTTTTCCAATTAACGTGATGCAATGTGGCTCCTTTAAGACTATTGCAATGAGTTTTGCTATGAAATTTATTGTTCAATTAGGCGTTATTGAATAATGACATCAATTAGTGATGTAAGAGTTGGTTATTTAAATGTGTACTGGATTGTATTCATTGTTCTGAAGAAGTCCTTGAATTGAGGATGAAACCTGGGTTAACGTGTGTTTTTGGTGTGTGTTTTTTTGGATGCTGCTAATAAACTGTCTGGTTGACTTCATATTTCCTTGACAGTTTTTGATTGTCTTTTGGTTACAAGTTCGGAGTTCGTGAACTACAAAGTGAACTTGCACCATATCTGTGTGCCCTGTTCAGTCAGAGCCTCACCTCAGGCTTTGTCCCTATGAATGGTGCACTGCTACAGTCATCCCTCTCCATAAAGGGGGAGCAACTACAGACCCTGGGAATTATCACCCCATTAGCCTGATGAGTCTGATATGTAAAGCTGTGAAGTGCATCATCATGGACCTGAGTAACAAAGACATAGGAAATCTCCAAACTCTAGACCCCATGCAATTTGGCTTTGTGAAAGGGAGATCATGCCTGCTCAACCTGGTTAACATTTTTGAGTCAGTCACCAGGGCTGTGGATGAAGGTAAGGCAGTGCATACAACCTACCTCGATCTGGCCAAGGCCTTTGATACCATTCCTCACTCATTAATTATTGATAAACTCATCAAACTAGGCATCAGCCCCTATATCACAAGGTGGGTTGCAAATTGGCTCACAGATAGAACACACAGTGTGAAAGTAGTAGACTCCAAGTTAGACTGCCGACCAGTCACAAGTGGAGTTCCACAGGGATTGGTTCTGGGTCCTCCTGTTTGGCATCTACTTCTCAGAAGTCCAGGGCAACACAAAGGGACTCTGGCTGACCAAGTCCACAGATGACTGCAAGCTGGGAGCCATTATTAACTCCCCAAGTGATGCAGACATCCTACAGCAAGGCCTCACTGAGACCAATGACTGGTGTCAAAACCATGGCCTTATGCTTAATGCCAAAAAATGTGTTGTCATCCCCTTTAGTAAAAACTCAGTTTTCACTAATTATCACATCGATGGGAGCCCACTGAACACTGAAGGCATTATAAGAGATCTGAGGACGCAAGTTGACAGCAACCTCTCCTTCGACCACCACATTGCCACTGTGGTCAGAAAGTCCTTCTATGTGGCACATCTCATTACCAAGGGTTTTGCATCCAGGAAGGAAGAGGTCATTGTCTCTCTCTACCCTTCCTCATTTGACCAATCATTGCGTATAATGCCCCATTTGGCATGTACCTCACTGAACACCTGTAAAAGCTAGAGAGGCTACAGAAGTACCTCATGAAGAGGATCCTAGGCTTTAAACCCATGTCCTACATGGACAGACTCAAAAGACTCTAGCTATTCTGTGTCTCATATCGCCTACTTAGAGGCGATCTTTGCCTGATTTACAAAGTCATGTCTGACCCAGCTCTGTCAGAAATGCTACATCTAAAGAAATCCCAATCCCTCCATACCACATGCTCTAGAGACCTCAACCTTATTGCCACAATCAACAGAACATGCTGGAGGGACAGTTTCCTCACCCAGAGACTGCCCATGCTCTGGAATATACTTCCCATGCATGTCAAGCAGAGCACCTTGCTGTTCCTCTTCCAGCGAAATCTTGATGAGTGGATGGGTAATAGAAAGTTCACCCCGAGGATAACGTCAGGTGGCATAATGCCAGGCTCCAGGGCCATTAGCCTAGTACATACCTATGAACCTAATGTAAATTGGTTGGCTTTCATTTGCACTTTTTAAATATTATGTTGTTAATTTGTTTTGTATGGGTTGTCTGGTCCTTCAAAGGCATGGCTTTTTCCTCACACTCACCCACTATCTCATAAAAGTAGAGTCAGCCTTATCAAAAATAGTGCCTGGTTAATAATAAATGCTTTTTAAATTCATAGGAGAAAAATATTTCCTTATTGTCTAAAAAGGTATGTTAAAAAGGCAAAAAGAAAAAAAAAAGAGAGACAGATATGATGAAGCTTTGATTAAAGTGCCACAGAGTAGTGTACCAGATTTTTTAATAAGGTTTGCTTGATAGAGTCTATTAGATTTCTTACTGTATTTTTTTCATGGCAATTTTCCTCTGGAGTGTTGTCTTCTGGATAAAGTTAAATTTCAATACCAATAAATGGACTGAGCTGGAGAGTGATGGTGTCCAGCCCCATCTGGGATGGCCATCTGTCATCCAATGAACAGTCGGAGGGAGGCACACTCCTGGTCCAACCCCTTCAGCCTTCCAAACAGAAATGGCCCTCACTGCTTTTCACCTTCCTTCTTTCAGCTGTACTTGTGTAAATATAACACCACTTTCCTTTAATAAAATTTATATTGTATACAGTAGCACTCATCTGTTCCTAAATAAAGGAACTGTGATTTTCTTCCAGAAATGAGGCCTCCAGATTTTTTGTTCTTTTTCATTTTTATCGTTAACATGGGCTAAGGTTTTGAAAAATACACTAACTGGTTTGAATGATCACAGGGCCAAGACTAACTTTAACTTTGAGACTAATTGCAGATAAAAGTTTCAAGAATCCAGGTAGCATTATTTGAAATTTTTCCTAGTCACTTTTGACACAGCAGTGGAGAAGGGGAGGAAGAAGAGGGAGGGGGAACCCAATTATGGTCCCAGGAACAGTCAATAAAGGTTACAAATACTAACAGGGGCTTTACTATATACAATTTGAGTTCTGTTTCTATTGACACTCAGCACTCTGATTTTTTTTTGAGAAGGGTAGGACTTTTATCCCAACCCATACAGGTAATTTGGTACATACTTTGTTAGACTTAAAGTTGTTTACCAAGAAGCTTAACCTTGGAGTTTTGCTGGGTAGATCTGAGGTTTGTGAATCCTCTGTTGATGTCCTTAGAAGACCCAGTCTTTTTAACCACACTACTTGCAATCATCATGAGAAACTTTGCAAAAGAGATATAGGAGAAGTACTTGAGGCTTAAGGAAAATGGCAAAATAATTAATATTACTAGCCACGAGATGGATTTATTCAAAGAAATTTGCAACAATCAGAATGTAAGATGCATGAAACCTTATGGGGGGGGGGGTGGCCTGGTCATGATGGACACAATAGATTATAATTAGGATGGACTGATTATTATTTATAGATAAACATGAAGAAGCTTCTAAAAATCAAACAAATATAGCTTATGTTAAAATTGATATCACCTTGTATGACCTACTGATGCAAGGTCAAATCGATGACGTGGAACATAATTGCTTAAGAACTGATTTCCCCCATGTCCCTATGATATTTGGTGTTCCCCAAATATGTAAGGATTATACTGACCCTATGTGTCCTATGTAGATGCTAAAGGCTCAAAGACCTTCAGAATGGTGAGGTATATAGACTTAAGATTAAAGAACATTCTTAGTAACACTGATTATGTTTACAGAAATTCATGGGATTTTTTGACTAAGATCAAAAAAGAATTGTTTGATGAAGACCTTATTTTGGTTACTATAGATGTTAGGAATTTATTCACCGTTATACAACATGAATGTGGTTTGGATGGTTTACTCAATTCTTGTATGATCAGGGCCAGCTTGACAACAACAGCATTGAAGTAATTAAAACCTTGATAAAAGCAGTGTCAAAAATACTTATATTTGGTTTGAAGAGTCCATTTACAGACAAACCAATGGTGTGGCAATGGGGGCCTCCTGTGCCCCTAATTTTGCTAACATAGTTCTTGCTTATTGGGAAAAACATTTTGCTTTCAAGTCTCACTTTGAGAAGAATTGGAAGCTTTATGGTCCCTTCTTGGATGACATAGTTATTTTTTGGAATGACTCTAAGTCTAGGTTGAGTGAGATTTTTGCCTTCATTAAAGAACTTCACAATAAACACCTCTGTTGCTTCTGTATGTTACCTGGACATTGAATTGAAGAAAGATTACATCAAAAACAGATGTGTGTCCAGCTTATACAGGAAGGCCACGTATTCTAATGCCCTCCTTTTTTTCAACAGTTGCCACCCCCTACATCAGAAGAAGGCCAATTGTTAAAGACCAGCTAGTAAGTTTAGCAAAAATGGTATCAGACATGGACATGTCTTTGTAAGAGACAGAGAAATTAAAGGACATGTTAACAGGGTGTATCCCAGGGAATTTCTTGAGGGAATTTTTTGTGACATAGTAACAAAATGAAGAAATGGCTTCTATAATCCTTTGTTAGGCTCAGACAATGAAATTGGGGCCACTAAAGTTCGGGTCTATATTATAACAGCGAACGATCAAAAGATCGAATGCTGTTATATCGACCCCTTAAAGTCGAAAACTAAAATGAGCGAACAACCAGAACAGCGATTTCTTTCCCTGGGAAAGAAATTGCTGTTCCCAAAAAAAAAATAATTATAACAAAACGCACTAAACACTATTTTAAGTGGGGGGCGTTGCCCCCGCACCCCCCCCTCTTAAATATACCAACTCTGAGATTGCACTACAGTGGTGGAAACAGCACAACCTGGACAGCCGGCCCAGCGATTTCTTTCCCTGGGAAAGAAATCACATTTCTGGTTGTTAATTCTTTTTAGTTTTCGACTTTAAGGGGTTGATATAACAGCATTTGATCTTTTTGATCATTCACTGTTATAAAGTAGACCCTAAGGTTCAAGGTGGGCAAGGTTATAATAAGAGTTGTATTCTCACATGCAGTGGTGATGTGGAGGCTATTAGAGACATCATTATCAGCAACTGGAAATTTTTGATGTGTTTAATTTAGACAAAGGCAGGATAGGGATGTTCCCTAAGTTCACTTTTAGAAGCGACCAGAATCTTAAGGATTTCCTTGAAAAAGGTTTCTTAGGGTCCAATAAGGTAATGTAAAATGTTTAAGTGTGGTAGGTGCTCACAGTGTCCACACATATTTGAAGTCATGAGTATATACCTGATGTGTTACAGTAAGATTGTCTGTCCCAAGAGATGCTCATGTGACACTAAGAGAGTAGTTTATACTGCTGTATGTCAACAGTGCAACTTTTTCTGCACTAGAAAACAGAAAGAGCATTTAGGGATAGAATATATGAACATATGAGGGACATTAAAAATCATAATCTTAATGCCCTCTGGAAACACATTATTGTTAACTTAAGCCTTTCCTTCAACATTTTTATATTAGAGGTTTAATAATGTGATCCAAGAGGTGGCTGATGGAAAACCATGTTAGAATGCAAGGAACTTAAATGTCAGGTTACAACTAATGCCAATAATCCTAATCCACCAGGCTTGAACAATTCCTTATCCATAGTTTGCTTATTAGAAATGAGGGCTCTCACAAGATTTTAATAATTTTTTAAGTTAGGGATTCATTTATTATCTGGAGGTATAGATCTCTTTTCCTTATCTTTTATGCTTTTTAATATATTTTCCTATGTATTCTAGCTTCCTCAATGTTTTTAATATGTTAATATTCAATGTTATTAATATAATCTGTTTAATTCAATTCAAGGCTAATTAAACTGAGGGGTGGATTTTTTTTAATTAATTTTTTGTATAAAGTTTTTGTCAGGGTTACAGGCAATTACACTCGGATGTTGTCCCGTCGCACTATTGGGGACAAATGTGCTTAATGTGATTTGGGATTGTTGCAATAAAACTTGTGGTTGTATTTCTACCTGCCAGTGTTATTCCTATATGGTTGACTACTACATCTTTGTGGATTTACTGCAACCTGATTAGGAGACTGGAGCTGTGATACTAATCCATTGGTTAAGTATTTGCAAGATAACAATAGAATGAGCAGTAATCCTTCAAAAGATGAAAGCAACATTTAAGAAATCACCAATTTTAGCCAGTACCCTAATACACATTAATAAATCACCAGACATAACACTTTAAAACTAAATAAAATCTTTACCTGAAATAAATACATTTAAACAAGGAAGTTTAGAAATTACAATATACCAAGAACTATAACCTTATACACCTCCAAAAAATGAATCAGGAATAGTTTTCTGTCTTGTTAGTACAACCATCGATGTTACTCGGCATAGCAAACTATTAGGGATGTTAGTGGATGATAATCTTGCATTTGACCTGCATATACAAAACTGCATAAGAAAACTCATCAAAAACTAGGGATACTTTACAGAGCCAAAAACTTTCTCACTGACGCAACTAAAAACTGCACTTAACACTACTTATCTCCTCCCCACCCCTCTTTATGGCGTTCCCATCCTTACTAAACTTCAGGCTCCACAAAAATTGAAACTTTAACAATGCTATAACAAAGTTGTTAAATTTGCAAGAAAACCACCACTGTATAGCACTAAAAAAGCCTAAATTGGTTAGAACTGCCTCATTAACTAACAAATACACAGCTTCTTACCACCTACTAAATTATCTAGCATCCATGTGCCTGCCCAGCACTAAAAAGCATTCTGCACAGCTATGTTCCCAGTTGGTCATTGAGATCCAGTGACCAAAAACACCTGTTTGTCTATAAACCTGTCAAATCTGCTGGGCATTATCTGCACTTGTACAAGGTTTCTAAGGCCTGAAACTCCTTACTTGTATCCATCCAGTCAATACACTCATCCCCATCTTTCAAAACTACTCTGAAAGACTTCCTAGCTAAAATCTCTCTCTGATCTTTTTCAAAACCAGGATAAACTATCTCCCTAAATGTGAACAAGTACCTTTCCATTTTCTACCTCCTTATTTCTTTCTTCACGTACTTCCTTACTTCTATCAAATTTTCTTTCCTGTCTCACTGAATATACCACATGCCTTTTTTCCCTCAATTGATATTGCAATTTATGTTTATATTAGACAGTTTGCAGATAAATTAAAGGTAAGTTAGTCTAAAATTTCACTAAATATCAAATGATTGTCATATAACTTATATTGATTCTTAACCCATGTTTTATATTATGTCTAATTTGTTATTTAAAGTGCAGATGTTTTATTTTTGAAGATTGTAAAATTATTGTTCTGAAAATGTTTTGTAATAATTCAGAGTTTTCTCCACATCTGCCACTGAAAATGTGCTTCCACCCAATCGGAGTTTCCCGGTAATCAAATGCCAAATAAATAAATAGTCTTAAAATAGACAGATAACATACAAGTCTAACAGTCATTCTCTCTACTTAATAATCCCAGGATCTGTAATTCTTATTCTCTTTAAATGTGTATTTTTTCTTGCTTCTACAGTCTTAACTCTGGTGGTAGTGAGGGAGAGCTCAATTAAGGTAATGTATCACTTGGGCACTTAAGTACTGGGAATGTGTGCACAGTTGAGAAGTCAGTTTAGGTGTAGTTACTAAGAGATCTGATACATTTCCATTGAAGGAAGACACATTCTCAGAGCAATTTGTTTAGTTATTTATTTTTCACATTCTATATTTTACATGCTATAAGATGCACAACAGACAGTTTTACGCACATTGTTGCCTCTTCCCCTTGCATTCAAGCTCTCACTGTCTTGTCATACCAAGTCTTATGCTGCTCATGTGGTTGTGTTAAGTGCTCCTACAGCAGTCCCTTGAGTACCATATGCTTAGTCGTTAAATTCAAAATATACTTCACAATAGGCACCTCATCAACAGCACTATCACTCTGCAATTCTCCAAAATTAAGGTAAGGGACCACCTCACCACCCACTCTGTGGTGATATAGGAGGTCTAATGAGAAGAAAATTGTTTCTTGGGGTTCCTGTCTTTATGCAAAGAGGAGATGGAACATGTACTCTTCAAACAACTACTTAAACTGGCTTGTGAATGCTCTTAACACAGTCTTTAGAGCAAAGTGTAACATCTACACCAAACCATTTATAGGTTTTAGTGGACCCCTCTGTCTTTACTTCCTGCTGAGAGTTTCTGTCTGCGCATTTACCAATTTCCTGCTTTAATAGACCATGAAGCCACTGTTCATTGAACACAGTAATATGGTCTTCCACTACCGAGATATACCTCTTCCCTATGGCATTTGGGATATTAGGGAATCCCAAAATATCTATGGCTACTCATATGTTATTCAATAACAAGAAATGTATAATAATGAATGTCTCCTTCCTTGCTGACTCATTGTTATTTTAAATATATAGTCTTTATTGAACATTTGCATACCAGTGCTATAACAGACGTCATGTTACATACCACATATTATCCACGTAAGTCTTATACAATATAGGTATCAACAAAAACTGTTGCACATTTCTCATTACCTCAGTAGAGCATGACCCCTCACCTCAATATTCCCCTTCACATTAACACGTGTGAATTTTAAATACAGACAATCAATAATACTAGCTGCCATTCCAACATAACATGGCTCATTTTCAACAGTAAGAACTTTATCATATGTAAATATTAAATTCAACAACTTATTCTAATAATAACAGCATTTTTGAAACATTTGTATTTACAAATGCAGACATTACCATTTTTGCAAAAACAAATTGACATTCACCATTCTAAATATATAGCTCAATCAAATCAGCCAAACCACCCTTCTACATATAAGTATATCCTAATCAATTATGTACTGAAAAGATAATCCTAGAATCCAGAAACTGACTTACTCTCCATTTGCTGCTTTCTGTTGACCAATATATGACCTCAGTCACTACATTTCTTTGACACCACTTAAGTTCTGCAGTATGCTCTTATGCCTTTTACCATGGCCATATAATAAAAACTTTACATAAGCTCCCTTTTTATACTTTGTTCCCAAATGGACTGAAAATAAGACTTTGACTCAAGCTCTGGAGGGATCTTCAGTCAAGTCATAAAGACCTCTCTAGCTCCTCCTCCTTTTAGGCACAACTTAAAGAACATCTCACAGCACAAGCTGTATATACTCTGCTTCAGGTCACTTAACCTACTTTACCTATTCTCTGACACATGTTGCCTCTCATTTTCACTATACCTTCTCTTCTCTTACTCCTAAAATGTTGCTATTATAACTGAATGCAAATAATGTACATAGTGTTTTTTGTTGACTACCTTCTTACAACATTTCTCCATTGTTGATGATCAAACCTTAACAAAGCTTATTTCTTCCTTCAGCATTATATCCAGTAATAAATATTCCAAACAATTCATAAAAATTCTAGTAAAAATGTTAGCATCCACATTACACAAACAAATAATTCTATAATGAATAGTCACCCTTCTATCGATTTTGATTACATAATACCATAACTTTAGCCAAGTACATAGAATATTGTTAGAGAAAAATACTTTAAAAAGACCAAAAGCATAAGGCTCAATTCAAGTATCTTTATTCTTGCGCAAGGAGACAAAAAATGCAGTTACAGAGTTTGTCTGACTAAATCAGGAAGTGTCACAGTTATTATACCTTTCTTTCAAGACATTGCCCACTACGACTGACGTAGCAGATCACCAGTTCATTATTTTGTTATTTTACAGATATTTCTCATATTTCTAGCTGACTCTTCAAAGTTTAAAAAAGATTTTTCAGTAAACAGGATGGCTTTGATGACCACTGGTCAATTATAACTTTCTTGCTATGTGATGTTACAAGTCTAGGTACTATGGCTAATTTAAGCACAATGCAAGTACAGATTTCTGAAGCAGTTTATTGTTCTTTATATCTAACTATCTTGGCAGCTTGTGCACTTTTTCATCAACTCGAACAGAGCTTATTGTCTGTAATGAATGGATCTACAGAAATTATTATTATTCTCCTTTTAATTTCCTGACCTAGCAGAAAATCACCTGCTTTCCAGTATATTTCCAAGGCATAAACATGTATTTTGCTGTGCTAGCAAACTAGGTCAGAGTGCATCTTGCAGTGTCAGAAAGCACAATTTCAGAAAATCACATTTGCAGTCTCAAATAAAACTAATGCTGTATATAGAATAAAAACGTGTTAATCTTCCCTTATTAAAATAAGCATTGCACACATATGTTAATACATATTTTTCTAACATTTCCCCCCTGTTAATACTTTTTATTCTATTTCAAAAGCATAAACAGTTTGTTTTCTTCTCCTAACCTCTTCCTTTGAGGATTTTCAGCTGAGAGAGTCATTCGGTTTAAATTATGAAAGTGTTTCCTTTTTCAACAGTTCTTCAATTTCAGTACTTTGATACAAAGTCTCAGAAACTGTCATGTCTATAAAATCTTTGATTAATTTTTTCATGCAGGGAATTCCACAGCAAATGCATGCTCCTAACAATAGTAATCCCGCACAAATGGCAAATAGGATGTTCATTAGGATGGAACCCCCCCCCAAACAAATTCTGGAAAAAGTCCGTCAGTGGGTTTGGGCCTGGCCTGGTCATGTCTGACACTTGTTGGATCACTTCCAAATGGTCATTAATTTCGTGCTTATTGTCGGGAATGAACGAACAGCACTCGTCTTTGATTAAAGTGCACGTACCACCTCTCACCGCTAGGGTGAAGTCAAGAGCCATGCGGTTTTGAAGCACCACAGTTCTCATTGCATTCAGTTCATCAGTCATTAATTCAAGAGCAGAAAAAGTTGCATTGCTCATGACCTCAAGAAGTTTGGATAGCTTTCTCAGTTCCCAAATTGATTTAACTGCACCATATGCAGGGGCTATGACAGCCCAGGATATGATAGTGTCACTCAAGTCCATGTGTGCTAGTTTACTTTTGTCTTTCACAGAGTTATGGTTCCTCCAGCCTGCTACGATCTGTCCCACTGGATTTTCAGGTTTCTTGATTGGATTTTCAGGTTTCTTTGCGACATCTCTGATGTTTCGAATTCTCCCATGAGGCAAAGCTGTAGTGTGTCGTATGGCCGGGACCAGGTAACCCAAAAAACAACTGCTGGACCAATTCTCAGGCAACCATTTGTATGCCTTTTTCCCACATATGAAATAACAGTTTTCTACCTTAGTATTAATATACACCTTCCCTGCATGAAACATTTTCTTATCTATAATAGACAGTTGCTTTAAAAGAATAGGATTATGTTGTATATCACTGACAGTTTTATGCAAGGACTCAAAATATGAGTCATAATCTGCATCAAAAATTGTTTCTGTATTTTTAGCATTTTTAGGTTTAATATAACATTTATAAGAAACAGTCACATTGCATCTACTCCAACCTACTTGAATAGTGTCATTCTTAAAAAAGCATACAATTCCTGTTTGTGTAACAGGCAGAAATAATGCAATTTTGTCTCTAGATCTCACAGGTGTAGTCTCAAAAATCAAGTTTTCCCAGGTCTCATTGACCCCTAGGGGGACAGCAGCCATCAATAATCCCCCATATGCTGTTGGTATAGCTGTGCAAATCCAACAATTTGAAATATTAAAAGTCTCAGCATACACATATTTGATTGCTTGGTAAGTGTTAAAGTTCAGATGCCAGTCTATGAGTGTTGAATCACGTTTGTTCAGTCTAGCTGGTGTGGCTGAAGAAAAGAAAGGCCACAGAAAAAGCCACAGCAAAAAGAATATTGTCACTAATGCAGTTATTAAGATGATTATGCAACACTGCTGAATATACTGCTGAAATTGTTCAGTATTTCTATTGTCTCTAGGTCTTGTCATCATTTTTACTGCTGCTGTGTGTTAGCAAAAGTTTTATCAAGTTCAAAGTTTTTGACTAGTTTACAGTGTGTCAAATGAATCCAAGATGAACGTTCCGCAATCTTGACTGCTGTGGGCGTGCTCAGCAGTACTTGATATGGACCTTCCCACTTTGGTGTCGTCAAATTCTTCTTTTTGATTGTCTTCACCCAGACCCAAGTGCCTGGGGCTACTGCTACTTCGGAGGGGTTAGTTGGTCTTTATCTGAAACAGAATTAAACTGTAAAAGATGTTTGTTATTTAGCATATTCCTCATGTAATCTGCAAGTGTCCAATCTGCTTCCTGGTCTGCAGGCATGAGAGGTTTCCACTGAGGTATATAATAAGCTCTTCCGAAAATCTTTTCGAAAGGTGTCAATCCTTTTGCATTCGGAACAGTTCTCATGCTCAACAGTGCCAAGGGCAAACAGTACACCCAATTCTTCTGTGTTTCTGCTATAAGCTTCTTAAGCTTATTCTTTAAAACTCCATTGTGCCTCTCTACCAACCCTACAGATTGAGGGTGATATGCACAGTGATGTTTTAAAGAAATCCCAAAATACTGACTTAGCTGTTGTATAGTTTGGTTAATGAAATGTGTACCATTGTCACTGTAGATCCTTTCCGGTATGCCAAATCTAGGAATAATCTCTTTAACTAGGGTCTTTGCAACAGTGGCTGCATCTGGTTTACTAGTCGGAAAGGCCTCCATCCATTTGGAGAACATATCCACAATGACAAGGCAGTACTTTTTGTTTTCACATTTGTTCAATTCTATGCAATCCATACAGATGGTATGAAATGGATACAGTGGTGTAGGGAAACTTCCTTGCTTGGGCTTTAATGCCCCTTGTGCATGATGTTTATTACAAGTGTAACATGACAGGCAAAATTTTTTAGTTTAGTTTGAAAACCCATACGTAGCGAACACCCGATTCACTAACTGTACCATCCCCCCTGTTGAGACATGGCTCTGCCTATGGCTCAACAAAGCTGCATATCTAAATAAATTAGACAGTAATATTGGTTTTCCCTCTTTGGAGATGTACAGCCCTTCCTTAAGAATTGCTCCTCGTCTTTTCCATTTTTGTTTTTCAGCCTGTGTAGTAAGTGTCTGCATTGTTTTCAACATTTCTAAGTCTAAAATCTCAGAAGGTTCTAATTCCTCATTCAAAAGAAATGCTTCTGAGGCTGCTTGCTTTGCAGCTGGGTCAGCTCTCGCATTGCCTTTTGAAATCCCATCTTGTTGTTTTGTATGAGCTATGCATTTACAGATAGCTACATTCTGAGGCAACTGAATAGAATCTAACAAATCTAAAATAAACTGTGCATGGTTAATCGGTTTGCCAGTAGATGTCACCATTCCTCGATTCTTCCACTGTTGTGCAAAAACATGTACAGTAGAAAAAGCATACTGGCTATCTGTAAAAATGTTTACACTTTTACCCTTTGCTAAGGTACATGCCCGTGTCAAGGCAATCAACTCTGTTGCTTGTGCAGATAAGTTATGTGGTAGAGGTTTCGCTTCTGCAATCTCAGTATCAGAAACTACTGCATAACCTGTTAGGTTCTGTCCTGTAGGACTCCTTTTGCATGAGCCATCCACGTAATATGTCACCTCGGCATCATCCAAGGGAACATTTGTGAGGTTTTTTCTAGGCAGTGTCTTTTGCTCAATTACCTGCAGGCAGTTAAGGGGTGTGCCATCCACAGGAGTTGGGAGTAAGGTAGACGGATTCAAAGTAGTACATCGTTCAATTGTCATGTGAGGTTGGTTCAGCAATATAGTCATACAAGAAAGATGCCTAGCAGGGGAAAGATATGCTATTTTTTCTTGCAGTAAAATGATTGCGACTGCATGAGGCACTCTCAATGTGAGAGGGTGGAATAACACTACTGAGGCTGAAGCCTGCACTGCCATTGCAGCTGCAACTGCTGCTTGTACACAGTGGGGTAGAGACCGTGCCACTGGGTCCAGTTGTGATGAATAATAAGCAATGGGGTGTTGTTTGTCCCCATGCTGATGAGTCAATACTGATGTCATATAACCTTGCTTGCAATCTACAGTTTGGAAAAAACGTTTGTGATAATTTGGTAATCCTAAAACTAATGATGATGCTATTAATTGTTTCAGCTTGCAGAAAGTAAATTCTGCTTCTGGTGTCCACTGTATTAAATCTTATGCTACCATAGGCTTCTTAAAAATCAGGTCGGTTAAAGGTGCAGATTCCAAAACAAAGTTTGGGATCCAGCTCCGACAAAAATTAGTCGTACCCAGGAAGGACATCATTTCCTTCTTGGTTGTGGGTTTTGGTGCTTGTAAGATCGCTACTTTTCTGTCCTCATCTAGTGTTCTGCCATCTTTGGATATTACATATCCAAGGTATTTCACTTGTTTTCTCCAAAGCTGCAATTTATTTTTGCTTACTTTGTGTCCTTCAACTGCTAGTAATTTTAATAATGCTATAGTATCTTCCTTACAATCTTGCTGGGTAGGGGCAGCCAGCAGGATGTCATCAACATAAAGTTAAATTTGACTACCTTTCGGTGGGATAAATCCCGCTAGATTACTTGCCATCTCTTGTGAGAATATTGTTGGACTTTAACTATAACCCTGTGGTAGTCGTGTATATGTATACCGCTTCCCCTGAAATGTAAATGCAAACCAATACAGGCTGTCAGGGTGTATCGGTATCGAAAAGAACGCATTGCTGATATCTACCACAGAAAAGTACTTCTGTTGAGGTTTTAAATCATTCAACAAGGTATGTGGATCTGGCACCGTAGGTGCTCTTGGTATTACTGCGTCATTTACAGCTTGTAAATCTTGGACCATACGCCATTCTCCATTTGCTTTTCTAACTGGGAATAAGGGTGTGTTACATGGCGAATCGGGAGATTCCACCAGTATTCCCTTCTTAAGCAAAGCTGCTATGATAGGTTTAATATCTGCCTCTGCATCTTTTATCAAGGGGTACTGTCTCTTTTGTGGTCTAAATGCTGACTTTGGCATGATAGTAACTGGTCCTGCTGTGCGAATAAGTCCTACGTCTGATTTTCCTGTTGGCCAGAGAGTTTCTGGTATGTCTAACAAAGCTTTTTCTTCCTCGTCTAATAAGAGGGCTTCTCAGCTGTCTTTGCTGGACTGCAAATGTACAGCTGGATGTGTTTGTGTTATCCAGTTCAGTTTCTGTCTTTGTATTCCCTGTTCTGACAGTTCTGATTCTGTCTGTTTTTCCCATTTTGTGACTTTTTCTCCTAGGTCTATCCATTTTGAATCTTCCTCTTTAGTTAAACTAACATGTGGTATAAGATTTGATTTGTAAAGTGAAAAGAACTCCCGGGGTAATGAACAGCTAACTACACTGTTCCCTTTTATGTCCCAGTACAAATTACACAGTACTAATCTGTTTGCATGATTTTTAAACAATTCTTGTTCATATTCTTTGTCAGGTCCTGGTGTATTACAATAATACAAAGTACAGTGCAACAGGTGCTGTATGTCAATGCAAAGGGAAGCGAACTTACTGATAGCTACATTCATTAACTCTTCAGTTACTGCTCCAGGGCCAGTTGTAACTAAGTCCTGGCTGTACCAGTAAAATGTCTCACCTTCCATTTGCACTGCAAAAGTATTAGTCTGTCGTTGTGCTTCCATACCCTGCATAGTTGGAACTACTGCTATGCCTAATAGTTGCATAAGATCTCTGCCCGAAAGGTTCACTGGGCATTTTGCAGAAACAACAATTTTTCTTTTCTGGGTTAATCCTGAAACAGGATCTGTTATTGTAATGTTATGGGAGAGAGGCTCCTGATACAGCTGTCCATTGGCTGCTTTTGCTAGTATAAAGTCATGTGATTCTGAATTTTCTGGTAGTTTGGAGGGGTGTACCAGGGTCCGTGATGCCCCTGAATCGCATAAGAGTTTGACTTCCCTCCCTTCTACCAGGAATGTCACTTCTGGTTTTGTGTCAGCCAAATAGAGCTCTAAGCTCAATAAGGCTAGGTCTAATATTTCGTTTTCTTCACTATTGGTAGCTTCCTGCACTTCCTCTATTATCACATTCTCTGTTTCTTCTATCACATTTTCATTTGTCTTTTCTCTATTATTCCTATCTAGTGATTCCTGACTTTCATATAGTCAGTCCTCACCTTCATCGTTTTTGTCTTCTACTACTGCTTTCTTATTTTTCCTGCAATCCCTTGCCATGTGTCCTTTTTTCCCGCATTTGAAGCATTCACCTTTTTTCTTTTTTTCTTTCTCCCTTCAAAGTCCTCTGATCGCTGATCAGATTGTTTATTTCCCTGGGCATTCTTTTTGCCCTTTTGTCCGGACTGTACTCAATAAACTTCTCCATCTTCTACGGCAAATACTTGGGCTTTCTTTTTCTTTTTGTTGTTAAAATGCCTTTTGGCATGTCTAGCATATTCAAGCAGTGATTGTAATCTGCTTGTACGATGGTCTACCATGTGTTTAGTAATGAAACTACTTATGGGTGCAATACTGTCTTTCAAAAATGCATTCTTTAACTGCTGCTCATATGGGGAATCTTGTGTCTGATCTTCAGGCACTTGCATTCCACAGTGATTGTTAAAACATTCCAATAATCTGGAAAAATATCTATCAACAGTTTCACTTTCTTGTTGGATGCATTGATTAATGCAAGTCCAGTCTGCCCTAGGCTTCCATTTCTCAGAAATTCGGTCTGTCAGACCTTTCACTCTGTTGTCTAATTCTGCGCTGCTATGTGGGAGGGGCCAAAGTGCAGCATCACGGGGATTCCAGTTGCCATTGATCATGTGCCAATCTGGACCTACTATTTGTCTGACTACTTTTTCTACTTCCTCTCCATTTAATTGATAACTTAATCTCATGCCCTGTAAGTCTTCTAAGAACTTTCTAAAATTAACTTTTGGATGGGGGATTCCCTCTGTGGCTTTCCGGACATCTTCCGGTGTCCACGGTCTGTATACTATAAGAGTTGGGTTCTGCCCTTCTTGTCCTGCCTGAGGATTTGGTACTTCTATGAGTGGACATATCTCTTCTTCACTCATAGCCCATGAATTTCTATTCATTTGATATAATTCAATATCCCCTTTTAAATTATGTGTTCGAGACCTAGTCTCGATAGGATCTCTAACAAACGGTAGTGGTTTTATAGGAACAACTGGATATTGTGGAGGTGGGTCAGTTTGTTCTTTTGCTTCATATTCCGGTAAGGGAACTGATAAGGGAACCAAAACCGGAGTGGGCGGAGGGGCCGATGCTATAACCAAGTTATGATCCTCTTTGCCTAGAAACATTGCTTTTGAATTTTTATTCTTTTGTTCTCTTCGGTTTGCTTCCTCAATCCACCTGTGTGCCTGAGGAATTCCTAGTTTACGCTGTTTTTTAACCCGACCTTTAGAATTGGTTTTTAACTGTCTAATACGTTTGATAAGCGAGGATCTTTCTAGTTTCCCATCAAATTCATATTTATTAACCCATTTAGTATAATATTTAACGTTATCGGCGAGCTGTGATTGCATATATTTTGCATCTTCGGTTAACGGTGGGATTTGGGGTCTTTTCGTTTTTGTGCACATATTACCCATTTTGTTCTAACCTTTTTTAAATGTTACGTAACCCTTTTGTTTTTAATGTGGTACCACCAAGTGTTTACAGTCTCTTCAGACTACCTGCCTACTTATTCTGTTTCCCTGATCTATGACAAGATAGCAATATTTCTGTCCCTGAATTAAAAATTCTCACAGAACAAATGCAATCAAGTCCCTCATCTAAAACAGAAAAAAGTAGATTCACCTTACCTGAGCCTCAGCGATTGGTCACCCACTGTTCAAATGGAACCCGCCTTCAGTCGTAGATCAGAAAAGTGGCTGGCCTCTTTTGCACGACAATTCAGTCGGAGGTCTTTCAATGAAGAAGATCCGATGTGGTATCTTCCCTGTGCAGTTTCATGCCACCTGGCCCATCTGATCCCAGGCTAAATGAGGGTTTCTGGCTCCAAAGGACCAAAAAATGTTAGAGAAAAATACTTTAAAAAGACCAAAAGCATAAGGTTCAGTTCAGGTATCTTTATTCTTGTGCAAGGAGACAAAAAATGCAGTTACAGAGTTTGTCTGACTAAATCAGGAAGTGTCACAGTTATTATACCTTTCTTTCAAGACATTGCCCACTACGACTGACGTAGCAGATCACCAGTTCATAATTTTGTTATTTTACAGATAGTTCTCATATTTCTAGCTGACTCTTCAAAGTTTAAAAAAGATTTTTCAGTAAACAGGATGGCCTTGATGACCACTGGTCAATTATAACTTTCTTGCTATGTGATGTTACAAGTCTAGGTACTATGGCTAATTTAAGCACAATGCAAGTACAGATTTCTGAAGCAGTTTATTGTTCTTTATATCTAACTATCTTGCAGCTTGTGCACTTTTTCATCAACTCGAACAGAGCTTATTGTCTATAATGAATGGATCTACAGAAATTATTATTATTCTCCTTTTAATTTCCTGACCTAGCAGAAAATCACTTCCTTTCCAGTACATTTCCAAGGCATAAACATGTATTTTGCTGTGCTAGCAAACTAGGTCAGAGTGCATCTTGCAGTGTCAGAAAGCACAATTTCAGAAAAGCACATTTGCAGTCTCAAATAAAACTAATGCTGTATATAGAATAAAAACGTGTTAATCTTCCCTTATTAAAATAAGCATTGCACACATATGTTAATACATATTTTCTAACAAATATGCACTGCCCTTCAGTCAAAAATTTGTTAATTGCATTCCCATTTGCTTATTTACTTGTAATCCAGCTTTCCTATAAAATTCTATGGTGAAACCATCATGGGCCTACTGCTCCCAACCTATTCAAATATATTTTTGCCCCCACGCCTTCTCCTGCCAATATATCTCTGCTCAGTAACAGCCTCTAGTTTTGCTATAAAGTCTTCCTTTCACAGTCCTCAAGACTTGTCTTTATTCATTCCATTATTCAATATAGTCTCCCATAAGACCTAAGTTCTTACATAGTCTCTCTTATCCTACACAATATGTTCATATTTTCTCTCAATTGCATTCACCCTTGCCTTCCCCTTATTGTCTTTTAACCTCTAATATAAATGTAAACATCTTCCTCTCCTTCCTTCCCTCTTTATTCTAGTTTGGTTTTTATCTGTG
Source organism: Protopterus annectens (assembly GCF_019279795.1). Classification (NCBI taxonomy): domain Eukaryota; kingdom Metazoa; phylum Chordata; order Ceratodontiformes; family Protopteridae; genus Protopterus; species Protopterus annectens. Next base: position 294,216,523 of record NC_056738.1, on the reverse strand, counting down.
AATCCTATGTTTCCCTTGCCTATATCCAAAGACTCCTTGCTTCATCTTCCACTCTGTTTTTCATATCCTTAACTCTTTCCTGAAGCCTTCTTAGTATATCCTCCATCTTTACTCTGCATTCTCCTTCAAGTCTCATTATCTTCCCTATTTTTACCATTAGCCTACTTCTTTAAGTTACCTTTAAACTTTATCTTTCCTTTTTCAGCTCTTCCATTTTCACAATCATCTGTCCCATAATTGCTGCAGCCCATTCTACCAGCCAGATCTCCCACCCATGCCTTTGACTCCATTTCAGCCTTATTTTATCTGTAACACTGCAACCCATGTGGCTGTTGCCATACTATAATCTGAAACTGTCCTCTCTATTATCCAGATAATCCCCATTTCTTCTGCTGCCCTATTTATTCAGATACTATCCAAACTACCAGTCTACTTCTTTTTTGAACTATGATCCTGAGACATTTACTAACACTAATCTTTGCATTCCTCCCAGCAGAGATTCTTTACAACCTGAATGAAGTTCTAGTTTATAGAATATATATCATTTTCTGATTCCAGAACTACAATAAAATCCATGTCTAATATCTATATTTCTCATCTTGTTGAAAATCATTCACAAGGATCATATTGTCCTTATTAGGTCTATAGGACGCTGTTATATTTATATTTTACCCTTCAGTCTCCCATTTGCTTACTATCTACCTCCTCTCTGCATCCTGCCTTACACACAGACACACACCTCACACTGCATTCTTGCCTTCAGGCAACTTAATTGGAAAAATACAAGTTTTCCTATGACAAGACTTCTGGTTGTGGCGGAAAGCAGTGCACCTAGATAAAGCCAAAACTCAGATAGGAAAGGCATGCAGATTCCATGCAGAAGGAATCACAGACCAAATAGACAAGCAGAGATCCAAGTATTATAAGATGGCAAAGATACTCACTGCACCACTGTGGCAATAGTCAGTTTTACCATACACAATCTTCAAAGAACATTAAAGGCACTTACTGTATACATTGTGTATGTTTGACTGTAAACACCTCCTTCATCTCACACTTGTGAGCCCACCATACCAATGATTATTTTCAATTGACTTTGGCAAGTGAAATGCATTATGTGACACTGTTTCTGCTATGGAAATTCAGTGAATGTTTACTGTGATAAGAAAACGGAGTTACATCACTTTTATTTACAAGCATCCTCCATACACATTAGTTATATGTATCTCAGTTATTTGAATTTGATTAAAAAATGACCACAGCAAATCATTAGAGTATGCTTCTCATAAATGCATACTAAATTTACAAATATAGATGAATGTTTGTTTAACTTGATCTCAACAGCAAAGTCATTTCCATCCATTGACAGCACTCATATGCAGCAATTACAGCCACTTTATTGACAATGCAAGCATATCTAATTTAGGAAACAGTAATGGTTAAAGTAATGTATTTTAAATTTGATTCAGATGTGTGCTAATCCAGCAAAGCCTAATTAATGAATGTTTAACCTGAAAAAAGCAAGATCAGTCACTTTCATCCACAGACAATCCACATAAGCAGTTGTTGTAACTACAGCATATACTCACTTCACTTAACATGTGTACTTGTGGTAAATATGGCCACAGTAATGTATTTCAGTTTTATTTTACACAACTAGTAGCAACAATATAGTACTTCAGGTTGTTTCAAACCAATACATGTTAGTCACCTAAGCCCAGAATAATGAATACTTCACTTAGTAAATGGCAGCAAACCAGGATAAGCAACTTTCATGCACAGACAGGTCTGTATGTAATCATCAATTATCCAGGCATTTTGTAAACATTGGAGCTCTCGTTATAATAAAATGAACTAAAAACACTTAGTGGTTATAGTAATTTATACGAACTCTGTTCCACATGCAGCAGGCCAACTACACTATAAAATATTCCAACTTGTTTTTTACAAGTACAAATTTGTCCTGCAAGCTCCTTTATCCATAATATCAATGTAAATATCGGAAAAGCGTTGCACCACAGGTATTAGTATTTCATCTGAGTATTCAAACTTGCTAAACAACCAAAATGGCAGAAAGACAGCTTCAAAACAACAGCTTCAATAACAGGCTTTTACCATGTTGAGTCTACAATATATGAAATATAGAGCTTTGCTGTTGTAAAAGTCAAGTGGCGTAATTCCACAGCTTTAAAACATGTGGATGTCATAAAAACAGAAAAAACGAACATAAAAGTGAAGAACCCTTCTGATGTAAACAATGGACAAGCGCTTCCAGCTTTTTCAAGCCTTCTTCAGATCCAAGTAGGTAAGCTGGGTTCAGTGTTTAAAAGTTGGTATCATCCAATGATACACATCAGTGAATGATGAATGTTAACCAATCAAGTTAGTCCATTGGTACACACCTCCATAGCTTGAAGTTAAAACTCTTTATTTAAAACTCTTTGTTTAAAACAACATGACAGTTTGACATTTCTAAGACAGACTTAGACATATTTTCAAAAGGAATATTAGTATTAGTAGTCAGTATACCTAAGGTTTCTGTCAATAAAAACAGGTCATAAGTGAGCATAGCTCATTGCTCGTCTATTTTTAAGAAAAGGTTTTAAGGGAACACAACCATTAAGGCCAGGGGGTTATCTGCCCTCAGCCGCATTATCCATTTGGCTTCCTCTCTCTCAGTCAGATTGGTCAGGTCTCCTTCTCTGGAAGTAAAATGTATCTTTGAAATGACCATGAAAACAAAGCTATGTCCCTCATGCTCACGTAAATGAAGACAAAGAGAATTTGTTTCCTTTCTGTTACGTATATCAGATCGATGTTTGATAATTCTTTCCTTTAGCTTCATATTAGTTTTTCCAACATAAAATGCTGTGCAGGAAGTGCAGGTAACTATGTAAACAATATTGCTGGTTAGGCAATTAGCTAATCCATGAAAAACAAATGTCTGTTTAGTAACCAGATGCTTAAATGTGTTGCTACAATTGATTACATTATAGACATTGCAGAAGCCACATTTCGTTGTTCCTGATGAATTATTATGTATGTAGTTGTTACATATCCCATCATTTCAGCATAAAATCCTTTTGAGATTCATTTTATTTTTGAAAAGGAAACTTGGGTTATCTCCAACAATCTCTTTTAACTTTTTATCCGTAGTTAGAATTGGCCAGAACTTTTTGATCACCTGGCATACGTTATCATGGTCCATAGTGTAAGTCAAATTGACCCTTAAGTTAGATGTTCTTTTGGGTATAGCTAGGGATGGTGTATTTTCACCTTCTCTGACCTTAGAGGAATAAAAAGGTTTGCCTTTTCCTTTATGTATGTCATTAATTCTGGTCTTGTTTAGTTCTAAACTTGTCTTTCCATATCCTCATTGGCTGAAATTATTAATAAGCCTCTCTTCTTCCTGGATAAAGGTTGCCTCTTCTGTACATAGCTTTGAAATCCTTGCAATCTGATTTTCAACAATGTTAGAGAAAATATGCCTAGGATGCATACTGGAATAATGGAGCATGTGGTTTTTTGCCACATATCTTTCCTATAGAGGCAAGTGTCTATTCCCTTCCCCGGATCAAGAGATAATCTCACATCCAGAAAGTCAATCATCTCTCTAGATGTTTTTACATCAAATTTCAGGAAAGTAGTGGTCTGTAACAGGAAGTTAACAAAGCTTCTTAAATCTTGTTCTTTGCCATTCCATACAATGAAGGTGTCATCCACAAACCGATTGTACAGAATTATCTGGTCATTCCAAATGTTATTAGCATCCTTGGACCAAGCTCTCTCCCAGTTGGCTAAAACCAAGTTTGAATAACTATTGGTATAGGGAGTGCCCATGGCAACCCTCCATCTCTGCCAATAGTAGCTGTTGTCATAGGTTAACACATTGTACTCCAACACAATTTCCAAAAGATCACATATCAAACGTGATTCTACCTTCTCTTCAGCTAGAAATTCTCTTACTGCTTCAATGCCATAATTATTTGGTATGGAAGTGAATAAACTAGTCTTTAAAGATACAGCTGAGTTTCTACAACATCTGTATATAGCTCTAGAACATCGTGATGATCTTGAGAGTCTGCTATTGGTAACTCTAGACATGAATACTATTGGCAGAGATGGGGGGTTGCCATGGGCACGCCCTGTTTCAATAGTTATGCAAACTTGGTTTTAGCCAACTGGGAGAGAGCTTGGTCCAAGGATGCTAATAACATTTGGAATGACCAGATAATTCTGTACAATCGGTTTGTGGATGACACCTTCATTGTATGGAAAGGCAAAGAAGAAGATTTAAGAAGCTTTGTTAACTTCCTGTCACAGACCACTACTTTCCTGAAATTTGATGTAAAAACATCTAGAGAGATGATTGACTTTCTGGATGTGATATTATCTCTTGATCCGGGGAAGGGAATAGACACTTGCCTCTATAGGAAAGATATGTGGCAAAACCACATGCTCCATTATTCCAGTATGCATCCTAAGCATATTTTCTCTAACATTGTTGAAAATCAAATTGCAAGGATTTCAAAGCTATGTACAGAAGAGGCAACCTTTCTCCAGGAAGAAGAGAGGCTTACTAATAATTTCAGCCAACGAGGATATGGAAAGAGAAGTTTAGAACTAAACAAGACCAGAATTAATGACATACGTAAAGGAAAAGGCAAACCTTTTATTCCTCTAAGGTCAGAGAAGGTGAAAGTACACCATCCCTAGCTATACCTAAAAGAACATCTAACTTAAGGGTCAATTTGACTTACACTATGGACCATGATAACGTATGCCTGGTGATCAAAAAGTTCTGGCCGATTCTAACTTCGGATAAAAAGTTAAAAGAGATAGTTGGAGACAACCCACATTTCCTTTTCAAAAATAAAAAGAATCTCAAAAGGATTTTATGCTGAAATGATGGGATATGTAACAACTACGTACATAATAATTCATCAGGAACAAAGAAATGTGGCTTCTGCAAGGTCTGCAATGTAATCAATTGTAGCAACACATTTAAGCATCCGGTTACTAAACAGACATTTGTTTTTCGTGGATTAGCTAATTGCCTAACCAGCAATAATGTTTACATAGCTACCTGCACTTCCTGCACAGCATTTTATGTTGGAAAAAACTAATATGAAGCTAAAGGAAAGAATTATCAAACATCAATCTGATATACGTAACAGAAAGGAAACAAATTCTCCTTTTTTTCATTTACGTGAGCATGAGGGACATAGCTTTGCTTTCATGGTCATTTCAAAGATACATTTTACTTCCAGAGAAGGAGACCTGACCAATCTGACTGAGAGAGAGGAAGCCAAATGGATAATGCGGCTGAGGGCAGATAACCCCCCCCTGGCCTTAATGGCTGTGTTCCCTTAAAACCTTTTCTTAAAAATAGACGAGCAATGAGCTATGCTCACTTATGACCTGTTTTTATTGACAGAAACCTTATGTATATTGACTTAGGCTCTGATGTCCCAAAGAAACTGTTGAAATGAAATAAAAAGAAGCGCCCTAAATGACCATCTTTATTTATTTATTTATTTTTTTAATTATTCACCTTTTTCTCTCAAAATCTTGGCTTTTATGCAGAGCTTGTTCTTTTAACCAGAACCTACTGAAAATATTTTATTAATATTCCTTCTGAAAATATGTCTGAGTCTGTCTTAGAAATGTCAAACTGTCATGTTGTTTTAAACAAAGAGTTTTAAATAAAGATTTTTAACTTCAAGGTATGGAGGTGTGTACCTATGGACTAACTTGATTGGTTAACATTCATCATTCACTGAGGTGTTTCATTGGATGATACCAACTTTTAAACACTGACCCCCAGCTTACCTACTTGGATCTGAAGAAGGCTTGATAAAGCTGAAAGTGCTTGTCCATTGTTTACATCAGAAGGGTTCTTCACTTTTATGTTCGTTTTTTCTGTTTTTATGACATCCACATGTTTTAAAGCTGTGGAATTATGCCAATTGACTTTTACAACAGCAAAGCTCTATATTTCATATATTGTGGACTCAACATGGTAACAGCTTGTTATTGAAGCTGTTGTTTTGAAGCTGTCTTTCTGCCATTTTGGTTGTTTAGCAAGTTTTGAATACTCAGATGAAATACTAATACCTGTGGTGCAACGCTCTTCCAATATTTACATTGTTTTTTGTTCTGCTGAGCATTCTATAGCGGAATTCACTTCTTTTTCTGGATTATCCATAATATCTGGTTGTTTACTACTATGAAAAACAGCTTTGTAGTACAAACCAGTACATTTTTGTGAGCTGCCTCCCAACCACAGCATTCTGCTGCAGACGTTTATGGTGTTGCTTACAGACTCCTGAGGACTTTGGCATTGTCATTGAAACTGTTACCCTCCATTGGTGAAGGTTTTCTAGCATTTTGTTTGCTTTTACTCCTTCAATCTAGATGACAAATTAAAGATCCTTTGAGGCTTCAGAGGCTGTGTGGCTCATTGACTAGGTTCTTGGATGAGTACAAGTAGAGTACGTGGAAATACCACAGTATACCACACATTCCTTACAAAGTTTTACTGACACAGCTTCATTCAACAAGTCACTGTGGAAAAGCACTTTATACCCAGTGATTAAAATGTTGGAAGAACAGCCTTGGTTGAGTAATGAATTAGTCAGTGTCTTATCTCACCTATGCTTAAGGCCATCCATGCCAATAGTATGTATAGGATCTTTCAAATTGTGTACATGTAGAAGCACACCCAATGGAGATGCACTTGTCAAAAAATAGTAAACCCATTTATACACCCAGGAATATCCACTGACACAGATTATTTGGAAGAAGCTTAAAAGTGGTCTTGGCATCCATTCAGACAAAGCATGGTTCATAACATCATCTTATCTGTGCTTTGGCCATATTTTTCTGGCACAGGTGATCTTCTAGACCTTCTTAGAGGTACACAGATTAACTAAGCCTTCATTTGGATAGTCAGAGGTAACAAACAATCCAAAACATCTCCTACCTACTTAGAAGTTTCTTTTATTGATATATAGTAGTTCATGCACTGGAAGAAATGAGAAATTATTTTCTTCAGTTGTTATTATCATTCAAAAGACTGTCTCTGTCCTTCATATTAACTCTAGAGCATTCTTATTCTTCTCTTCCCAATGGCATTCCCTTCACTTCCAAATGAGATATTTCACAAAAATATTTAAACCAACTCCTCACTGCACTGCTTTCCAGCTTCAGAGGACCATTAATCTAATAGGTTCCAGTCTTTGATATGAGTGCACCTCCTGACCCAATGAGCTAATCAGAAGACCTTCTAGTTTTTTCCATTTCCCATTTATTCTTCATATCATCCTGTCTATAATTCCTCTTCTTGTGTCACCTGTATCCAGCTTGATCCATTATTTGCCGGATAGTCTGTGTTACAATAGAAATGCTGTTCTTTGTGTTGTCTCTCAAAAAAAAAAAAAAAACACACACACACACACACACACACACATAAATGTGTCATCCATTAGTGAGGTCATCTAAAAATAAAGTTAGGTGCCTTAGGGATTAAGAAACCATATATACTTAGGCATCCTTAATAACACTGATATATACTTCAAACCAACAAAACTGCTTTGAAAAAGTCAAACAAAGGTAATTTTAATAGCGATATTTTATTATCACTGGTAACTCCAGTTGCTTGTAAAGAAAATATTTCTTTTTAAATTGGCATTTTTGTTATTTTACTAATTTGACCACTTGTTAAAAGCAGCTTTTGTTGGTTGTTCATATTTTTCTGCTTTGATGATAGCCATTTATTATTCTGCATCTTCACTGATGCATACCTGTAAAGCAGTTAAAGTTTACTGCCAAGGAAATTTACAAATGACTGCAGAGGCAATTCAGGCAAACTACTCCATGTTGCAGGTGATCACCTCTGTGCATTGAATTGAAAATGTCACTACTAAGTTAAGTTGCAATTATGACTTTGCCTAGTAGAACTAACTTCCATTTGCCTTTGGTGTTCAGAGTTCTTGTCCATTTTTATTCATTTTTTGGCTTCCTCCCCTCACCTCACAACTGTATACACTCATACAGTGTCATGGCCATAGTTATAATGATATCACCATGTCTGTGATACTGCAAGGTCACACATGTGGGCACACGCAACTGTACAAATCATAATTCAAAGGGGTCATTCAGAATTCTATGGCATCCTGTTTGTCTAAATTCCATATTTTTGAGCTAATACCAGACAGTTGACAGATACTAGATGTTTATTAAGTGAATGCAGTTGTTTTCACTTTCAGACAATTTAGAAACTGTGTGTATGTCTACTCTATTTTTTTTTTCTTTTAAAAGTAGTTTAGCTCTCTTCCATTCTACCATCTTGACTGTGGAGTACACAGGTTTCTATCTTAGGACCAGTGTTATTCATTGAAGAAATTATTAAGGAGACAGATCTAAAATTCTATAGTTCCACTGTCGACACCAACATTTTCCTTACTTTCCCTCATGATAAAATGTAAGTGTGAGGGATGACCTAGAAGCCGTATATTAATGGCTTTCCTGCAATTGATTGAAACTAAACACCTTCAAAAGTGACATCATGACAGTTCACACTACCTTGAGAGACTTTCATACCTTCACCTTTGAGGGTGTAGATTGACTGCTGTCTTTTAATGCTATTTATTGTGTAAATCTTAGTGTGTATTTATTAGCTAAGTTTTATATGTTACATTTGTATTTATTATTTGTTTCCACCTTCTGTTATCAGTATTTTTTAGAAAACTTCAAAAACTTGAAGTTAAGGTTAATGGACATAAAAAAAAATAAAAAACGGACAGTTTGACAGTTTACAAGCTGTCTATGAATTGATTCAAATCACAGTTGATTAACTAAGCTGTCAAATGTTTTTTTAAATGTTTGGCTCCTTCAACAAGTTAATGCCAAGGGTAGGTGCCCCATTTATCCAATGCTTATTAAGTCCGCATATTTTACACATAAAACTGCTTGTTTCATAGTAGCACATGTTTTAGAACTGAGGCCCTGAAACCCCTTGAATGTTAGTAACATTAGATGAAAATGTGCTTATATTTCATTACAGGCTATAGTTTAGATAGACAGTGAAGAATATAACATGTATCTCTGGTTTAATCATCAATAAGAATCCATATAATTTTTTCATTATAATTTTTTGATGCTCACCTAAATTGGAAAAAAAAATGTTCGTATAAGTGTACACATTTTGTCAAGCTTTTCCACCTGGGCTCAATCAGAAAAAAGTAATCAACCTACCAAGACAAGCATAGTCATTGAAATAAACAGATAAACAAATGAAACAGAGTACACCCTTAGAGAATATCCTCACATGTCGTTTGCTCTAGTCTACTCAGAGAAAATATATTTCATTGGACTATAGGAGGTTACTGAGCTATGAACCCGGAGGTCATTTCAACCCAAGTAGTTTCATCCCAATGTAATACCATAGATACTCTAGTCAATACTCAGAATTGCATTTAGTAATGACTGCCCGTGTCCAGGAGGATCGTGGGTGCTATCCCTGGTATGAATTTATGGTGCCCCATCCCAGAATATAATGTTGTGGAGAGTACTATATTTCTTTTCTTTGCAGCCCTCTGTCTTGATAAAAGTTTGGCTTGCCATTTGATGTACTGACACACATCTATGATATATTAACCTGACCATTTTTGTATACATTTTTTGAGCTGTCAGCTAGGATCCAGTGATTCTGTTGCTGAGAAGGCTGTCATGTTCTCCTCTAGAATTTACCAGCATCTAAATTGCTGCACAGAAAGGAAATAGGGTACTCTCTACAACATTATATTCTGACATTAGGCATGTCATACTCCCTTTCTCCAGTTAAATGGAGGGGTTTGCAACTCACTAGCCACCAAAGTTAGAATGAATAATGTTGCTCTTTTCAAAATGTTGGAGATGTAAGCAAATTATGTGATTACTTTGTGCATAAATGACCAGCAGCAAAACACATTGGGTCATGACTGGCATAACTAACCTAACCTTGCTATACTACTTTTGTATTACCATATGATTTATTTATTTATTTATTTACATTTGTTTACCAGGAAATTCCCACTGGATGCAGGTCCTTTTTCAGCAGATACCCATGGAGAAAAGCTCCACATCATGTACTTGATAAATAGAGATAAAAAGTTGCAGAAATAGTAAACAACATTACAGGTTTTTGGCTTTAACACAATAATAAGATATTGATTATCAACAGTATATACAGTAAATGTTGCAAGTTAAGATAGTTTCTTATTTATAATATTAGTAACAAAGTTGTCAGACAAGATTTTAAAGTATGTAATTACAGACAACTAGCTAATTCTGACTATGGTTAATAGTGGTGGTAGTATAGCTGGGTTAAGAGTCTAGGTGGGGAGTAAGGGTGGTGATGATTGTGTGTAAGTGCCCATTGTTGCTTCTCTGGCAGATAGTATGCAAACAGCACTTCAAAGAGAGCTTTTCCCTTAGATAACTGCAGCTGAAGTGGATCAGTGGTAGTGCAATAAAATTACAGTGCCTTTATCATAAATATTAATGAGAAAATATGTCTTAAACCTGGAAACAAATTATTGTTGTTTTCTTTCTTGCTAACATCTCTTTCCCTTTGTATTTATTTGTTTATTTTTCTTCTTATATTGAATACTAAAATTCCAGTTTCTACTTTCTAGAGTTACTTTAAAATTCCAAATTATTCATGTTATCATAAAGCACAAAGCACAATGACATAGCACCAATCAGACAAATATGTTTCCTTTCCCCTTTTGCATTAATATACATTGTGCAAATTAGTGCTACTTTCACTGTCTGTTGTGAAAACCATACCTCTTAACCTCTTATTGCAAGAAATCTGGGCAAAGCTTAAGATAACTGGGAGGGGGATAAAGGCCCAACAGTACGGACAGACTTTAAATATTGCTCTTATAAATTTAAAAAGTTACTAGAATAACATGATTTGTATTAGCATGCTTTTTCTAAAGTATATACAGTCCGAAACACAAATATATGTCATTATTTAATAACTTCAATCCTGTGGGATTTGCCAGAAAACCACAAATTTTATGAGGAATAGACTAAAAATATGAGGCAAAAATTTGGACATCTATAAAATCTAAACAGTTAAGAAGTATGGTAAAAACTGTAAAGAAACAGCTAACTTGGTAATACCACAGAACACATTAATAAGACAGTACTACCCAATCTTATGAATATTAACAGAAAGTTCTGTTACCCTAAACAAAATACAGAATTACCACATTGTGCTTACTTCCCAAGAAAAACTTTTTTACTTTATAAAAGTACATCTTCGACTTTAGGTATTACACTAAAACTTCATCATTTGTAATTATTTTTCAACATTACATTGCATTACAAGACATTCCCCAGGATTTACTAATCTTCCGACTAGATTAGTCTTACAAGGAAGCGCTATTCTAAGAGTATGACGGTAGCGTGCCATGCATATTAATGAGGGCGCGCTGCCTCAATTCTAAAGCTTACACAGAGTATGGACGAGTGTTGCGGACATGTCGGACTGCTGAGCAGTCCAAAAATCCATGCCCCTGCAATGAAGAAATGCCGCAATTTCAAGTTACATGAGCGAGTCCGCTCACATGTGCACAATGTAACACTACACTCCCCCATATGTTAAACAACTGACAAAATTAAAAATAGGAAGAGTTTTTTTATTTTTTTTTATTTCATCCGATATAGCTGCTCGTATTTGTGCGTGTTTGCGCGGGTTTGCCCGTTGCTTAGCTACAGTTAGCAGGTTAGAAACCAGAAGAGGATAATAAGAAAAATATATGCAAATTAAGCAAAATAGCAATAGTGTAGTGATTAAAGCCTTTGCACAAAGAAGAGGCATTCCTGGTTCGAGTTCCACTACTGCACATTCCATTTTCTGTTGGAAATCTGTATACAAAATATTTCCTGACATTTTTTATGTATACGTTTTGTAAAAAGCATTGAAAAGTTAAATGTAGTAGTGAATTAATTTATATATATATATATATATATATATATATATATATATATATATATATATAAAGGTGAAATGGTTATGCATTCTGAGGCATGAGTACCCTATTTTAAGCAATATAATGTACTGCTAAGCACATTTTACCAGTATTGAGCATATTTAAATCCAATTGCTCATAGCTGCGCTCTGCATTAACCAGAGCAATGTCTTTGTGCATAGCTGCGCACTGCACTAACCAGCACAACCACAACATATTTGTGCATAGCTGCGCACGGTGCTAACCAGCGCAACGTCGAGCAATGTCAAAAAATGTTGAGCAACGTTGAGCAATGTCGAGCAACGTTGAGCAACGTTGGGCAAAGTCGGGCAAAGTTGAGCAAAGTAGGTTAAACACGGCCACACCTCCTTTACTGTACCTTAACCAGTCAGGTCTGCCCAGTAGGAAAATAAAAAGCAGTGACAGGGATTGAACTCAGGATACTGTGCACTATAGTCACAGTACCTAACCACTAAGCCATGATAGCAAGCATTTCGTAAACATGCACTTTCAACAGACACAAATCTATCAAAGGAATTTTAAACATTGCCAACATCAGCTAAGCAGGCGTGCCTACAGCTGAGTTTTTCCAAAAGTGGCCAATCACAAATAAGTGCGGGAAATGAGGCATATTTAAGCTCCACAGGCGGGAATACTTGCTATATCTGTTTGTAGCTTCCTTCTGCAGTCAGCATGGCTGGTGTTGGAGAAGGCACTCAATTTAGAGCTCAATGCTGGGGCATTGAGGAGTCCAAAGTAATGGTTTGGCTCCTTGTCCACAATCATGAGGAAAGACTCCTGCAGGGCCAGTACCAGGGTACCCAATATAAAACGGAGGCCTGGAAAAGTCTTGCCCGTGATCTCACCAGTGCCACTGGTGTTCCTTGGACTGATGAGCAGGTCAGGCACCATTATTCTGAGCTGAAGCGATGTAGGGAGGGTCAACTGGACCAGTGGATCCAGGAATCTTGTGGGATGCCTAATGCCCCAGTACTGAGTAAGTAGCCATTGTATTAAGTAGTTAAGAATTGCTATGCTTGTCTATACTATGGATAGGTATGTCTCAATATCACTGCATTTACTACACAACTGCAGGTGTCTGGGCTATGAACCAGCAAGCCCATGAAGATAGGCTGCAAAGGCTGTGTCATCAGGCAGGTTAGTAATTATTCTGCATGTACTGTTATATAAAATAAATGAGAGAGCCTTCAAAAAGTGTTTTAACCCAATAAATAAAGGTGTAATAATCCTTTAATAAATGTATAATTCCTGGAGTGCATCTGTGTCATTTTCTTTGATATGTTGTTGTACTGTTGAATTCTACAAATAGTAGTGTTGTATTAAGCAGTGTCAACCCACACTTGGGTCGGCCCATATAACGTGGATGAAGGGAGTGCCAGTAGCTTTTATGCATATTTACAGACCTCAACTGTTGTTTCATGCCCAGCATGTACAGGTTAATCTGGCACATGAGTAGCTTGGTATTGTGTTCCCCAGAAATGTCAGTGTGCTGCCAGAAAAGTAAGGAGCTGTTAACATATAACTGATACTTTCACCTGAACATATCTAGATAATTATATGAAAGTAGAGTTGTCAGTGTACCATCTTAGCAGTAGTGTGTGTGTGAGCAACTCTCAAAATATGTTGCAGTAACATCTGCATCTTGGACAATTTGTATGTAAGATACAGCTCATGTATATAATGATCTAGCAAAGTCCAATTGCACAATATAAGGACATTGGGTAGTGTAATAATACATGTAAGGGGCATATAAATGCAGTTAATAGGAATGTAGTGAAAACTAGAAGGATATATAAGTTGTTAATTGAGCTATCTTTTTCCACCCTACTGTATGTGCATAAAAAATGCAATTCCACACCTCAATCAGTATGTCTAATCTCAAAACATTTGTTGGGACATATGTCCTATTGGTTTATAAATATTTGCATTTATTTCTATGCATGTGCCCTCTTAAAATACTACAATATTGGTGGCCTGTTGCCATCAATTCAACCTGCATGCTGTTGTAATGTCCACTAATGTTCTATATATGCATGTGTTATGCTTGCTTTTCAACTGTTGAAATTCTGGTGTGTTGGTTTAATGGGAATACTTCTGCATACTGTTATAACTAATTGGGAATGTTGTTGACTGTTTCTAACCCATATCTTTATTAAACTCTCCAAAACATAGTTCATATGGGAAGGCCGGTCCCAGCGGACCAACCTGTCCCACCTCAGCTGGCCATGTCACCTGGCACCAGCAGATCTGGTGCCCAGCCTGGGACCTCCTCCTCCGTTGGCCCTGTGCCACCTTTGGATGGAAGCGCTACAGGGAATGGGGCTCAGCCCCCCCCCGTGCAAGTGTGGGCGGAGGAGGGTCACCTATCTCCCTTCGAACGGTCCGGGTGTGGTGCGTAGAGAGATTGAACGTTCTGTTGCAGAACCTCTACACCAGCTTGAGGACCGAGTGGCACAACTCCCGGGTCAGCCTGCCCCTCCTACACAGCCCCCAGCACAGCCACCCTCTGGGCCATGAAGGTGCAGTGGTGACTGCCTATGGTGGGGACCTCAGTCCCAGTGTTTCCATCTGGGGGCTCATGGGCTTGTGATTTCCAAACAACCCTCCCCGTCAAAGGTGTTCACCCACCACGTGTCATATAACACCCCTGTATGCATCTTGTTTGTCTTGTCTGTTTACCTCCCCAACCTACCTCCCCAAATATACCTAGTTCCCCTACCCCACATTCCACTCTTACCTGAATCTGCTCCCCAAAAAAAAATTACGCCCCATACATAGCTGCCCATTTTGCACACATGTCCACTAGACACATGAAATGTTATTTAATTGGAATTACAACATACTTTGCTGTCCTCACCCCTCTCTCAGGGGTTGAAGGGTTCATATCTACCTCCAAATTTATTGCATATGCACAGCTGTTGCTGTTGAAGAAATGGGCAGCTATGAACCATCCCTACACCCATCCTGCACATCCCGAGCTATTTTCCATACTGTTTTTCCCTCTTTGTGCCCCTTTTTCACCACTTTCCTATCTCCCCATTTTTCTTTTCTTTCAAAGAAATGAGCGTGGGGGTTAGTGGGAGTAAGCACTATTAAGCAGTAGTTAGCGGGTTTGTGCAAGTTTGTGCTTGTTTGCGCTTGGCTAAGCAATGTGCAAACCCATGCAAACCCGCTTACAACTGCTTAAAAGGGCCTTAGTCACTCTGTATGTGAGGGCCCTTGTTCTGCTCAGGAGAAAAATAAAACACCTGTGTAAGTCTCGAACCCCGGACCTTGCACACACTACACAACATGAAGTAATGCTGAGCCACAGTAGAGATACATCAAGTTGGTGCTTAAATAAATATATCATGCATCAGAATGAGTGAATGTAAAGGAAAAATAGGAATACCATACCACACAACTTGTTCTGTGGATGTTGACCAACGGTTGTTGTGGGATTACATTACATGACTGTGATAAGAAAAGCAGCCGTTCTAGCAGGAAATAATGTTACACCATCACTTTACAACCCCACACAGTATCACAGCAGGACAAACACTGGCATATCTGTTTAGGGCAGAGGCCATACCTCCCAACTGTCCCTAATTTTCAGGGATGTCCCTGATTTTGAAACAAATTTTAGCTCTGTCCCTCTGAATCCCTCCAAAAACTACTGACTTTGGCCAGAAAGGTGGTGAATTACACTTAATGAATAATGACAATAATTAAGAGTTAGACACTTCTTTTACTTCAGGAAAGGTGTATTAATTTATATGCACTGATTCTCTCAATGTTGCAACTTAATGGCACTAATATTTTAAAGGTGTCCCTGATTGTCCCTGACTTTTTCTTGACTTTTCCCTGAGTCTGTTCAAGTATGTACCTGAATGGTTGAGAGGTCTGGCAGAGGCAGAAACACAGAGGCATATCACCCTTTCTGCTGTTACACACTGTGCAAATAGCTTTGGAAGGAGTTTCGGAAGCATACCCTTATGTAGGACTACAACACTGAAATACAAATGGATGTAGCCATGTACTGGTAGCAACCAACTGTAAGAATGCCATTGCTCTATTGCTGAAAAGACCTGTGTGGTGCAAAGACAAAAAATAACAGGCTATTCTCTGGTTATCATGTGGATAGGTCCACAGTTGGAAGTCACGCAGACAGACTACTTGCCTTGATAAATTAACATGTACACAGCAACCCTGGAAGTCCAGCAAGATAAAATCCACACAATAGTACTTACACTCTCTGTACTTCTGCAACCCTAGCCAAATATAGAATATACCTGTGTGTGCAGGGTCTCCCAAGGATGTAGGTAAGCATACTCACAGTACTGAAATGTGTCCAGTTTTTCTGAGCAGCTTGTGCTAATGTCAACACTAAAAAAGCACAAACTGTTTAGAACTGAATAAATGAATATTCACAGTATAGCAGTTCACAAACAATTCTTGTGCCAAAGGATTACATTTCAATAACTAGCTTTGTATGGCAGTTAATTGTAACAGTTGAAAAGAAAGTACATCTTTCCATGTATCTTGGAGTAGAATTTTGAAGGGTGAGTACATTTCTACACTGACAAGTGGGTACTGGATGCAGCAACATTAGGTCTGAGTACAAAATGTAAATCTCTGGCTACACCACTGGCTTCTGATATAAGAACTATACCAACCTTCTCTCTTAAACAATGATGTCCACAGCAAACAAGGATGATCTCCATCTTGGAAAGCTGAAAGAGCCACACCTACATGAGTCAGCAATTTATAGTACTGGGTTGCTATGACAGTGATTACTGCAATTACTACACAGCAGGCTGCATGCAATTAGCAAATGGTGGCCACTAATTGGTGCAGAAGCCATCACATGCACATGTGTAAATTCCTATAAAAGCAGGCTGCAATCTCTGCCAACAAACTCAATCACTCTATTGCAGAGACTGACAGAGAGAGAGACAGAGAGAGAGAGAGAGAGAGAGAGACAGAGAAAAGGAAAAAGAAATATTACCAAATCATACAAAAGAAAGGTATGTGGCACATATGTATTTATTGGCATGTAGTAGATGTTATTGAAGAATAGTCTACATAATGTGAACCATTCATATGTGGCAGCGGTACTTCTTTATGCACAGATGTTCTGCTTAACTACTGCTATGGACAATACTGTGTGTACCTGTGGGCAGTGGGACATACCTGTGAAATGTGTAGCTCAGCATTAAATGTCAAAGATCTGATCCATGTTATCTGTGTTCTGTACAGTAGTGTGGCCAATGGCTGTTGGGGGGATTAGTGCTGACATTATATAAACATGGGTGTGACAGAACACCACATGCATGATAGTTATATTAAAGTGTAGCTTAGCATTGGCAACTGCTATAGCAGTCTAGTATGCTTATCTAGCATCTGTTGCCATATATACCCCCCTAATGTTAGTGCGTGCTCATATGTGACACCTGTTTGTGTTGCAGCAAGGCCCAACAGTTCAGCTGTGAGTAACAGGGACTTAAAACAGTGTGGACATTGTGTGTGTATGCCACACACATACGGAGAAATATATATGTGTCATGTATATTCACATTTGTATATGCGCATAGAGCAGGGGACATATTGCAACTGTTTGTGAAGGGGGAGATATATATGTGGGTGAAGGTTAGTATGCGCATATTTGTATGTAGGTTTTAGTGTGTGACAAACAAGACAGCATACAGTGCTGGTATATGACATGTGGTGCTTAAACACTGTGGGTGGTTTGTTCAGTTTGCAATGTTGAAGCCAGTAAGGCCTGCTAAAGCTACCTGGGCTGTGAACACCTTCAATGCATTTATCCCAAGACTGTGTGATTTTATTACATTACTGTACACCTTACATCCTTTGTATAATTGATATTCTCACTATGAAAGGTGAAATGTATATGTGCCTACATATATATGTATATGTAGACTAATGGATGTGTATATGTATATATATATATATATATATATATATATATATATATATATAGCTATATATACTCATACACACCTACATCTACTTGTTGCAATAGATTCTCTGTACTGTTGACTGACTGTGATGGTCAATATGTTTGTGAATACGTCAAAGATATGTATCTGTGGGATAGCTTAGTGGGAAACTGTTTATGTCACGGTATTATGGGTCCTTGCTTTGATCCTAGCAAAAGCTGTGTATTCTGTTGCTAGACAGAGCAAGTGCTATTGCATATAGTGTGATTAAGTCCCTTGGTTTTAACTGGGTGTGTCATTGGAGGCTAAAGCACTACATCTATGATTATTGATTGGTACCAATGTTGAATGCAAATCCTGTATGTACTGTAGTACTACTTGAAGCTCTGGGCCTGTACAGCAAAGATTGGTCTATGTCCACATTGCTTGCATCCACTGTTTAGTGTGGTCCCTGTATTCATCACAGATTACATTTCTCAAGATTAAGGTTGTGTAAGTACTGACACACAGTACTGTATAGTACACACTGAAAGCTTATCTGGGTTGTCATACCTTTGTGTCCTGTAATTATGTCTGATGTGTGTGTGGGTATGTCTGCAACATGTCCTTTGACATATGTGTGGTAAAACATATAACTGCATATCTAGCAACATTCATAGTGTACTACAGCAGTATGCGACCTACATTCCCAATTGTGCACATATTTTGGCCACAGGTTTGCCATTAACTAGTTGTGTGGTATAATAGTAACACATTTACTAGACCTTACACTGATTGTGATGGATGATATATTTCTTTACACATCAGCGTGATGTATATCTGCTGTGGCTAGGTGGTGCATCGTGTTGCATACAGTGTGCCAGGTATTCTTGTATAGTCTTATATAGTGATTTTATTTTGTTGCTGTGCAGAACATGGTTCATTAGATAGAGAGTAAGCAAGGCACTTTCAAGCAGTTGTGGGGTGAGCAATGATAAGTGGCAGTTACAGTGTTTCACTCTCGGTTAGCTTATAGGTTGCTATATATGGCAGTTCAGTGATATATGTACTGTATAATGTTAAATGTGCCATATGACTTGCTCAGACATATTTTTGTATTTATTTGTTCCAGGGATCATGGCCCATCACAGGAACCCCAGTTACAGTAGTGCTGAAGATGATATCATTACTAGCAGTATGATTCAGCACTACCATTTCATGTTCTCATGAACCAGCCAGGACCAGCAGGAGCGCACTGCAATGTGGCAAGATGTTGTCCGCAGGGTCAATGAGGTAGGCCTTCATAACAAGCATATGAGCAGGTACTCCACCACTGCAGTGATCTTCTCAGACATGTCCATCAGCGTGCTGCTGATGTGCGTAGACAACAGCTTGCAACAGGAGGTGGTGTTTATATCCATCCCCCCTCACCAGAGTGGAGGAGCTGCTCCTGAGCCTGGTGGCACCTGCCCAACAACAACAGCAGCAGACATACACCATGATGGAGGTCGGAGCCACCCAGCAAGCACACATGGAGCATGCAGGTAACATGGCATATCTGTACACTACTGTTATCTGTACTGGTAGATCATGCATATGTGAGATGTGGAGTGTGTCGTTCAAAGATGTGGAGCCTGTTGTTGTGCAATACTGATCATTTGGAACATAATCTGTAGCCATGTGAATGTAAACTGTTGTTGTACTGTAAGATTGCAAACACACAGTAGCAATGCCACAGTTGTGGCCACAGACAAACTGTCTCATCTCTATGTAGGTCCTTCTGGGGTGACATCAAGGCAGCGAACAGATGCTGGTGAGTGTTTTCTACATTTATTATTGTAAATAAAAAGTGCATGTCATAGTTAAGGTGTAGGCCATGTACACATGTAACACACCTACCCATAATGCATGCTGTGCATGTTTGGTGTAAGAGCACGCACATCTCACTAATGTGATTAGCTGCATCAAACACATGCAATACCCAGACCATCTCAAACAAATGTGGCTAGACTGTAGTGACCATTGGATAGGCACAGTTGATACTCAGCATGCACATAACATACACATCTATGTAATACACAGAACATTTAACATGCTACACATAAAGGATTCCCAAACCCTCTGTAAAGACACACTCCAGTATCCAAAATCTCATCCACACATTGCACATAATATTCCTGAGGGGTAGAGGCCTATCATGGGGTATTTAAACACTCTGCAACACACTACGCATTCATGTCAGGGAATGCTCCTTATTGGCCTCCATACACACTCACGTAACAACTGGTTGTGAAATGGTGAATTTAGCCAAGGTAGTACAGTTCTGGCACAGCATGATTAGTGCTGGTTTGAGAAACATTTGTAGCCTTGAGTGACCACCTGATGCTTCATGATGATGGCCTATGGTACTATACCCCATCCAGTTATTGCAACCACAGTACTACACATAGCTTTCATTGCTATACACCTTAATGTTGCATGTGTGTAGACATATGCACCTCTAAACAGTATGCATACCAATCACCATTGCACAACTGACACATATATGTCTTGTGATGCTATTGAGTGGCTAAGTCATATGACACACATTGGGTATGTGTAGTGTTTAAATATGCAGTTGTGTTTTAGCATGCCATGTCATGGATGAGACTGGCATGTCCACAATATGATCTACACTCACCATAAGTGCAGTACAATGGGTATGTGGCCGAATGGTATTCCATCAATTATCCATGCACCACTGATGATGTTGTGTGAATACTCATCATGCATGTGCAAAAAATGTGTCCACAATTATTTGCTAAAGACACAGAGGCTGTAATCAGCATTGGATATCTATCTGACACACCGATACACATCCAGCAACGGTATATACATATAGTGCACAGTACATTACAGGGTTATGAATACCTGCACAGCAATATTGTGTCCATGTATGCGTTGTGTTCCAGGGGGAGGGCCTTCACCTAATAACAAAACACATGCATCAAAGCCATGTATACTGTTAGTAACAAGGACTGACTACACTTGCACTGCATGCTGTTGAGCAACACATGTCCTGCATGCTGACATGTGTGATATGACTGTTTTGCTTGTGATACTGTACCCCACTATCACCTGCTATTGTGTATGTCCTGTGATTGCTGGTGTTGTGTGTCTGTTTTAGGGAGGAGTGTATTTTTGTATGTGTGCATGTGTGCATGTGCGCATGTGTGCATGTGCACATGTGTGCATGTGTGCATGTGCGCATGTGGTCCGAAGTCATGTTCAGGTCTTAAAGTGTGTTTCCTGTTTTCCTCTCACAGGTGCCGAGGTGGGGCTGGTTCACTACAGCAGGGAACCTGATGTCACTGAGACAGAGAGTGATGATGAGGATAGGTGTGTTGAGGTACAGGCAGATTTGTGAGTGTCTGTTGTTGGGCCACCAATTGACAGTACACAAGTCTCTACCCCATCCATGCACACAGTCATACTGCCTGTACATCCATCATCACCATTGCCCTTAGCTGAGGGACAGTGTATGGTTGACACTGGCCAGGACAGTGTGGTATCTATGGCACATGTATCAGGACACAGCAGCCATAGCCAGATGTCTGGAACGGTACCACATAGGCAGATGCCCAGGGGTTCTCATCAGAATACTGCTGGTCATCAAGCCCCTGGTAGACGTACCACACCTCTTTCTACCACACGCATATTCCAGGCTGTCATGGAGGCACAGACATGAATGGAGTACACCAGACAGAGGCTAAGGGCACAGAGGGCTCATAACACCTCTGTAAATGACAGTATACATGACCTAGCAGGTGCCATACGTAACAACACTGAGGTCATTATAAGAGAATGCTGATAAAAACACAACTTTAATGTTGCGAACCAAAGTACAAATAGTGATAAAATCCAAGTAATAGTGAGCGCTTTCGGCAAGTTAAAATAACTCGCCTTCATCAGACATACAACGAGACTAGGTCAGAATAACTTATACTTAACAATTAAAAACAGCAAGCCAATCATGTAGAAATGCATTAGCTAATTAGAGAAACTCCATAGAAACCTTAAAAGAGTATTACTTCTAAATGCAGCTTAAAAGCAGATCCATCAACATCAGCGGTTACTATGCAATAATAGAGTGAGTTTGACAATGCCTTGAGAACTGACTGAATACATTTTGAGTCAAAGCACTAAAAAATGGCGTATAACCTTGTACATAAAAAATACTATATATAACAAGTAAACACGGCATACTCATGTACTAAATAAACATGTTCATAAGTTGTTATTGTATCAAATCAACGCCTGATTCAATGTCTTGACTAAGTTATAAAAACTATGAATCCATTAGTTTATGAGCGCGCCAGTGCGCTTTACTTATATTGCAAATGTCATATATTTTCGTCCCGATGAGTTGATGCATAGGTCAAGATAAACAAAAGCATCAAAGCTACTACACGGCTGGAACAAACACCCTAAACGATTTAATAAACAACAGCCCTTACTCTTGGTTTTCTGCTACAATGTATTGCTAAATCAAGAAAATACAAGAAAATATATACAAGTGGCAGTTGAAGCTGTATTGCTCCTGAAATTAGCCCAATCCAAGATTAAATAACAACTGAGACCCATATGATACCCACTTGATATTAAAACAGTGGATGAATGGACCGTCGATGAGACCGTAGATTAGGTGGCCAAGCATAGTTGAGTATGTGGATCGATCAGTTTGAACTAAAATTGCCACAAAAAATGTTAATATACAATAGTGTATCAGGTTTTCTACCTGTTATAAGATAACCATTTTAAAACACATTTAATTGACAATCCCTCATTAATACCAGGGAATATGTGAGCCCTGGTCCTGATCTGCCATAACAGTTCATCGATTTCTAAGCGGATTTGCCATGGGCCACCCCTTATGTCCATTTCCCTCTGTTGTAAGACGAGAAAATGAAAAGAATGTCCTGTATACTCTAAGCAGTGTCTAGCTAAAGCGTTGTTAACATCTTCTTTGATGATAGCATATTGATGTTCGTAGATTCTGCTTTTTAGCTTTCTCTCGGTTTTACCGATATAGAATGCATTGCAGAGATTACAAAGTGCTACATAAGTCACCGCCTTGGACTCACAATTGTGATGTCCGGTGACCCTATACTCCTTGCCATTGATGTTAAACTTATTCACTACTTTAATATATTTACATTGGGAGCATGCCCCACACCTGAACATACCATTAGGTCTGTTAGATCTATGGAATGATCTTCTTTCCAAAATACTTTTCATGTTATCACCTCTTCTATATGTAATCCTGGGGTATTCTCCCAAGAGGAGACAAAGGGATCTATCATGCTTGACAATTTCCCAATTTTTGTTGATAATTTCTTTGATTTTCAAAGAATCAAGGGAGTAAGTATGTAAAAAGCTAATATTAAACCTACTCCTATCAATGTCTTTGTCGTGAAGAGAATTTATACTAATTTGGGATGATGTAGGGTCATCACAAGGCGTTAGATTATCATTCACATGCCCTGGAAGTAAGGGGAAAAAGTGACCTGAGTCACGTTTATGAATAACCTCAGCTGACACTTTAGAAACAAGAGGCCGCGGGTAACCCCTTGCTAGGAACATGTTGATAAGGTTGTTACATTCTGCAATGAAGTCATCTGAATCTGTTACCATACGGGCAGCTCTTACAATCTGCCCTTTAATGACAGCTTTCTTTTGATGATATGGGTGGTTACTTGAGAAGTGTAAAAAAGCGTTGGAATATGTTGGTTTTCTATATATCCGACTTTTAAATCTTTGGTTAACTCTATCCTTGATTAACAAAATGTCAAGGTAGTTGATCTCTGAATCTTCTATATTGTATGTAAATTCTAGAAAATCTGTTGTTTTTGTTATTCTGTCAATAAATGTCGGAATCAGCTCTCTTTCACCACCCCAAATACAAAAAATGTCATCCTGGTAACGAGTGTACCAGGTGACATATTGTAAGAAAAATTCATCCTTAAATAGGTAGGTAGACTCCCAATAAGCAAGCACAGCATTAGCAAAAGTTCCTCCACAGGGCGAGCCCATGGCTACGCCCGAGGTTTGTAAATAGAACATCCCTTCAAAAATAAAGAAATTGTTAGATAAAACAATTTCTAACAGAGTCTCTATCAAATTGATGGTATCATGTTCAGCATTTTTTGCCAACATGAAGTCCCTCACCCAAGCCAGACCAATATTTTGAGGGATGACAGTATATAAATCCTTGACATCTATAGTGAGAAGCAACATATTATCATTGTAAATAAGCTTATTAATGTCTGTTAAAAAAGACCACGAGTCTTTACAAATGTGGTTCTCACTGTCGACCAAAGGTTTCAAAATACTGTCCACATATTTTGCACATGCTTGGGTGATAGAACCCCTCCCATCAATAATGGGTCTAAATGGAGGCACGACCAATCTTTTGTGTAATTTAGGTGTTCCAAAAAATGCTGGAATTCTTGGGGCCGGCATGGTCAAGTATTTGAAAGTGTCCATGTCGATGTAACCCTCCAAGAACAAGTCATTAAGCATGTTATTAATTTTCTTATAAGCCCCATTTATCTCATTCAGGGATGATGTTTTATAGGCAGGCGTATCAAGGTGTTGAGCCATGTATTCAACGTATTTGTAATGATCCATAAAAACTATGCCCCCACCTTTATCTGGTTTCATAGCTCTAATGTGACAATCTTGTATTAAGTGAATAAAATCCCTTTCCAGAGGGGTAATATTGGAAGGATTCTTCTGTTTGTTATACATGACTTGATTCTTAATAGCCCACATATACATCTCACACGTTTTTTCAAAAGATTGCAAGGTAGGATGTAAAGGTGGGTTATAGGAACTAGCTACCCTAAGTAGACTAAGTGCAGATGAATCATTACCCATGAGGCAGTTTAAATTAAGTTTACGTGTGAATACCTTCAAATCGATGATTAACCTGCCTATATCCATGGAGCGCCCTGGCACAAAAGAAAAGTCCTTAGCTAAAAAGTCAATAATGTCCTGTGATATAACCAGAGAGGTATAATTATACACAGTAAAGTCACCATTAGAACTTTTGTAGAGTATTGGATATACACCAATATTCAGCGAGTCTATCACCTCCTGCGGCCCCGTCTCCTGTTCCTCGCATTGCTCTGAGGTTGGACTCGTGGGCGGTTGTTCCCCCGGTGATTGTTCACCAGTTGAAAATCCTGGTTGTTGTTATTATTCTGAAAATCGGGGTAATCAGTTGCTGGAGGAGTCGGCTCACCCCCTACAGAAGGGAGATTTGTGATGTTGTTGTTATTGTTATTAAGTCTAGGGCTCCTTCTAACAACAGGTCTGCCATTGCCATTGTTGTTACTAGTAATTTCTGTATTAGTCTGAATATAGTTAGGATCAGCTACCAAATTGTCAGCAGGATTGTTTGTTAGACTCTGTGCAAGTCTAGGATAAGCACATTTGTTTGCATAATCCTTAATGTCCCTAGCTAATTTCTTTTTCTTGTTAGAAATCAGTTTGTCCATAGTGGCGTCGATGCTAGCAAAAATCCTACAATATTCATATTTATATCTGGGAAACTCGACATCTGATTTGATGTCTGTTTCGAGTATTTCGAGTTCTGATTTTAATTTACAAATGTCAGCAGTATAAAACCCAATTAGGGCTTGCAGGAATTCAAACCCTTGTCTATCAAAGAGCTCAATCAGTTCTTGATAGAAGGGAGAAGCTTCTGTTAGTCCAGCCGGGAAGCGCCATTGGCGTAGTCCTTTGGGAATGACCTTATTTCTAATGCATTCCTGTAAGTATGATGTCTCCAACTGTAATTTTTTACATTTAAACAGTTTGACATCAAAAACGTCGATTTTAATGTCCAAGTTCTGGTTCTCCACAGCAGGAGACTCTGAGTTGTTGTCTTCCGTGTTGTTACTGATTGTAAAAAAACTGTTATTGTCCAAGAAATTATTAATTGCAGGGATCCCGTCAGAATGACGAGTACCAGTCCCATTCCTTCTTGTTTGTACTACAGGTTGGACTGAATCCCTTAAAGATTGATTAATAGAAGGTAAAAGAAGCTGCTGTGAGCCTGTAGCTGCCGCTGCACGGCCACTTACCTCAGAAGGAGGAATGTGATTAGGCGCAGAACAGGGTGAACGCTGGCCGTTAGGAATAGATCCTTCACTAGAATCTGTTGCAGGCAAATTCCTGTCTTTAGGATAAGCACCAGTTAGTACAGCCGAGTTAGAAAAGGCGTCCACCTTTTGTGTTAGTGCGTCGACTCTATGGAGCAATGCTTCAATAAGCAATGTAAGATTAGTTGGTTGAGAATCAGTGCTGCTGTTGCCCAAGTCTCGTTGTGTGAATATAGAAGGTGAACCAGCATCTCCGGTGTCGTCCGCCATGAAACCACGAATCCAACAAACAAATAACGAGAACAAAAACTGCTAAAGTGCGGACTGCACACAATAAGAGAATGCTGATAAAAACACAACTTTAATGTTGCGAACCAAAGTACAAATAGTGATAAAATCCAAGTAATAGTGAGCGCTTTCGGCAAGTTAAAATAACTCGCCTTCATCAGACATACAACGAGACTAGGTCAGAATAACTTATACTTAACAATTAAAAACAGCAAGCCAATCATGTTGAAATGCATTAGCTAATTAGAGAAACTCCATAGAAACCTTAAAAGAGTATTACTTCTAAATGCAGCTTAAAAGCAGGTCCATCAACATCAGCGGTTACTATGCAATAATAGAGTGAGTGTGACAACGCCTTGACAGCTGACTGAATACATTTTGAGTCAAAGCACTAAAAAATGGCGTATAACCTTGTACATAAAAAATGCTATATGTAACAAGTAAACACGGCATACTCATGTACTAAATAAACATGTTCATAAGTTGTTATTGTATCAAATCAACGCCTGATTCAATGTCTTGACTAAGTTATAAAAACTATGAATCCATTAGTTTATGAGCGCGCCAGTGCGCTTTACTTATATTGCAAATATGATATATTTTCATCCCGATGAGTTGATGCATAAGTCAAGATAAACAGAAACATCAAAGCTACTACACGGCTGGGACAAACACCCTAAACTATTTAATAAACAACAGCCCTTAATCTTGGTTTACTGCTACAATGTATTGCTAAATCAAGAAAATACCAGAAAATATATACAACAACAAGTGGCAGTTGAAGCTGTATTGCTCCTAAAATTAGCCCAATCCAAGATTAAATAACAACTAAGACCCATATAATACCCACTTGATATTGAACCAGTGGATGAATGGACCGTCGATGAGACCGTAAATTAGGTGACCAAGCATAGTTGAGTATGTGGATCGATCAGTTTGAACTAAAATTGCCACAAAAAATGCTAATATACAATAGTGTATCAGGTTTTCTACCTGTTATAAGATAACCATTTTAAAACACATTTAATTGACAATCCCTCATTAATACCAGGGAATATGTGAGCCCTGGTCCTGATCTGCCATAACAGTTCATCAATTTCTAAGCGGATTTGCCATGGGCCACCCCTTATGTCCATTTCCCTCTGTTGTAAGACTAGAAAATGAAAAGAATGTCCTGTATACTCTAAGCAGTGTCTAGCTAAAGCGTTGTTAACATCTTCTTTGATGATAGCATATTGATGTTCGTAGATTCTGCTTTTCAGCTTTCTCTCGGTTTTACCGCTATAGAACGCATTGCAGAGATTACAAAGTGCTACATAAGTCACCGCCTTGGACTCACAATTGTGATGTCCGGTGACCCTATACTCCTTGTTGGTTATCTAATGGTGACTTTACTGTGTATAATTATACCTCTCTGGTTATATCACAGGACATTATTGACTTTCTAGCTAAGGACTTTTCTTTTGTGCCAGGGCGCTCCATGGATATAGGCAGGTCAATCATCGATTTGAAGGTATTCATACGTAAACTCAATTTAAACTGTCTTATGGGTAATGATTCATCTGCACTTAGTCTACTTAGGGTAGCTAGTTCCTATAACCCACCTTTACATCCTACCTTGCAATCTTTTGAAAAAATGTGCGAGATGGATATGTGGGCTATTAAGAATCAAGTCATGTATAACAAACAGAAGAATCCTTCCAATATTGCCCCTCTGGAAAGGGATTTTATTCACTTAATACAAGATTGTCATATTAGAGCTATGAAACCAGATAAAGGTGGGGGCATAGTTTTTATGGATCATTACAAATACGTTGAATACATGGCTCAACACCTTGATACGCCTGCCTATAAAACATCTTCCCTGAATGAGATAAATGGGGCTTATAAGAAAATTAATAACATGCTTAATGACTTGTTCTTGGAGGGTTACATCGACATGGACACTTTCAAATACTTGACCATGCCGGCCCCAAGAATTCCAGCATTTTTTGGAACACCTAAATTACACAAAAGATTGGTCGCGCCTCCATTTAGACCCATTATTGATGGGAGGGGTTCTATCACCCAAGCATGTGCAAAATATGTGGACAGTATTTTGAAACCTTTGGTCGACAGTGAGAACCACATTTGTAAAGACTCGTGGTCTTTTTTAACAGACATTAATAAGCTTATTTACAATGATAATATGTTGCTTCTCACTATAGATGTCAAGGATTTATATACTGTCATCCCTCAAAATATTGGTCTGGCTTGGGTGAGGGACTTCATGTTGGCAAAAAATGCTGAACATGATACCATCAATTTGATAGAGACTCTGTTAGAAATTGTTTTATCTAACAATTTCTTTATTTTTGAAGGGATGTTCTATTTACAAACCTCGGGCGTAGCCATGGGCTCGCCCTGTGGAGGAACTTTTGCTAATGCTGTGCTTGCTTATTGGGAGTCTACCTACCTATTTAAGGATGAATTACAATATGTCACCTGGTACACTCGTTACCAGGATGACATTTTTTGTATTTGGGGTGGTGAAAGAGAGCTGATTCCAACATTTATTGACAGAATCACAAAAACAACAGATTTTCTAGAATTTACATATAACATAGAAGATTCATAGATCAACTACCTTGACATTTTGTTAATCAAGGATAGAGTTAACCAAAGATTTAAAAGTCGGATATATAGAAAACCAACATATTCCAATGCTTTTTTACACTTCTCAAGTAACCACCCATATCATCAAAAGAAAGCTGTCATTAAAGGGCAGATTGTAAGAGCTGCCCGTATGGTAACAGATTCAGATGACTTCATTGCAGAATGTAACAACCTTATCAACATGTTCTTAGCAAGGGGTTACCCGCGGCCTCTTGTTTCTAAAGTGGTAGCAGAGGTTATTCATAAACGTGACTCAGGTCACTTTTTCCCCTTACTTCCAGGGCATGTTAATGATAATCTAACACCTTGTGATGACCCTACATCATCCCAAATTAGTATAAATTCTCTTCACGACAAAGACATTGATAGCAGTAGGTTTAATATTAGCTTTTTACATACTTACTCCCTTGATTCTTTGAAAATCAAAGAAATTATCAACAAAAATTGGGAAATTATCAAGCATGATAGATCTCTTTGTCTCCTCTTGTGAGAATACCCCAGGATTACATATAGAAGAGGTGACAACATGAAAAGTATTTTGGAAAGAAGATCATTCCATAGATCTAACAGACCTAATGGTATGTTCAGGTGTGGGGCATGCTCCCAATGTAAATATATTAAAGTAGTGAATAAGTTTAACATCAATGGCAAGGAGTATAGGGTCACCGGACATCACAATTGTGAGTCCAAGGCGGTGACTTATGTAGCACTTTGTAATCTCTGCAATGCGTTCTATATCGGTAAAACCGAGAGAAAGCTAAAAAGCAGAATTTACGAACATCAATATGCTATCATCAAAGAAGATGTTAACAACGCTTTAGCTAGACACTGCTTAGAGTATACAGGACATTCTTTTCATTTTCTCGTCTTACAACAGAGGGAAATGGACATAAGGGGTGGCCCATGGCAAATCCGCTTAGAAATCGATGAACTGTTAGGCAGATCAGGACCAGGGCTCACATATTCCCTGGTATTAATGAGGGATTGTCAATTAAATGTGTTTTAAAATGGTTATCTTATAACAGGTAGAAAACCCAATACACTATTGTATATTAGCATTTTTTGTGGCAATTTTAGTTCAAACTGATCGATCCACATACTCAACTATGCTTGGCCACCTAATCTACGGTCTCATCGACGGTCCATTCATCCACTGTTTTAATATCAAGTGGGTATCATATGGGTCTCATTTGTTATTTAATCTTGGATTGGGCTAATTTCAGGAGCAATACAGCTTCAACTGCCACTTGTTGTATATATTTTCTTGTATTTTCTTGATTTAGCAATACATTGTAGCAGAAAACCAAGAGTAAGGGCTGTTGTTTATTAAATCGTTTAGGGTGTTTGTTCCAGCCGTGTAGTAGCTTTGATGCTTTTGTTTATCTTGACCTATGCATCAACTCATCGGGACGAAAATATATGACATTTGCAATATAAGTAAAGCGCACTGGCGCGCTCATAAACTAACGGATTCATAGTTTTTATAACTTAGTCAAGACATTGAATCGGGCGTTGATTTGATACAATAACAACTTATGAACATGTTTATTTAGTACATGAGTATGCCGTGTTTACTTGTTACATATAGCATTTTTTATGTACAAGGTTATACGCCATTTTTTAGTGCTTTGACTCAAAATGTATTCAGTCAGCTGTCGAGGCGTTGTCACACTCACTCTATTATTGCATAGTAACCGCTGATGTTGATGGATCTGCCTTTAAGCTGCATTTAGAAGTAATACTCTTTTAAGGTTTCTATGGAGCTTTTCTAATTAGCTAATGCATTTCTACATGATTGGCTTGCTGTTTTTAATTGTCAAGTATAAGTTATTCTGACCTAGTCTCGTTGTATGTCTGATGAAGGCGAGTTATTTTAACTTGCCGAAAGCGCTCACTATTACTTGGATTTTATCACTATTTGTATCTTGGTTCGCAACATTAAAGTTGTGTTTTTATCAGCATTCTCTTATTGTGTGCAGTCCGCACTTTAGCAGTTTTTACACTGAGGTCATTGATAGACATTGGGGTGAGTCATTGGATGTCCTCCGCAATGTCATGTCCATGTGTCAGGACAGTGCGGGATGGTTGAGACATTGACGTGGACGTCCAGCAAGTCACAGCCGTTCCCGTAGTGCCAGTACCAGCCCCAGCAATGTTGGGGGGGCTGTCCATAGACCATCCTAGCAGACCACTTGCACGTGGCTCTGGCCAATCCCAGCACGGTCCTGGATCCAGTGGACATATGTCAACCTCTTTGGATAGTACCCAATCTGGATTAGTACCTGATACTGTCTGTAGCACCCCTGCCAGGCACAGGTTCCGTATCCATGGCCAGAGATGGTGATCTGTAAAGCCTGCCAGTTACAGTCTGTAGCTGTCTCACAAATCCCCGTATATGGCAGCCACATGGTGGAACTGCGTGCATGCAGACACACACACATAAACCAGAAACCTAGTGCAAACACATACTCACACACATTACATCAACATTGGCCCATAACAGTACTCATGGCCCTCACACACACACTCACTCACACACACATGTCGATTGTATGGCTCAGTGTAGGCCTCTGGCAAACCAAAAACACACCCTGTGCATATGATGAAACCTGTGCCACCTCCTGTCATCTGTAACATTGATGCAGGAACAGGCTAAAATGGTGCTGATGCACAGGGTGACTTTAATAAAATATAGCAATGGTTGGCTGTATAGGATGTTGTCAGCAGTAAAGTGTAATGATATCCTTGAAGGTGTAGCTGAGCAGGCATGATGCATTAAAGTTGTAATTAGCAATGTTGTATTGTTTTCACCAGTGTTTATTCCAATTGTGTTTTGTTTGCCCATGTGCCACTTGGCTGATGTGTGTAGTTGTGTCAGCATGCGTTATACAGTGGACAGTAAGTGTGGGGTGTGTGCAACACAGGTTTGCAGGTGTCCATTTGTTAACATGGTGGAGGTGCACTGTCTGCATGTACATGCATATTGGACACATGGGCAGGGTGACATGCCCTGTATTGGCCAGTGTTAACACTCCATAGTTTCTATCGGTGGCTAGTATGCATTGTACTACACACATTTTGGAACTTGAGTACGCATGTGTGTTTATGACATGGGTTGACACTGTGCTGTGGGTGATGCTGTTGTTGCTATCTGTCATTGGTTTGCATTACTAAGGTTAACACTGTCCCAGTTGCATAATCCTTTAGTAAAGCACAGTGTTCCCCTACAGGGTTGCATGGACCATGCTATCACAAACACAAGAAATTCTCACTTATGCAGTAAAAGTGCATTAGTCTCATGGACCCCTGCCATAAACTAAATGTATAATAGAAGGTGTGAAGTTGTACCAAAAAAGAGTTCCATACCAAGAAGGGATAACCTCTCTGGTCAGTATCATTGGGAAAATACAATCCCTCAATAAACATACAAGGCAAGCTTCAAAATACAAAATGGCAAGGATTCCAAAGACAACACTAAAGCTTTCTTTATTGTTGTGTATAATCTACAGGGGAAATCTCAGATCGGGTCACAGTTAATGTAAATGGTCACAAAGTACACTTATCTGACTGACATTACCAATTTTTTGTCAGACAGTTTGAATGCGGATTTCACCACCCTGTCGTTACACAAGGCACATTTCCAGACCTGAAGAATGTAAAACCTGATGATTCACAGACACACTAGTTAAAACATCTCTTTACCAAAGTCCAAACCAAAGTGGTAATGGTACTGGACAGTGTCCCTGGCTGTGTCATACACAAGCTGACATATGAAGTCACCACTCACCTAAACACTCTGTCCAGATGCAGCCTCTATACAGGTTTCATACTTGTGGAATGATGCACGGTAATGGTGTTCACAGTCCACAAGGGCTGAGCTACAACGCCTTCTTCTTCTTCTCCTTTTGGATGCTCCCATTAGGGGTCACCACAGTAGATCATCTGTTTCCATTTCTTCCTGCCATCTGCATCTTGCACTGTCACACCATCCACCTGCATGTCCTCTCTCACCACAGCCATAAACCTCATCTTAGGCATTCCTCTTTTCCTGTTACCTGGCGGCTTCATCCTGAGCATCTATTTCACAATATACTCTGCATCCCTCCTCAGCACATGTACAAACCAACTTAATCCTGCCTATCTGGCTTGGTCTACTAACCTTCAAACCTGGGCTGACCCTCTAATATACTTATTCCTAAACCTGTCCACCCTCTTCACACCCAGTGCAAATGTTAACATAAACTGATTAAGGGTAGAACTACAACAGATCCTGGAAACTCTCATCCTATAAGCCAGACAAATGTTATCAGGAAGGCTATGGAGCGCAGCATTATGGAACTCATTAACAGAGACATTATGAACCTGCAAACACTGCACCATACCCACTTAGGTTATCTAAAGGTCAGATCATGGCTCCTACACCTAGTAGACTTCAAGCCAGTTAACAAGGCTCTAGGTGAAGGAGGGGAGGTCCACACAGCCAAACTATAGTTCACCAGCAATTCATACCCATTCCACATTCTGGTATTATACATATCCTCAACAGACTGACCATAAACAATTGTTAGATGATGGATTGACAACTGACGCACAGATGTAGGACACACAGTAACATTTGCAGCCTCCATGTACAATTCTATGCCAGTAACAAGTGGTATTCACCTGCATTCAGTCCTGGGACCACTCCTGTTTGGCATATAGCTTTCTTAGATACAAATAAACACAGTAGGGATATGTCTGCTCACGTTTGATGAAAATGCATACTGTGGGCTATACGTTATTCTCCAGATGACACACACATCCACCAAAAGGGTATCATAGAGACAGATACCTGGTGTCAAACTCATGCTGTAAACTATAAGCCAAAGAAAGCATAGTTATCCACTTTTAGAAAACAAAGTATCCTCAGAGTACAACATAGGTACTAGCCCCCAAAATGTGGAATAGGTACTAATGTATACAGAGAGCCATGTGTTTAGTCATATCTCCTTTGATAATCACATTACCAAAGGGTTTTGGAAATCCCTCTGTGGAGCACATAAGCAATAAAGAGTTTGCATGCAGATCCACAGAGGTTGTTGCACACCAATAATGATTAGTCATCTTTGCCAGACTTTGCTTGCTTTGGAACAGGATTCAAATATACCTCAAGCATAAACCCTCACTCTCACTCTTCAATAGAAACCATGATGAGTGGATGTGAAACAGAAGACGTAGCCCAGGGATCACTGCAGTGGCTAAGCTTGTCACTAGCATACAGAAGTGACCTAAGGTCTGGAAAGTGCTAGCACACTCTGGCAAAGATAACAGATGCGTTCATGGAGAAAGCAGAGTACCCACCTATGAAATAATTGAGGTCACATGTATGTATATGGTTTTGCCCCACAGCTACCTTACATGTGTAATGCACATACAGTTGTCATTGTGATATGTCATACACTAGAAATATCAAAACCCACTCCACATTGACCAACGGTGTGACACTCTCACACACCTGGAACACACAGTTAGCAAGTACAAGATTCAAACTCCTTTCTAAGTACATTATGATAATGTAGCAGTATGCATTTACACGACACGCTATACACATTACTGAGACTTTTCTTATCCATAGGTATATTTGTAGGATGGTGACATCATCAGACTTGTCAAAGATGAATATTCCACTTTTAAGAGGTGTGAATATTCTCCAAAAAGGTTGCTCCTTTGCAGGGAGACACACACACAGTTGGCAAGTGTCAGATTCAAATCCCTACCTATCTACAGTATGATACTACAGCAGTACGCATTTACATGACGCACTATACACATTAGTGGGATTTTTTTTTCTACAGGTATATTTGTAGGATGGTGACATCATCAGACTTGACAAAGATGAGTATACCACTTTTAAGGGGTGTGAGTATTCTCCAAAAATGTTGCTTCTCCCCAAGGAAACACATACACACACAGTTGGCAAGGACAGGATTCAAACCCCTATTTAACTACATTACGACATTACAACACCACTCATTTACACAACACACTATACACATTACAGGGATTTCTTTTTTCTACAGGTATATTTGTAGGATGGTGACATCATCAGACTTTACAAAGATGAGTATACCACTTTTAAGGGGTGTGAGTATTCTCCAAAAAGGTTGCTCCTCCCCAGGAAGGAACATATACTCACACACAGTTAGCAAGTACAGGATTCCAACCCTTACCTAACTACATTATAAAATTACAGCAGTACACATTTAAACGATGCACTATACACATTACTGGGATTTCACCTTTCCACAGGTATATTTGTAGGATGGTGACATCATCAGACTTGACAAAGATGAGTATACCACTTTTAAGGGGTGTGAGTAGTCTCCAAAATGGTTGCTTTTTTCCAGGAAGACACACACACTCACTGTTGGTAAGTGCAGGATTCAAACCTCTACCAAACTGCATTAGGATATTATAGCAGCACACGTTTCCATGACACGTTATACACATTACTAAGCTTTCTCTTTTCTACAGGTATATTTGTAGGATGGTGACATCATCAGACTTGACAAAGATGAGTATACCACTTTTAAGGGGTGTGAGTAGTCTCCAAAAAGGTTGCTCTTCCCCAGGGAGACACACACACACACCTGGCAAGTGCAGGATTTGAATTCCTACCTAACTACATTCTGATACTACAGCAGTACGTATTTACACAACACGCTATTCACATTACTGGGATTGCACTTTTCCACAGGTATATTTGTAGGATGGCGACATCAAACTTGATAAAGATGAGTATACCACTTTTAAGGGGTGTGAGTAGTCTCCAAAAGGTTGCTCTCTCCCTAGGGAGAGATAGACACACACACACACACACACACACACACACACACACACACACACACACACACACACACACACACACACACAGTTGGCAAGTGCGGGGTTCTTAATTCAAACTAAGTATGTCTCTACACTTCATCAAGCAATATGGAGTTACAGGGTGCAATACAGACATTGCTTACTGACAGTTTGCCCAAAGGTTTTTTTTACATTTGCTAACCTCAGCAGGCTTATCATACTAGGTGTATTGTGAGTGTATTGTATGCATAGGCCATGACCATATCATATATGGGTTGATGCACCACATGCTGGCACACACAGGGTCACAGCTAAGCTCTGTCAACCCAATACTGGACAATACAATCAGGAGGAGTAGGGTGATACAACCACAACACCAACTGTCTCACATAGACCTACAATATAAGCACCAGCAAAACACACACATAAATACACATTACCATACTCGGAGAATACAAATATTAATCTGAAAAAGAGAGAGCGTCCTCCTAAGCAGACAACCAAGCAACATGCTCCTCCAAGCACATGCCAGAAAACACATAATACACCAAAGCAGTTTGCCTCACAACAGGCCCTAAGACAAAACAACATACCCAACACACTAGTAATAGGTGACTTCATAGTCAGGAGCACAGATGCTCCACTCACTCGGCTGGACAAGGGGAAGGTTACTGTCAGTTGTCTGTCAGGTGCTATGATCCGCCACATAACACAAGCACTTACATCACTCCAGAACAGGTACATATATGACGTGTTCTTTGTACATGTCAGTGTGAATGATCTGAGACATACCTCTCAGGACAACATGACAAGAGATATATAGTAGCTCTATGATCATGTAGCCCAGGCTGGTATGACCCTAACCTTGAATAGCATCTTACCTTCACCTACATGATACTGCAATATAACAGAAAGATGATAAACTTCAACAATTGGCTGAGCTTCTGGTGTCATTCAAAGGGGATCCAATGTCTGTCTGCCTGTGATGACATGATAGACAAGCCTCGTTGCTTTACTACAGATAGTTTGCACCTGTCGCCCCTATGCTTCTGAATACTGGCTAAGGCTCTTGCTGTCCCCATATTACCTTTTTTAGGCAAGGCTCAAAGGTTCATAGGTTCATAGGTTCATAGGTAGGTACTAGGCTAACAGCCCTGGGGCCTATACAAGCCCAGCCAAAAAGGTACCCTGGCTTTTGCCACCCAAGAAACTTATTTTCCTGTGCCACTGTTGAGCAGAGACACAGAAGTGATCCCGGGGTGAATTTCCTACTTCCCATCCAATCATCAAGATTTTTCTTGTAAAGTGCTAATGAGGAGCTTTGTTTGATATAGATAGGTAGTTTATTCTGGAGTATGGGAAGTCTCTGGGACAGGAATCTATCCCTCCAGCATGTTATATTTATTGTGGTGACAAGGTTTAGGTCCCTAGAGCTGTAGGTTCATAGGTTCATAGGTAGGTACTAGGCTATCTGCCCAAGGGCATTTATAAGCCTAGCCAGAATGTGTTGGCTTTCACCTCCCTTTTAAATTAGTTTCCTGGCCCTCTGTCTAGCAGGGCCACTGAAGTGATCCCAGGGATAAATTTACGATTTCCCATCCACTCATCAAGATTCCTCTTGAAGAGAGTCAACGAGGGGCTCTGCCTAACATAAACTGGGATTCTATTCCAGAGCGAAGGAAGTCTCTGAGACAGGAATCTATCCCTCCAGCACATCCTGTTTACTGCTGTGCTGAGGTTTAATTCACTGAAGCGTGTGGGTCTAAGAGATTTGGTTTTCTTGAGGTGGTGCATGTCCATTAATTCCGGGTTGGACATGGCCTTATACGTCAGGCATAGATCACCTCTGAGCAGGCAGTAAGCAACCAAGTAGAGCTAGAGTTCTTTAGTCGAGCTGCATAGGACATCTCTTTGAGGGCCATGATCCTCTTGGTGAGGTACTTCTGTGGTCTTTCCAGCTGTTGCATGTGCCGATTAAGGTACATACTAAATGGGGCATTGTACTTTATTATGGGCCTAATGAGTGATCAGTAGAGGGGCACAATGACCTCTCTTGATCTAGAGGTGAACCCTTTTGTGATTAGGTGGACTACATAGAAGGAATTTCTGACCACTTTGACAATGTGACTATCAAAGGAGAGGATACTATCTACCTGGGTCCCCAGGTCCCTAATTGCATTTTCCGTACCTAGCGGTTTACCACCTATGTGGTAATTCATGGGCACTTTGTTTTTTCCAAAGGGGATGACTATGCATTATTTGTCATTCAGCTTGAGGCCATGGTTTTGACACCAGGTATCTGTCTCTGTAAGACCCTTCTGAAAGATGTCTGTGTCAGCCAGAGACTCGATTATGGCCCCCAGTTTGCAGTCATCTGCAAACTTGGTCAGCCATAGTCCTCACGTGCTTGCCTGTACCTCAGAGAAGTATATACCAAACAGGTGGGGTCCCAGGACCGAGCCCTGTGGGACACCACTTGTGACTGGTTTAGAGTCAGACATGGTACCCGCAACTCTGACCATGTGTGTTCTATCCATGAGCCAGTTGGCCACCCATCTTGTGACATAGGGGTTAATGTTCAGGTTGGTAACTTGTCTATGATGCCAGAGTGTGGAATGGTGTCAAAGGCCTTAGCGAGGCCAGGTAGGCTGTGTGGACTACCTTCCCTTCATCCATGGCCTTGGTAACTGTTTCAAAGAAGTCAACTAGGTTTAGGAGGCAGGATCTGCCTTTAACAAAGCCAAATTGGGTAGGGTCAAGTGTCTAGAGGTTCCCAATGTCTCTGTTTATGAGTTCCATGATAATTCGCTCCATAGCTTTGCAGACCAGGCTGGTCAGGCTTATAGGGTAATAGTTCCCAGGTTCTGTTGTGGCACCACCTTTGTGGAGCGGGATGACTGTTGCTGTATGCCATTCTTTGGGTACATAGCCTGTGGTAAGGCTGAGTCTGAACAGTGAATTTAGGTGAGGGTTTAGCTCCTTTTAGAGCTCGTGAAAGATGCAGCCTGGGACACCATCCAGTCCCATTAATGCTGTGTTCTTAGCTTTGTAGAGGGCTGTTTTTAACTGCATGTCTGTGATGTCTGAGGCTCTGCATTCTTCTGGGATGGAAACGGGCCCTTTTTGGGGTGAGGGGTGGGGTGAAGTTTGCACTGAACTTGTCCGCCAGGATGTTGGCAATGTCAGTTGGTTCAGTGTATTTTTTGCCATTTTGCAGTAGCTCAGACCATATCGGAGAGTTGCCACCTAAATTTTTGATATAGCTAAAGAAGGCTTTGTGGTTATCTTTAGATTCCTTGGCAATTTTTCTTTCGAAACTGGCCTTGGATGATTTTATGAGCGATCGTAGTTTTTTGCTAATATTGATCAGTGATGCCTTTCCTTTTTGGAATTTTGCTCTATCATGTAGTAGTTTCCTCCTTCTGTTCCATAGCTTATTTATGGCCGGGGACCACCAGACTGGTTTCTTCTTTTTGGAGGAGTGAGTCTTCGTTTTACTTGGGATGGCTCGATCCATGCATCCCTGTAGATGCTCATAGAATGCACTTGTAAAGGATTCTGTGGATTGGATAGCATTATCCTTTAGCAAGGGGGTTTTGAAACTTTCCACTTCGGTCTTGAGAAGTGTGAAGTTTGCTTTTGAAAAGTTTTTCACAGTGGTTTCCTTGACTGGGGGTGGATTAGGGATGTGGATGTCCAGTGTGATTATTTTATGATCTGATCTTACCAGCGAGGGGTTTACCTCTGGTGTGGAACACTGATCCCCCATGTTGGTGATGATCAGGTCCAGTATGTTGTCACCTCTAGTGGGCATGGTGACCAGCTGTTCCAGGGCATTTGAGTTTATAAACTCTAGGAAGCGTTGGGCAAAGGAGTTTGTACTTGAGTAATTCTCCCAGTTATTGTTTGGGTAGTTGAAATCTCCTAATATCATGGTGTTTGGTAGGACCTTTATATTTTCCAGTGTTCTCAGGAATGCTGAGTGAGGGTCCTGAGACAAGGTAGGTGATCTGTAGCAGGCTACGATCTGATAAGCAGCTTTGCCCACTGTTAGTTGCACTTGGATGGTCTCCGAGGCCTCGTGCTGTGCCACTAACCTGGAGGTGTGGGTATCCTTTATGAAAATGGATACACCCCCTCCTTTTGTATTTCGGCCCGGGTTTGGGGGCTGAAGCTCAGAGGGATTGGGATTTTTTTAAGTGGAGCATGTCCAACAGCTCTGTGTTTGACATAGCTTTGTATGTTAGGCAGAGATCACCTCTGAGTAGGTGATATGCGACAGAGAAAGCTGGAGTGTTTTGAGACAGTCTGTGTAGGGCATGTATTTGAAGCCAGTAATCCTCTTTGTGAGGTATTTCTGCGGCCTTTCCAGTTGTTGTAGATGTCTAGTGAGGTACATACCAAAAGGGACATTGTACTCTATAATGGATCTAACGAGTGATGAGTAGAGGGGAACAATGACCTGTTTTTTTCTGCATGAGAAATCTTTTGTGATGAGGTGTGCCACGTAGAAGGATTTCTTGACTACTGTGGTGATGTGATTATCAAAGGAGAGACTACTGTCCACCTGTGTCCCAAGGTCTCTTATCGCACTTTCAGTGTTAAGTATACTACCGCCTATGTTGTAGTTCATGGGTACAGAGTTTTTACCAAAGGGTATGACAATGCACTTCTTGGCATTGAGCTTGAGGCCATGGCTTTGACACCAGGCATCTGTCTCAGTGAGGCCCTTTTGTAGGATGTCCATATTGTTAGTAGTTTTGATTATGGTTCCTAGTTTGCTGTCATCTGGGAACTTCATTAGCCAATGACCTTCTGTGTTAGCCTGTACTTCAGGGAAGTAGATACCAAACAGGACAGGACACAGGACTGAACCCTGTGATACTCCACTTGTCACTGGTCTGACATCGTATTTGGAGTCTGCTACTTTCACAGTGTGGGTTCTGTCAGTGAGCCAGTTGGCAACCCATCTTGTGACATAGGGATTTATACCTAGTTTAGTATGTTTATCTATAATTCCAGAGTGGGGGATGGTGTTGAAAGCCTTGGCAAGATCTAGATAGGCTGTGTGAACCACCTTACCCTTGTCTACAGCTTTGGTGACTGCTTCAAAGAAGTCTATCAGGTTTAGGAGACATGATCTGCCTTTTACAAACCCGAACTGGTTGTGGTCCAGAGTTTGGAGATTGCCAATGTCTTTGTTTATAAGTTCCATGATGATACGTTCCATGGCCTTGCAGACCAGGCTCATCAGGCTAATGGGGCGCTAGTTCCCGGGGTCCATGGTGGCTCCCCCCTTGTGTAGTGGGATAACCGTTGCTGTGCGCCATTCAGCAGGCACAAAGCCTGAGGTGAGGCTATGATTGAACATGGTATTTAGGTGTGGTGAAAGTTTGTTCGGTAGTTCGTGTAGAACACAGCCTGGGATGTTGTCTGGTCCCATGGATGCTGTGTTCCTGGCTCTGGAGAGTGTGGTTTTTACCTGTGCAGCCATGATGACAGCAACTTTGCATTCTTCCGGTATAGACATGGGCTCTTTCATGGGTGAGAGGGGGGTAAAGTTAGCACTGATCCTATCTGCCAGGATGTTGGCAATATCAGTTGGGTCTGTATATTTAGTGCCATTGTGCGGTAACTCAGAGCAGATCTGAGTGTTGCCATTGAGATTCTTGACATAGCTATAGAATGCTTTGTGGTTGTCTTTAGAATCAGTGTCAATTTTGTTTTTGTAACTAGCTTTGGAGGATTTTATCAGGGATCACAGCTTCTTACTGAGGCTGACCAGGGAGCTCCTCCACTCATGGGATTTTACCCTCTTTTGCAACAGTTTCTTCCT
Source organism: Protopterus annectens (assembly GCF_019279795.1). Taxonomy (NCBI): domain Eukaryota; kingdom Metazoa; phylum Chordata; order Ceratodontiformes; family Protopteridae; genus Protopterus; species Protopterus annectens. The sequence goes on along the minus strand of NC_056738.1, from coordinate 294,174,789 downwards.
TCTGTTGTTTATGGCAGGGGACCACCAGATTGGCTTCCTTTTCTTGGAGGATAGTGTCTTGGTTCTGTTTGGGATAGCACGATCCATGCACTCATGTAAGTGCTTATAAAGTGCAATTGTGTAGGATTCAGTAGTCGTAACTGTATTGTCCATCTGCATGGTTGTCCTGAAGTTCACCACTTCTGTCTTAAGAAGCATGAAGTTGGCTTTGGAGTTTTAACATGGTTTCCTTAATGGGGGGTAGGGGCAGAATGTAGATATGTAGGGTAATTAGCTTATGATCAGATCGGACCAATGAGGCATTGACTTCAGGTGTGGAACACCGGTCACTCAGGACAAACCAAACCCCGTAACCAACACAAATAACCACAAAGTGAGCTAAATGCTACTCATTGCCAGAAGTCTCAGCCTCCAAATGCACACACTCGAGGCACTTCTCAGTATGGAGAATATTGATATCTGTGCAGTAACAGAAACCTAGTTCAAGGCTCCATAGAGCACACCAGCACTACCAGGATACTACTCATTCCATACCTTCCAGCATCAGAACCTGGATCATAGCACATAGGGTGGGACTACAAAAGACCCTTGCCATTCACACTCTATGAGCCTGATGAGTCTGATCTGCAAGGCAATGGAGCCAATCACAATGGAAGTCAACAATAAAGACATTGGAAACCTTCACACAGTTGAGCACACCCAGTTTGGCTTCGTCAAATACAGATCACGCCTCCTGAACTGGGTGGATTTCTTTGAGACAGTTACCTAGGCTACAGATGATTGAAATGAGCTCCACACAGCCTACCTATACCTCGCTAAGACCTTTGATACCATTCCCGAGTCAGATATCATAGATGAACTCACCAACCTGGGCATGAATCCATACATCACAAGATGGATTGCAAACTGCAAACAGATAGATCCCACAAATTAAGAGTTGCTGGCTACATGTCAGACTCTACACCGGTAACAACTGGTGTCCCTCAGGGTTCAGTCCTGGGGTGCCTCCTGTTTGCATAGACTTCTCAAAAGTACATGCCAACACAGGAGGGTTGTGGTTGACTAAGTTTGCTGGGAACTGTAAAGTGTTTGCTGTAATAGAATCCCCGGATGACACAAATATTCTCATGAAGGGACTCTATGAGACAGATGTGTGGTGTCAGAATCATGGCCTCAAGCTCAATGTGAAAGAATGCATAGTAATCCTCTTTGGTGAAAACAAAGTACCCACAAACTACCATATAGGTGTTACCCCCTAAAAACTGACAAGGTAATAAGGGATCTGGGGACACAAGTCGATAGTCATCTTTCCTTTGACCACCATGTTGCCAAAGTGATTAGGAAATCCTATGTGGCCCATCTAATCAACAAAGGGTTTGCATTAGGTTCAAATGATGTAGTGGTGGCCCTCTACTCTTAAGTCATCAGACCCATCATTGAGTACAATAAACCATTTTGGATGTACTCAACTAAGCATATCCAGAAGCTGTAGAGACCACAGAGGTACCTCACCAAGAGGATTACTGGCTTCAAACAGTTGCATTGTCAACACAACTGGTAAAACTAAATCTGTTCTCCGTTGTGTACCGCCTACTCAGAGGCACACTCTGCCTAACATACAGAGCCATGTCCAACACATAACTGTTGCATGCTCCATCTACAGATAACAAAATTGAGTCACACTACACACTCCAGGGATATGAACCTCATCACAACAATGAATACAACATGCTGGTGGGATAGAGTACCATCCCAGACACTTGCCTTACTGTGGAACAGAGTCCCAATGTACATCAGACAGAGTCCCTCGCTGACACTCTTCAATAGGAACCTTGATGAGTGGATGGGAAACAGACAATTCACGCCAGGCATCACATCAGCAGCCCCACTAGAAAGGGGCTTAGGGTACTAACTATTAGAACTAGGGCTTAGGAGACTACCCAATGGGGTGGTGAAAGCTGCACAACTTGCCTAGGCTAATATATGCCTTTGTGAAGATAGTCTACTACATACCTATGAACCTATGTGACAGGTACATGTCTACAGATAGTAGATGTGTACTTCATTGTACAGTCATGTTGTACAGCAGGCACATGGACCACATACACTGTAATGCTTACAGATACTGGTGGCTGTTATGTACAGTGGGTGAGATGTGCACCTCATGTCTTTTGTGCCATTGGGATGTGTGCTGGGTGGGAGTGTCCTGGATGGCTCCCTGTCATGGTCACCCTCTTACACACATCTCTGCCCATCCATCTTTTGCTTATTATACTGTGTTCCCCCTACATATATATAGGTACATAGGTAGGTAATAGGCTATCTGCCTGAAGGCATATATTAGTATGGCCAGAGTGTGCAGCTATCAACACGCATGGGGTTAGTTCCCTAGGCCTGTGTGGTAGAGCTGATGAAGTGATCCATGGTGTGACAGTTCAGTTTCACATACACTCATCAAGGCTCCTCTGGAAGACTGTCAGTGAGGAACTAAGCTTAACGTAGGTTTGGAGCCTGTTCCAAAGCAAGGGAAGTCTGTGAGTTAGTAATGTATCCCTCCAACATGTTCTATTTATTGTTGTGGTGATGATATCCCTAGAGCATGTGGCACAATGAGCTTGGGTTTACTTCAGATAGTGCATGTACATCAGTTCTGCATTGGACATGGACCTGTCTGTTGGGCAGAGATCGCCTGAGTAGACAGTATGCAACAGAGTACAGATTAAAAACAAAACAAAGAAAATGCAGACCAAGGGATAAATACTCCATTGCTAAAAATATATAAATAACTGAAGTAATGTAACAGGTAAGCAACGGATGAACCAGACAGAAGCCAAGCAGAGAAATGCAGCTGCTATAGCAACGAGACAGTCACCAATTCTTCCAGTAAACAAAATACTCCATAAGGAAAATGCAGGCATTAAGGCAGGAAAAACACAGTCACAAAGTCCTCCAGTAGTAAAAAACAATCCAGGATATTTATTGTAACAAAAGGTAAGCACTTTCGCAGTTAAGCTTCATCAGACCACATACAAAAAGCTAAAATGCACACCATTTAAACATATAGTGATAAAGCACCACTCAATCGTAAAAATAAATCCATTTTAAAGGCACATCAATTAAAGTTAAACTGTTAAAGCTGAAAGACCACATTACCTGCAAATACTGGACAAAAAAGGATGCAAAAAATATATATATGGAAATAAAAACATATGTGTATAATAAGTATAAATATATACATGTGTAAACACACATATAAAAATATACATATATACACATGTATATAAAAATATATACTACTAATGTTCTCATATGCAACAATAAAAAAAAAATAAAAATAAATAAATAAATGAATGAATAACCGCTACTATTTCCTATTTACTTCTGGAGTCTTCTTTTCTTTAATAAGGGCTTAATAGAAGCCCTCTCGTTCAGACCTCTCCCTTTATCTGCACGAAGGGTGATAATCCAACAGGTCTCCCTATGCTCTGTGTGTGTAATAATGTCACCTTCCCTAACACTGGGAGAAATAGTCTCAATGACTCTGAAGTTAAATGAATGAGATTCTCCCAGTCCCAATACACGTTTAGAGAGTGTGTTGTGTCTAGAGCCCCTTCTAATGTGGTAAATATGCTCCCTTATCCTATAACGCAGCACCCTGTTCATCTTACCAACATAGAAGGAGCTGCAAGCATCGCACTCTGCTAAATAAACCACATGGGGAGTCATGCAATTGGCATGAGCATGAAAAGTGTATTCTCTACAGAGATCTGGATGATGAAAAGTGTCAGAGGTGTTAATGAAGGAACAAAAATTACAGCCATCACATGGCGTGGTAAGACCAGGAGTAAAAAAACATGGTATTTAAACCACTGTTATGGCAAAGTAGCCTCTGGGCCAGGCTCAAGTTGTTCATCCTCCGAGTCATGCTCTGCCTGTGCAGACCTTGGCAATGGTGGGGGGCTGTTTGGCCTTGCCCCATGCTGTTCCTGCTGCAGCTGTTTCCGCAGGATCATATTGGGTAGCATGGCACACACCATAACAATTTGAGTACATGTAGTTGGTGAGTACTGCAAGGCTCCACCAGATGTGTCCAGGCACCGGAACTGTGACTTGAGCACCCCAAACACATGCTCAATTACATTTCTTGTTTGTGCATGTGCCTCATTATGGAGTTCTTGTTCAGGTGTGTGTGCATTTCTGATGGGTGTCATCAGCCATGGCCCCAGTGCGTATCCAGCATCCCCAGTAGGTGACCATCAGGGATGTCCCCATTGGCAAATCTCTGGTACAGCTGCATCAGATGCCAGATGTGGGAACTGTGATAGCTTCCAGGGCAGCCAGCACACACATTCATTATTATGCCTGGGGCATCACACACAACCTGGCAGGAAGGAAAGGAACCTGGGGAAGCCCTTGCGGTTGATGTAGACCCTACCCCACTCACCGGGTGGTGCTTTGATGCATATGTGTGTGCAGTCTATTGCACCCACTACCTCAGGGTATTCTGCTACTTGGTGGAAAAGATGCATATTGCTGGCCAATGCCTCACGGGAATTGGGGAAATATACGTGGTCACCGACATGTGCTGACATGGCATCCAGGAACTGGTGGAGTACCCTGGATGCTGATACCTGTAAAATCCCCATCATATCACCAGTTGGTCCTTGGAAGGTACCTGTAGCTAGTATTCTTATGCCAACACATACCTTGGTATCCACTGGGATGGGTTCCCCTCTATCGGTTCTGTGTGTGAGGCGTGGCTGGCACAGCTCAACAATTTGCTGTAGGAGGTCTCTGTCCACCCTATAGAGCTCCACTATCTCCAGCTCATGTAGCCCCTGGTAGGTTACCCTGGGTCTGTACACTCTTCTCTGTCTCCTCACTGTGGGTTGCTCAGCAGCATTCACAACATCACCACCTTGAGCACCTTGCACATGTTGGTTTATGATAGCAAGAGCAGCCCCTAACATTTTGTCTGAATTAAGCTTTTTAAGCTTTCCCTGTTTGTATACTGCAGTGTTGCAGAGTTCTTGGGAAAAAACAGGTAGGAATGCTGTTTGCAGAGTTTAAAGTGCTGGGCTGGGCTGGGCTAATCTGCTGCCTGTGTAATTGGCTTATTTTAATATATTTCACCTGGCAGCCCTGCTAGTTCTCCTTGGTTAACTTCCTACTACTTCTTTTCCTTCCTTTTGCCTTTCTGTTTCCGCCCGGGGCAGCACTGCAGAAACAAGCGCAAACATGTGCACATGCACACGAGTGCACATGCTATGTGCATGTTTGCAAGAAATTTCCGATCTTTTAACAGTGTGCACCTTTGGTTTCAGGTTTTCAAATAGGACAACTGTAGGCATGCCTCTTGCAATCCTGAGCAACTCAGGGCAAACACAAGCCACTGTGCTCCAATTAGCTTACAGCCTTTCTGACACACACCCTCATGACATCACCTATACTCTACTCTACTACTCAACTACTCCTACTCTTAGACTCTTGGGACATGGCTCACATGTTGGGGAAAATTGGGATTCACTATCCTTATCCTCATTTGCATAGGATTGCCTACTAATGCATGGTTACATTTCTCACACTGAGCTTTCCCCCCTTAGCAACCACTACTCAGTGGCCATGTTGTCTTCAGCCTGCCATTCACCTGCATGGCAGAATAAGCTTTTTAGTGAAAATGCCTATTTTTGGCTATTTTTAAATTATTTTCTTGTTTTTTAAAGCACCACACGTTTGCGCGGTGCTGCGCTATTGTTAAACATCGGAGAGTTGGGGGAAAAAAAGTTAGATTTTTATATTTTTAAACATTTATAAATGCCAACGGCCTTATATTTGGCCATTGGCATGCTTGCTCAACTGGGTGTATTCTTTATTTGGAGCTGTCATAGCTCCGTTTAGCTATTTGCAGAACGGTACTCCGTTACCAATGGAGTACATTTCTGCAGATAACACTAATCTTCCACGGACAGGTTAGTATTTCCTGGATTGCAAATGTACCTCATTTGCATAGCTTTCAGCAGCAAATGAGTTAATTTGCATACCATGATGCTGTCCGGCAAGAGTAGCTTTAGCAGCTCTCTTGCATGCCCCTGCTGGCTTTTCCTGGATCGCACGGCAGACATATTGCCTCTTTGATGTCTTACACTACTCTACAACTCCGTGAAAGCTTTCATAAATCCAGCCCATTATGTTGGCTGTCTTTATGATACCTTTGTTTCCTCTATCATAATCTTTTCTTTTAAAATCAAAGCTGAATTAGATGCATTGTACTAATTGTAAGGTCATATAACCACCAGATTACTTTGTCAGCTGCATCTCAATTGTGCAAATTAAAAAGATAAACAGTTAATGACACCACTTAATATTAAGGCTGCAACAGATGTACCGTGCTAATGTTAATACTATACTGAGAAGCATGCTATACTAGTGAAGTGCTATCAATTTATATAACAGCAAAGGAACAAATCATTTACTATTTCCTAAACACCTAAGGTATTTTTTTCATGTTTTATTTATCCTGCTGTGATTGTGCAAATATTAAAAAATATTCTAGCTTCTTCCTCACTAAATGACCGTGCATATTTAAAACACACAGATGTGCAAGCAGATTCCTAATCATGCATATTTTAAAAAGAGAAGCAGTGCTTAATGTTAAGGCTCTGCTAAATCTACCATACTAATGCTGAGTCTATGTGAAGAAGTAACTGTTAATATTAGCATGGTAGTTATAATGCAGTCTTATGGATGTTTGCAGGGGTTCCGTTCAGAAGCTCGAAATACCGAAATCTCGAATTTCATTATTTTGAGCCCAAGAAGCTGAATCCACATAATAGTGAAAGTTTAGAAGCGCGAAATTTAAAACCTCTAATATCGGAGGTTTTGAATTTCGTGATTTTAAAGTTCCGCTATGGTCATGTATTCAGGTAAGTGTGTGTTTGTGTTAAGGGGTTTGGGTAGGGGCTGTGGTGTGTGTCAGTGTATTTTGTTGCTGTGATGTGTGTGTGTGAAGAGAAAGTAGCTTGTGTGGTGGTGTTTTGTGTGTGTTTGTATGTAGTGTGACCTTGAAGTGAGAATATTTAAGTAGGGGGGTGTGGGGGTTGCAGGGTAGCTTGCCCCCCCCTGCTTTCATGTAGTAGAGTGATTGTGTGTGTTTGTGTGGTGGATGGTGTGTGTGTGTGTGTGTGTGTGTGTGTGTGTGTGTGTGTGTGTGTGTGTGTGTGTGTGTGTGTGTGTGTGCGTGTGTGTGTGTGTGTGTGTGTGTGTGTGTGTGTGCGTGTGTGCGTGTGCGTGTGTGCGTGTGTGCGCGTGTGCGTGTGTGTGTGTGTGTGTGTGTGTAGTAAAACTGCAAAATTCAAACCTTCTGGTATTCGAGGTTTTGAATTTCGCTGTTTTTAGTTTTCGTTGTTTTGTGGATTCCACTTCTTGGGCTTGAGATACTGAAATTCGAGATTTCAGTATTTCTAGCTTCTGAAGTAAATCTGTTTGCAGATATTTCAGATGATTTGGCGATGACTGATAGAAAGCACTATATTGTTCAGCTCTTCGTTTTCCAGTTCAGTTATCATTTCTTCCATTTGTTTTTGTTACATTTCAAGCACTTCAGACAGCTCTTGCCTCCCCATTATGCATCTCTCATCAAGAAAGAGCTACTGCTGTATTATATGGACCATACTAATGCATGGTCATCAGCTGCTTCTTGAACGTTGGTATTAAAAAATAAAAGGTAACTGCTAGCACTTATCAGTTGTTACTAAGTTGCTTCACCAATTACTATAAATTAAGAAAAGGAAAGAAAACAGATTGGCTGCAACAGCACTTACTTTTCCAGTTCCCAAATCTGATCAACAAGTTGATCAATTCTGGATAATATGGACCAAAATTATGTATGTGGTCATCAGTTGCTTCCCACACATTACTTGACAATTTTTGTAAATAGCCAGCACAAGTCATCAAAAGTTAGAAAGCACTGACCTACGCAGACCATCTCAAAAAACTCCAGCTTTACTCCATCACATATCACCTACTCATAGTTGATCTCTGGCTAACATACAAAGCTATGTCAAACCCAGAGCTGTTGGACATGCTCCACTTAAAGAAATCCCAATCCCTCTGAGCTACATGCTCTAGGGACCTAAACCTTGTCACCACAATAAACAGAACATGCCGGAGGGATAGATTCCTGTCCTAGAGACTTCCCATACTCTGGCAAAAACTGCCTATCTATATAAAACAAAGCTCCTCATTAGCACTCTTTAAGAAAAATTTTGATGATTGGATGGGAAATAGGAAATTCACCCCGTGGATCACCTCTCTGGCTCTGCTCGACAGTGGCACAGGAAAATAATTTTCTTGGGTGGCAAAAGCCAGGGTACCTTTTTGGCTGGGCTTGTATAGGCCTACCTATGAACCTATGAACCTATGAACCTAGACTGCAGTGTCAAGGTCTAAGCTGGTATGAGTGGGTAAGGTGTAGCAAAGGAAATGAACCGTGACAAATACTGACCACGTACTGCTTCCTTGCGGTGAGTGTGAGAAAATCTGAACGACTGCTGTTTCACTGCACTTACTTAACAGTGTGTGTCAGCAGCTAGTAAATTAGTAGTATTTTTGATGCGTGCAACTAAGATGCAGTTTCCTTCATGTGCAACTCAGCACAACCTGTAGTAATCCATTCTTTACAGAGAATAATAATTCTGATAGCACTTCCATGTCAAACGTTAACAAAAAAAATTCTCAATTTCTGACACTATCCATCTTGATTCTTTTATCTGAGTCAGCATTGCATTTTATCTCAAAAGTAAACTTCAGTAAAATAGGTTGCTAGATGTGTAGAAGGAACACAGCACTAAAAACATTAACAAAGATCACCAGAAGAAATCAAATTTACAAAGAGATTTCATTAGTAAATTGCCTTTTGTCTGCTATCAACTGTTAAGTCTGTTTGTAATACTGGTATGTAAATCCAGCAGCTGTGTCTATGTCCTTTCAGGAAATAAAACGATTGGGGAATAGTAAATAGAAATGAAGGTACTAGCAGGGCCCTATAAAACTCGAAGCACATTTAGGATCTTGTCATACACACTCTGTTGTCATCGTGTGCCAGTTTTCACTTAAAGGAAAAGAACAGTGATATGAAGCAATGCATTAGCAAAATGGTGCTGAACTATAATTCAGAAGTTATCTTTAGTAAATCCCATTTACAGATTAGGCAGTAGAAAAATGCATATCTTCATGCATTAAGTTACTGAGAACTAACTGTAGAGGCTCCGACTGAAGCAGTCGTGTTCCCTAATGTGACAGTTGTAGTACAACCAGTATTGAAATAATTATCTGAAAAGGGATACAGATCAATTAGACCTAACGTAGTATAGATAAATACAAATGTCTTATTACGAGTAGGGCACATGCTGTGAAGAGAGTTTTCTATGATGTATATATAGTGCAAGCTGGGAAGGAGGTACAAGAAACATCCTCACATTCTTGAAGTGAGATGCAGGAATTATTTGGCCTGCTTTAACTTCATGAATTCTATTGTCATGCTGTATAGCCTTGTTACATTCCATAGAAAAATCTGATCTCTCGCTCTCTGGTAAGAAAGCACCCCAGGCTTAATTGATTATTAGTATCTCCATGATCGAATAACATATTTCTGTGATCTGCCCTTGTGATCAAAGTGCATGAGTTGTGCTTTGTTTTGTGAATAATTTAAATGCTGTCATAGAGCATTCCATTAGACGTTTCATTATTTTTTAATCCCTATACAAGTGCCAACTGTAGGGAGTGAGGCATTGTTCTCTGGGCTGTACAGTACCTGCCATACCTTCTCTGTAAAAGCTTTGTAATGTTAATAGTGAAATTGCTGCTGTTGAGGATTTCTCTGAAACTAAATACATACCTCAGTGGGTGAAAGACTACTGATTACTACTCCATTTCACGATATTACTTAGCTGCCTAGTCAGTCTCTAATGTCCCTTCTAAGGATGGTGAACAAAAGGTTATCTGATACAAGCAAGGCTGGGGACATCACACTAGGAGCTGTGATCCATAGGGGCAAAGGGTGGAGACATGGCTGAGGTGGGGCAATTCTCTACACATCTCATTGCATGTCCATCGCTTGGACACATCGATGGGTTCTACGAGGGGGGCAGGGTCTATATTAGAACATCAAAGTTTCAAAACATCGAATGTTCTAATATTGACCCCTATTCAGCGAAAGCTGAAAATATCGAAGCAACAGAAAACTGATTTTTTTCCTAGGGAAAGAATTTGGTTGTCTATTTCTGTTGCTTCAGCATTTTCAGCGCTGTGGTGGAAAGTTATGGGTCGGGTTCAGGTAAGTGTGTGATTGAGTGCGGGTTAGGTTAGTTCGGGTTAGGGTGCGGGTTAGGTATGTATGCGATTGTGTGGACGTGAGGGTTAGGGCGGGGTAGGTGAGTTAGGGTTAGGGCACGGGTGAGGTGAATGTGTGATAGTGACGGACCTTAGGGTTAGGGTTTGGGTTAAGGTAAGTGGATAGTTAGTGGTGTGTGTATAGTTTAGTGTAGGGATAGGTGTAAGATTTTAGGTGTATGTGTGTGGATTGCTGTTTGTTTGGTGTGCTTGTGTTGCATGCATGTGTTTTGGAACAGCAAATGTTTTCCCTAGGAAAAAATTTACTGTTCTGTATGTTTGATGTTTTCAGCTTTCACTGAAGAGGGGTCGATATTAGAACATTAAAAGTTTTGCAACTTCAGTGTTCTAATATAGACCCGGGGGGCTGAAATAGGGATAGGTCATAAAATAATAATAAGAAAAAAATGGCCTTAAGTTTCATAGCAATGACATCCCATGACATCCTTAAGATTCTCACTGGATCTGACCCAAATTCAAGCATTGGACTAGGGTTGAATGGAGTGCCAACAGACCCAGTGAATGACACGGGGCACTGGGATGGCTGTCACAATGGAAGAAGGAGAGGAAAAACAACAACAAAAAAGAAATATATAGCAATCCATGATCATAGGTACTATCCTCAAACTTCCGTATCGTCTTGCCCACAATTTTACTCAACTTGTCAAAGAAGTGAATCCTGCAGTTTTTCTTGATTGGTAACTAAGAATTTATGTTTTCTTAGATTCTACTCTTTTGCAGATTCCTGCTATTTTAAACCTCTCTTATGTAATGTAAATGTGCTCTTTACTGTCTTCTATGATGCACTCCATTTCTATAATCATCTAGTAAGAATTCTCAGTCTTAGCTTTTTTCTTTCTAGTATTTTTTGTTTTTTGTAATACATGTTTTATCCTCTTTTGAACTTGATTTGAATATTCAGTTTATTGTATTTTGAACTTTGGAGTGGTACTTTTTCTCTGGCATTTTAGTCAGTCCTTTCATATGGTCCCCCAATAAATATTCACATTTACTTCCTTTTTTTCTTTCGCATAGTTCTGCAAATCTTTTCCTCGCAACTTGAGCCAACCTGCTTTTGTACCCCATGCACAATATATAGCATCCCAAACAATCATCATCATCCTCAACCCCTGGTTGGCATAATGGTTAAGGTCTTCACTTCCCATGCACGAGGTACAAGATTCAATCCTGACCTCCAGCCAATTCCCGTCTGGAGTTTGCATGTTGTTCCTCTGTCTCTGTGGGGTTCCTCCCACCTCCATAAAATATGATGAGTGTTTCCATCTCAACCTCACCAGTGAATGGAGCTGTGAGCAATAATATAGACTCTGTATGGTGCCCTATGGGGGAAGAGTTGTATAGACCAACTACTTTGGGCATACTGCGTTGCACAGTATCTTCAAGATAAGAGAACATGGACAGACTGCGAGCTGTGATAACGTTAGCCACTCAACGGTGTAAAAAAATAATGGCTCTAAGTGATTCAGTCATGTTGACTAATGTCTCCCAATCAATCAATTTTCCTAAAAATGTAAAAATTGAGCTTTACAAAACAGAGCAAAGGTTAAACCCTTTAGTTGCTAATTGTTTCTTTCCTAAATTTTCCAATAAGCCATTGTTTAATCATAATAAACTACTGTGCTTGCTGACTCTTCCTTTTATCATCTTTCATATCAAACACTATATTTTAAGTAACCGATGTAAACTGAAAAGCCTCACAAAACACTGTTTGCCATTATATAGTAATAAAATAAGGTCAGTACTATACTAGAAAATGTTGACAAGTGTCTGCTTTTACTTCTCATAGCTTGTTACAATCCCTTTTTTTCATATAACTTGTCATATCAGCTCTCCTTGCTATCTATGCACCACTATAATTGAATGCTACAGAAATCTACAGGTTATGAATCTTTCTAAAATTATTTAGTCCTTTGGTTATGCATCCCTGTAAACACTTATTAGACTTCCACAATTTTTCATATCTATTTAATATTGCAGCCCCACAAAAACATTGGACTGTTAACCAAAACAGTGCCCAAAACAATGCAGAGTGGAGGCATGCAACAGGCTAAAATTATCTTCCCTGTAAAACACATTTAACTGATTCATGTCACACATATCAGCAAATGAGCATAATAAGAGGAAACATCTTTACATCACACTGTGGGATTGTGACTAATTCTGATGTGATTCCGCTAGCTGTTTTATAGGGAAAAAGGAAAGAGACCTCTGCTCTGTCTGCTATCAGGTCATAGCCATTTCCAAATTGCAACATGTGTGAACCAAAAATGACCTGCTCTGGTTGCTGTTGAGTATTACAATACAAAGCATGTCCTTTCTATGTAAAAGTCTTTTATTCTCTGGTTATTTCATCAAGATTCACTCAGTTCTAGAAACAAAAGGTCATTCCTCACAAACACACTTGTCTTGATGAAGTTTTGATTTTCCTGTGCTTTAAATTTTTACCAACTAATGCAGCTGTCCCTCCATCCATCTATATGTATAAACATCCATCCATATGTACACTCACATATTCATCCATACATCACTCCATTTTCAATACCCACTTTGTGCATTTCAGAGTCATGGAATGTTTAAGCCTAACCCAGTAATCAATGAATTAATAATAGGAAGCAACACCTGCCTAACCATAATTCCTTGCTATATCTTTGCATCTCATGACTTTATATCCTGCATCTTTTCTTATTTGTGATTCTTAAAATAATGCTTTCTCACATTACCAAAATAATTTTTTTGTCTCAAGGAATACTGCTTCGAGACTGTCATTATGCTCCCAGTTATATTAATCTGATTACAAAGTATTTTTAATAAAAATATAGGACTCCAGGATGATTTGCAATATTTATTTATTTGTTTATTTTTATTTATTTATCCTTTGGTGACTGGGTCAGTCCAACTAGGCTAACAGTTTCTTTTTAGGAGAGACCAGAGGAGGTATTTATACTACTACAGGAAATTTGCCAAGGCATTGAGGAACTCCCCCTACAATTTTCCATAGGTGGATGTGTTAGAGTGTGATGCATCTTACTTCCTGTTTCTGTTCCAGACGTGTAGGTCACCCAGAGAATCAGGAGAAATGGTGAGTGCAAATCGAGCAGAAGAAGCAATGAAGAATGAAAATATGAGTATGGAAATGATGGCACAAGTAGCTAAAAGTCATACAAATGTTACAGAGGAAATCATCTGTACTGGAGAAGGAGATAATGGAGAAGAGGTTGCAGCAGAAATAGGAGTAGAGTCAGAGGACCTGTTTCAAAAGAAATTGTTCAAAGGGAAGATGGAGAGTCAAAAGGAGTGTACTATTACAACTCTCCAGTCTGGAGGTTTGTTGGATGTTTATTTAAAAGAGCTTATAAATCAAAGTGAGCTGGAGAGTGAAATTGCAGCATCTTGGGACGACAAAATGGAGAAAATACAACAAGAACAAATGTTGAGAAAGCAACAGGAAAGAGGTTGCATGCACAGACAGTGAAGGAGGGAGAAAGAAGGGTCTAGGAGGGGAAGGAGGCAAAGAAGTTGTTTATGGTGTGAGTAAGCAGTAAAAAAAGAAAAGGGATTGGACAGGTATGAAGTTTGGGATTTGACGATTGTACCATGGGTGTTACAGCAAAAGAGGTAAGAGCCTTCATTCTTATCAATAAAGAGACATTCTGTGATATAATATTTGAGACTGGTCAAGCCATGGAAAACTTTATAGAAAAATATGAACAAAAAATGATAATCCATGGTCAGTATATGTGGTGTAATCCTTGTATAGAGAAACAAAAAAGAGTTATGATGCAATTCAGAACTGAAATTTAGGCAAAAGATTTAAAGGAATATTTATTGTGCTTATGTAAAGATGATATAGACACAACAAAAATGTATAATGAAAGGGTGTTTATGGATGGGGGAATGAAATGTGGGATTATAGTAAAAATGAAAAATGATAATGTGATACATATTCCTATCATTATTAATTTAAACAGCAATATGGGGTTTGTGAAATATAGAGGACAACCTAAGACATGTTTTTTTTTTCCTGTGGAAAAGATGATCATTTGATTAGTGAATGTGACAAATGAAAATGTTTATGTGTGGTAAAACTGGGCATGAAGCAAAAGAATGTGATTTGAAATGTAAGAAATGTGGTAACACTGGGCATACATGGTTAGAATGTTGATAAAATGTGCACATTATAGAAAAAGAAGGCATGCAAAAAGTAGATCAAGATAAAAAGAAAAGAACAAGAAGGGCAGACTGAAACACAAGATATAGAAATAAATCCAAAAGAAGGGGAGAAAGAAAGGAAAGAAGGGTCACTGGACACAAGTAAAGAAGAATATGTGAACTGGCAGTTAGTGAGAGGAACGAAAAACTCTATAGGGAAAAGAGTGAAAGAAAGAAAAAGAAAATTCAAAAGTATAATTACAAAAGAAAGCAAAAAAGGGAAAGGATGAGAAACATATTGTACTAATTTCCATTAAAAGATTAAAATTTTAGCTTTAAATGTTAATAGTATGAAAAATGTTAAAAGAAGAATAGGAATTTTGGAATGGTGCAGCTTAATAAATGCTCATATTATCGTATTAGAGGATACCAGATTATTAACAGAGGAAGAAAGGAAACCAACAGAAAAGCTATAGGATGGACCTATCATTTAGAATATGGGAGTAGACACTTGTTCAGGGATATGTATACTGTGCTGAAAATATATCAAAATAATAGATGTTACTATAGATGATTTAGGATTAATTACAGTATTAGATGTAAGTTGGAACACAAATGTGTATAGAACTATTGCTATATATGCATATGTAACAAAGAAAGAAAGAGAGATAATCTTTAAAAAGATCCTTAACTATGTTTGTGTTAATATGGATATAATACTAGTGAAAGACTTTAATTAATAATTTAAGAAGAAGTAAGAAAAATAGTAGTGATGTCAAAATAGTAAATGAAATAATGAAATGTGGCAAATGATATATATATATATATATATATATATATATATATATATATATATATATATATATAGGACAATATACATTGGACCTATAGAAGAAGTGAGATTAAAACTGAACTTGACTATTTTTTTTTTTATATCAGAAAGTGTAAAATTCTTACAGAAAAGAATAAAAAAGGCAGGATTCTCAGACCATACTGCAATATGGATAATAGTACAGAAGACTATATAAAAATAGGAAAAACAAATTAAAAGTTTGAATAAAAAAAGAGTTAAAACAAGATGATAGGAAATAAATAATTAAGTTATGGAAAAAAACATATAGACATGAGAATGTTTTATGAAATTTGGACAAGTTGGTGAATATGTGTTAAGGAAAAATATAAAAATGCTTTTTTATAATGTATGGAAAATAAGAGAAAAAAGAAAAGGTACATATAAAACAGTAAGTCAAGATATGTTTTGAGAATTGATAAACAAAGAAAGAGCTTATGAAAAAAAGAAAGAAATATATGAAATAAGTCAAGTAAAGATTAAGAACATAATATGTAAACAAATTATTGCTTATAAGGAAGAAAAGAAGTAGCACCCTATTTAAACATGTTGGTGAAAGGCAATAAAAAAGTAATAATGGAGTTAAAGGATAAAAAAGGAAATAAAGTAAACATACAAGAAGGGATATGTGGAATTATTAAAGAACACACAAGACAATCATTTATTAAAAAAGAAACAAAATAAATGCAAATGTATGAAGTTAATGGATTAGTTAAAGAAGATAATGAACGTTTGGAACAAAAGATAAGCTTGAAAGAGTTAAATAAAGTATTAAAAGGCATTAATTTGAATACAGTGACAGCATTAAATGTTTTTGAATACTATATGCATAATAAAATGAAAATCTGGCAAAAAGTAACATTTGTAGAAGTATTGAATGAATGGTTCGAGTAGATGAAGAAATATATACCAGAGTAATAATATTCCTATGGAAAAAAAGGAGAAAAAATATGATACAAGGAGCTGGAGACTGATAGTATTAAATAACACAGACTATAAAATATTTATGAGAATGATAACTAAAAGGTTAATGAATAAAACAAATACGTTATTTGATCAAACAATATTTGGTACAAAGGGAAAAGGAAGTCAACATTTATTATGGCTAATAAAAGAAGGAATAGATGATATTATAAACAGAAAAGTAGAAGTAAAGATCATGATAGGAGAAATAAGTAAGGCATTTGATAAAATACAGTATGATTCTCTATAAGAAATTTTAGAGGGATATAATATAAGTAAAAAAAACAATACAGGTAAGTAAATTGGCATATGAAAGGAATAATGTTAAAATAACCATAAATGGATGGTTAACTGAAAAAAAAATAAAAATAGAATGTGGAATAACACAAGGATGTCCAACTAGTAGCATTATGTTTTCTTTAGTGATTAATGTCATAGTGAGTAAGATTAATAAAAGGACAGATATGCAGGATACAAGATAGAATAATTGCAATTACTTATAATGTATACTTATGCAGATGATATTGTATTAATCACTGGAAATAAAGAATGGATGAAAGAAATAAGTGAACGATTAAATATATAATTAATGAAGATTGGTCTATGTACAAATGAAGAAAAAAGTAAAGGTTCTGGATGTAAGGGAAATATAAGAGACATAAAATTTAATGAAGGAACCCACAGATGTATTAGGAGTAAATAACTATAATAATAAGCAAGGGGAAAAGGTGTTTCAAGAAATAGATATATGTAATATTTGGAAAACATTTAGATTATCATACATGAAGAAAGTGCATTTGATAAATTCTGTCCTATTAGATTAAATACCATATATCTAACACGTGTATGCTGCCAAAACAATATGAAAAGGAATTAATGTCTATTCTATTTTCCTTAATATGTGGATCAAAACTGAACCCAGTTAAGTGGGGAATTTTGTATATGAAGGAAGATCAAGGAGGATTAGGCCTAATAAATTCAGTTGTCTATGCAGCATCATTAAATCTATATAGAGCTTTGAACAGTTATTCCAATGAAAATAAGAATTTGGCAGAGCTTATATTATAGTATAGATATAAATGTTTCTGGGAAAAATGGAAATAAGGAAAAGGCTCAAAAATTTTATGAATGAAGATGTAAAGGAATATCAAAATAAAATTATATTATGAAAATTAAAAGTGAATAAGATTGTAAAGAACAGAAAAGAATGGTATTTAAATGTTATGAGAACATACTATTTGTTTGGCCCTTGGAAACATTTAGATATAAATAGGAAAGCAATAATAATGAGATATAAATGGTATAAGAGTATACATAAATGTAATGATTTTCTATGGAGATTGGTTATAGATAATTTGCCTGTGAAGGCAAATATGTCTTATAAATGAAAGCAAGATAGAATATGTATTAATTGTAGTGAATATGAAATGACAGAACATGTGTTTATCATTGCTTGAGGGTGAATAAATTATGGGAAGAGTTATGTAATGAAATGTTGAAGGGTTTTACAAAAGATGATCAAATAAATATGGACATGATTGAGTATGGTTATTATGGCAGAAAAAAGGAAGTTGTGAACAAAATTGATAGAATAATATTTTTTGTTTTATGGATATTATGGAATGAAACATTAAATGAAATTAAGTTCAATGGAAAATGGATATTAGCAGAAGTTTTGAAGATACATTTCTGGTTGTGGAAGAAAGGGTGGGGGTATGCTTATTAACATAAGTTTAAGTGACATTGTTAAAAGTGTAAATAATTCTAAATAATTGCAAATAGTTTAAATATGTATATAATAAGTACTGTATGTATATAACTGATCAATCAATAAAAAAAACACTCTATAGAAAAGAAGAAGTGAAGCACTCTGTGGATCTTCTAGGTGGTGCTGCAAGACTGCTACTGCTGTTGTGGGAATGCTATGATGGAGGAGACTGCAACAGAGCTAGAGAGAGGAGCAGGAGAAAACTTACTGAAGGAAGAAGAATGAGATGAAAATAACTATATAGGGTTGGAAACTGGAAGACTGAAGACACAAGTGCTGATAACTTTGATGAATCAGGCAGTGTCTGGAAGAAAGGAGAAGAAGCTAGATAGAGTGACATAGTAGCTTATAGGTTCATAGTGTCATATGAAATTACTAGGCTAATGGCTTAAGGGCCCTTATGAGCCTAGCCAATATAACCCAATTTTACCCAATATATGGCCCCTAGGGGTAAGAAGATGGCATGGATTTGTGCCTGTACATTGAGTATCTTACAGATTGCCCCTGCCCATAAGGGACATAAGCAATACAGCAGGTGTGAATTGGCAATTCCCCAACCATTGATCTGAATTGTGTTTGAAAAGACCAAGCAAGGGCTCTACGTAATGTGAATGTGAAGCCTGTTCCAAAGAAGGGGCAATCTCTGAGACACATATCTGTCTCTTTAGCATGTTTAGTTTGAGTCACTGACTAAGTTTAGATCCCTAGATCAGGTGACCCTTGTGCTGATTGACTTGTGGATCTGTTGCAGCTCCATCAGGGCTGGATTTGTGAGTGCCTTGTAGGTCATGCAATGGTCACTTCTTAATAGTCAGTAGGAGACAGAGTAAAGGGATATGGCTTTTGCTCTATCTGCATACTTCATGTTGTTTACACCCTGTATTTTCTTTGTGAGGAACCTCTGAGGTCACTCCAGCTGCTGTACGTGGCTAGTCAAGTACATGCCAAATGGCACACTGTATTTGATTATTGGTCTAATTAGGGCGAGTACAGTGGGACTAGAATTTCCTTGGATCTGGATGCCATACCTTAACTTATAAGTTGTGCCACATAAAGGGATATCCTCACCACTGTGGAAACATGGCTGTCAAAGTTCAGGTTACTGTCTGTCTGTTTAGCTAGATCTCTCAACTCTGAGTCTACTCTAAAGGGTGTGCTATTGTTGTAATTTGCAAAGGTATTTGACTTCCCAAGGAGAAAGATAATGCATTTTTTTGCATTTAGTTTTAGGCTATGGTTATGTCACCAATCCTTTGTCTGATATAGACCCTCCTAAAGGATATCTATATTGTTGGGGATTCAATGATTGCCCCCAGCTTGCAGTCATCAGCAAACATTGTCATCCAGAGGCCTTCCACATTTTCCTTGACTTCAGAGAAGTATATTCTGAACAAGGGTGGTCCCAGTATGGAACCCTGTGGCATACCACTAGTAACTGACCTCTTACTGGTCTTGGAATCACCCACTTTAACCAAGTGTCCTGTCCCTGAGTATATTGGCTATCCATCTTGTAACATAGGGATTTATACCATGTTTTGTGAGTTTATTTATAATACCTGAGTCGGGAATTGTGTCAAATGCCTTGGCAAGGTCAAGGTAAGCCGTATGTACTGTTTTATCCTCATCCCTGGCCTTAGTGATTTTCCCAAAGAAATCCACCAGATTCAGTAGGCATGACCTTCCCTTGACAAAGCCAAATTGGGGCTGGACCAGTGTTTGGAGGTCTCCTCTGTCAATATTTATCAGGTCCATGATTATTCATACCATGTCCTTACATATAAGACTAGTCAGACTTATTGGTCTGTAATTTCTTGGATCAGTAGATAGCCCCCCCCCCTTTATGCAGAGGGATGACTGTTGCTGTCCCCCACTCTATTGGGGCAAACCCAGCCTGGAGGCTATGGTTTAATAGAGATCCTAATGATCCTAATAAGTCCTGATTTAAGCTTTTTTAAGAGGCAACCTGATATACTATCTTGCCCCAATGAAGCCATGTTTTTAGTTTTAGACAGCACAGTGACAAACTGCACTTTGTTTATAATTGGCGGTGGAGCTGTGGGTGGGTATTTCTTGGGGAAGAACTGGAGGTAATGGGGAGGTGAAATCTGAACCGAATTTGTCTGCCAGCATATCTGCTATGCCTTCCATCTGAGTATAGCTGATGCCATCTATGACTAATTCCACACATCGTTGCTCTTAAGATTGCGGACATAACTGAAAAATGCCTTATGGTTATCCTTAGCTTTGGAAGCTATGTTTGCCTCAATGTCTGCTTTCAGGGACTTGACTAGTTCCCTATTTTGCTTATTTAGAATAAACAAAGGACATATTGCTCTGTTGTGCGCATTCCCTCTTACTTCTCATATATATGAAGGAAGAGCTAAGAGGATTAGGCCTAATAAATCCAGTTGTATAACCTATTAATATCAGTGGTCCACCAGGGTGGCTTGTTTTTGTGGTATTCCTTGGGTTTATTTCAGTCTGGTACTGCTGTTTCTATGCAGTTGTTTATGCGGTCATACAAGACTTTTGTGTATGCCTCTGCATAGATTTCTGTGTTTTCTGGATTTGGGGGGGCGGGCTTGGAAACTAGCTGTGCTATCCTTTAATAGAAGGTAATTTACCTTAGAGAAGTTCTTAATCTTTTTGGGGTTAGGTGGGGGGACTTGTTTTATTTTTATTTCAAGGGAGATGCTTTGTGATCTGATTGTACCACTGAGGACATAACACAGGGGGGGGGGGGGATGCAGCACTCTCCCATGTTAGTGAGTACCAGATCTAGGATATTTGTTTCCCTAGTGGGAGTGATGACTAGCTGCTCCAAGGTATCTGAATTTACAAAGTCAAGAAATCTTTGAGCCTACATGTTAGTGGTTGTGCATCTCTCCAAATTAATGGAATTGTAGTTAAAATCACCAGTGGGTATGATATTGGGCTGGATGGTGAGTTATCCTAGTAACTTCAGGTATGTTCTATAGACTTCCTGGTTCATAGTGGGGGACCTGTAGCTATCAAGAATATTTCATTTTTATTTATTTTACATTTGCTTACTGAGAAAGTCCAACTGGACACATGTCCATTTTCAGCAGAGGCCCAGGGAGAAAAATTCCAGTTAGTACAGAGATATACAGAACATGAAAAAAAAAAGCAAATGGAATCAGTAGAAGACATCAAAGGCCAATTGGAAATAGTTGCACATAATAACCTGCATGTGACTAATGCAACTCGATAAAAGACCATGTGATAATAGTAAACAATACAATGGTACACGATGTGATATGTAATCTAGTGTTATACAAGCATTAGATAATACAATAGGACATTAGAGGAAATTTATCCAGGCATGAGGAATTTAGACATTCAGAAGAGAGGTTAAGATTATAGTATAAGTAAAATAACATAGTTTATTTCAGTTGCATTTAGGCATCATTGAACAATTGTTATTTACAATGCAAATTACATTATAAAATTACATTATAATGTTATACAATAATGTGTAAAATATGGTAAGGGATTTTTGTCATAGTTCATTGGACATGGAGTAGCTCAAGGATGTCATATTGTCTGACCATCCTTGAGGTGTGCTTATCCTTTATGAAGATAGATACACCTCCACCTTTTGCTCTTTCCTGTTCAGTGGATGGTCAGAATGCATGAAAGGCATTACAGCCAAGCATTGCCAGAGTGCTTTCCATGGCTTTGAGATATGTTTCACTAACTAAACAGATATCAACATTCCCCAGTATAAGGAGAACTTCCATGGATTGCAGTTTCTAGTACTGAGCAGTAACACCTTTAGCTTATCCTGACTAGCTTTTGTTATCTTGGAAGGTTTGTCTGTTTTTCAATGCCTAAAAAAGGCACAGTAGGGGTGGATAATGTTTTGGACAATATCCAAAAGCCTAGCGGTGACAGGTGAAGACCATCCCTTGCAAAGCAGTGTGGCCTATCAACCATGTCTTCCCAAGCTGACAAGCATTGGACCCCTTTAGAAGGACACTAGTAATTAAGCCAAGTGATAAAATCAATCATTTTCTGCTGGTATTGTGGCATCATCCTATGAGATGCTAAAATGATATTCAATGCTAGGCTCATACTTGCCTTTGACACATATTCTGAGAGTTCAACCATGTCTCTTTTCATATAGTCCAAGGAGGTACGTCTCAGGTCATTAATGCCCATATGGACTATGACTGGCTTATACTGGCACATAAGGGTAAGTCACCTGAGTGCTCATGTGATCTGGCAAATCCTGACAAGCAACTAACTGTAACCATCCCCTTATCCAGTTTGCTTACATGGTGTAATCTGCAGCTAACCTAACCATGAATGCTGCCCAGAGCCATAATCAGTTGCTCTCTGAAAAGCACTAGTCCTGGGTGCTATAATAAGATAACTAGCACAGTAAACCTTCACAGTATAATGAAAATAAGCAATGTTTCTAGATGTGTGTGCCTGTACAGGGCACTAGCACAGCAAGCAGCTCAGTGGAAATGTGCCAAATTTGTTCCAGCACTGGCAATACAGAAAACTAACTGAACCCTCTATCTAATACAATGACTATACTTAGAGCCCTTTTATGTGCTTCCCAGCTCAGACAGACCAGGTAAAAATATTATATTTTTTCTATTTTTTCTATTTTTGATTTGAATAAACATATGTTTGTGTGTTAACTTGGTGCATTTTATTTTATTTTATGCATCTGTTTTATGCACCTTGTTTTTACCCTGAGTCATTTGTATTCTTTTTGTTTAAGCACCTACTGTCACTAGAAGAGTATTCCAAGTCCATCTAATGTAAAAGCACAGTAAAGGAGTTTCCAGAGTGAAATGTTATCACAAACTAATTTAAAGATACAGATACAGCAGTGTACGTTAAACAGGTTATAAAATTGTGATTATTCAATAAAAGTACTTTGCTTTGTAGAAATGATCCATGAGCCAATCAATTGTACAGAATTTATAAAGGCACTATAAACAAGATAAGCTGAAAAATAATCCCTCCAGTCGATAAAATAACTTCATGCAGGAACATTTAGTGTTACCACAACCTATACAGACCAGACTACCACCTCCTGCCACTTGATGGAAAATCCACTGACCTCTTGATGAAAAAACACAGAAAAGTGCTTGGTAAG
Source organism: Protopterus annectens (assembly GCF_019279795.1). Taxonomy (NCBI): domain Eukaryota; kingdom Metazoa; phylum Chordata; order Ceratodontiformes; family Protopteridae; genus Protopterus; species Protopterus annectens. Next base: position 294,151,512 of record NC_056738.1, on the reverse strand, counting down.
TGCACAGTGTGTTATGTTACAAGAAAGAAGAGGTTTTGAAGATGCAGCAAGGCAAGGAAGATTGGAAAAGGAAACAAGAGGAGACAAACAGTTGCAGTTTTTCAACAGCCAAAGAGAAGGCAGACAGTGGTATGAATAAAAAGTAAAAGTGTTGGCAATTTGAATAGTTATGACATTATAGATAGAATTATTTTACCACTAGAATTTAACATTAAAGATGTAACATCACAAATTCATTTGGAAGCCAAACATTTTTGTGACGTGACATTTGAAAGCTTTAACTTCTTGGAAAAATGTATGACTGGAATTGAAAAAGAAATCTGTAGCACAATGGAATGGCTATTATTTCAGAGTTTTGAACTATAACTAAAAAAGAAATCTGCAATTTAGGAGTTCAGATATGGAGGAACATGAGTTAAAAATGTTTTTCTTTCATAGTGTAAAGTATGTGTAATTTAAAAAAATATGCAACAAAAGAAATATATGGACTAGGGGTTGGGAAATGTGGGTAACAATGCATACTAAGGATGGGAAAATTCAACATATTTGAAATACACTAATTGTGAATGGAAAGAGATGATTTGTTAGGTACTAGAATCAACCCAAAGCATGCTACTTCAGCAGGGTGAAACAAGACTGTAACAAATGAAGATGTGGCCAATGCAGGGAGAGGGGGCATAGAGCAAATGACAGCTGTCTTTTTGTAAAACAATGTAAAGAATGGACACTTCTGGTTTGACTGCCCTATATCAGAAAGGACACAAATGAAGAGGAAAGCCAGTAACCACAACAAGAGAGCTCATGTTGTGTACTGACTTAAGATTTACAACCATATATAAATCACTCTGCATGAATAGCACCTGTACCACAAAGGTATTCTTTAATAAGATGCAACAAAAATGCCATACAAAATACAGCAGGTTAGGGTAAGGACTTTCATCCTATAACATTTTCAGGACTTCTTCAGAACTGAAGCATGATTTATAAATGGCTGTAAATCTTAGGCTGGCACACTGCATGAGCTCTTTTGTTGTAGTTGTTGGTTGTCCTTTGAGCTGTACATTCACATGTTCATCTTTTTGGTTATTGATGAACAAGAAAGCTCAGAAGACAGACAAACAGTAGAAAATATTGATGATGATGAAAGAAAAATTGCTACAGTGGAGGGGAACACCGAAGAAAGGTTAAACAATGAAGAGAAGAAAAAGCATTTCAAAGTTTGGCTATTACATAACAAGAGAACAGATATGCAATTTTAGAAAGTGAAGAGGAAGAACTTGAAGAATTGGAAGAGGAGAAGAACAAGATATTGAAAAATCATTTGATCAGAGACGTAGGAGGAAGATTAGAAAAATAAGATCTGGAAGTAAAACACACGCACACAAAAAGATGATATAGGAATTTTATTAAATGTGAATATAATTAGTAATGATCTAAGAGGTTTAGTGGTGGTAGAATGGTGTAAAAAGTAAACTTTTTTTGGCTTACTAGTTATCAGATGTAACAAAGGAGAAAAAAGGAAAAGAATACAGGCAGTATGGGGGGGCAAATTGTTTGGTCGGAGAGAAATGAGACATCTTCTGGAATAAGAATTTGTATAAAAATGAAGAAATAAGAATTTTAAATGTAACAAATGTAACAATAGTAGTACTAGGATGGACAGTGATGTTTGATATGAGAATTAGACAAAAATGTATAAGATTACCAGTGATTTATTTATGCATATACTAATATGATAGAGATAAAATAGTTGTTTGAAGAAATCAAAAAAATGTGTTAGTAAATATGGCAATAGTGGTGGTAGGAGGTTTTAACTATAACCTAAAGAAACAAAATGAAAAATAATACAGTGTATAAAGATGTTAATGGAGTTAATAAAAATATGAATATTTAAAAGTAGAAAAGAAGATAGAACTGACATAATGAAGGGCATTTTTATGACTGAAGTTTCTTATTTTTTATTCTAAAAACATGAAAGAAATAACAGGAACATTCAGATAGCACAGTTTTTAGATGATAGGGTAGTATGGGCTACAATAGGGTGAGACAGTGAAATAATAAATGAGGGAAAAGAAATAAAGAGAGAAACTGCAGAGTTTAGAAAGGAGGAAGAAATGATAATAAAGACATAAATATTATGGAAATATCATATGACAATGAGATTGTTTTACTTAAACAAGACACCGTTCTGGGTAGTGTATAAGCAGACTTATAAAAATATATTTAGAAGTGGAAAGAAGAAAAAATAAATAAATAAGATGAAAGAAATTTTACAGAATTTCTACAGAATAAATAAATAGAAAAATTAAGTGACAAAATAAGGGAAATAGAAAAACAGATGTATGGAAAAGAATACAGAAAAAGTTAAAATGATTTTATATATTTTTTTCTGACACTAAAGAAAGAGTATATTTCCATTATTTAGGAAAAGAATTTTGACCAACATGTGTCCATTGTTGTAAGAAAATCATTCTATATTGCACAGCTTGTAAGCAAAGGGATCGTGCCTAGATCTAGGGGTGTCATTGTCCTCCTTTATTTCTTTTATTTATTTTACATTTGTTTACCAGGAAAGTCCAATGTTCAGCAGAGGCCCGGGGAGAAAAGCTGCAGAAAGCAGAATACAAATGCATTAGGAACAATAGAAACATTTAGAGATAAGTATAATATGCAGTTTTCAGTAGGGTTACAAACTTAGATAAAACTCAGCTTGCATTAGGCCTATCATTTCCACTTTGGCATCCATGTGTCCAGACACATAGAACAACTGGAACACCTACAGAGATACCAAACTAAAAGGATACAAGGCCTAAACAACATGTTATACATGCACCAAATCAAAGCCCTGTCACTATGCTCGATGTCTTACGGGCTACTAAAAGTTGACCTGTGACTAGCATACAAGGCATCCTCCTATCCACTATTGAAGGATTTACTGCACATCATTAAGTCCAGTGGCATCATAAATATTCAGTCTAGGGATCTAAAGCTCTTCTGCAACATCAACAGAATGGTTTTGAGGGACAGGTATGTCTTTCAGTGTATACCACTGCTCTAGACACCCCATCCAAATAAAACAAAGTTCATCCCTGTCCAGATTCAAGCTCAACTTGGATCTATGAATGGGAAACAGAAAATTTACCAAAGGACTGCCACTGTACTACTAATGGACAGAGGCAGTTCATGAATGCATTATCCCATGCATGGGTCCCCTCAAATTATACATGGTAATATCCTAGTTATTCTCATTAGGGATGATATATAATTATCGACCATGGGCGGGATAAGGCTAATCTCTAATCAAATAGGATAGGTCAATTCAAACACAAAATGGGAAACTGGCTAGGCTTAAAATAGTCCACAAGGACAGCTAGCCTAGTACTTACCAATGGACTTGTGAACCTATAAAGAAGTAACTATAAAGAAGTAAGACTGATAGGATGTGACATAGCTAAAGCGTTTGATAAAATGAGCCATGAAGCAATGCGGCAGGTTTTAGATGCATATGGCAAAGGAGAAAAAAAAATATTAATGTAATAAGGAAATGTTATGAAAATTCATACCTGCAATTTATTGATAAATAGATGGATGGGAAACATAACTCACAACCTCTTAACACAAAAAAACTTGGATAAAGCCAAAAAGACGTGGAGGACAAAGGCCCAAAAATAGGGACAGATTTTACATATTGCTCTTTTAAACATAGAAATTCACTAGAATGGCAAGCTTTGTGTTAACATGCATTTTCTGAAGGATATGAGGTCTGAAACTCAAATGTCTTTCATTATTTAGTGATTTTTAGTCCTTGATGATTTACTATGACATGACAAATTTTATGAGGAATGCACCAAAAAGTTACAATTTTATTGGTCCTGAGGCCCTTATAAGCCTAGTCAAGAGTTTAGCCCATGCATAGACAAATCAGCACCCAATGCCCCTTCCCAGCAGGGACACAGGTGGAATCTCAGTGATGTATTTTCTATTTCTCTTCCAGTTATCCAGATTGCACTTAAAAAGAGGTAAAGAGGTACTCTGCTTGATGTGGAGAGGGAGTCTATTCAATAGATGGGGGAGTCTCTGGGACATATCTGTCCCGCCAGCAAGTCCTACTGAAGTCAGAGACCAGGTTGAGGCCATGTGTGTGGGATATTCGAGTGGAGATTGAATTGCGGATATGCAGCAGTCCCATCAAGGCGGGGTCTGAGATCGCCTTGTATGCCAGACGGAGGTCACCTCTGAGGAGTCTGTATGAAACAGAGTAGTGGGATAGGGCTTTTAGCCTCTTCAGTCAGTGCTTGCTGAATTTTATTATTTGTTAGTAATTGCAGGTGTGGAGGTAGCCACATTATTTGATTTCCTGTCCTTGCCTATTTAAGTGGTACAGTTTCAAATATTTTCTGCTTAAAAACCTCAGCTTTGGCCGGCTAAGATCTAGCTGTATTCAACTGGACATATAAGAGAATTTAAGTACTTCTATCTGCACTTTTTTTCAAATAATACAGTATTTAAATTAATTTAACTGTGTTGCAGGAATATTAACTGAACTGGAAGTTTTGACTCTGCTCTTCAGTTAGTCCCACCCACCCTCCCTGTTTTTGTTTTGCCTTGAAACTGCCCGCCCCTCTTGTAAATTTGCGTTTGGATACTCCTTCTGGGCCCATCTCATTTGCTCACTCAACTGAGTGCAGTGAGATCATATTCTGATTTCAGGCACTCCTACTGTGTACAAAGAGAGCATCTGGGAAACAGAAAAAAAAAAATTAAGCTTGTTTCCTGCCTTTCCTGTTAAGTGGTATAGACTGTTTGTAGGCTTCTGAGCCCCCAAGCCCTTCTGTGTTGGAGGGAAGCCTTCTAGCTTAGTTTTTTTCTTATAACTAGCCGGTTTTCTAGTTTCAGCACTCAAATCTGTTTCTTTGAACTCAGCACTTGTTCAGAACTCATTGTAAGCACTACATAAGCTGCAAATTACTACAGCACTCAACTTTCCACACTTGTCTAGTGGAAAGCAGTTTTTAGTACTTAATAAATAAGCACTTATCCAGGCATGTCTAAGGGTCAGCTTCCAGTGATTTCTCCTGTCTACCTGATGAATCTGGACATCTTGGGGCAATACAGCAATTGCCTCATGTACACAGACAACCCTCTCCTCCTACCACCCAACGCTACAACCTGTGAGAGATGCACTTATATAGCCAAACTGGAAGCAAAGCTCTCTTCACCCAAGACTGGACTAGACAGTCAAGAGGAGAAGGTAAACACTTGCACCACACCACACTCATCACATAGTCCCTCAAAACCTACACCACCAAAACACACACATAGAAACACAAAACACACACCTACATTCGCGGAGGCTCACAATAAAAACCTGCCCACGCATCAGGGACATCCAAAGCATAAACACAAGCAAACTCCACCCCCCAACACAACCCAAATGACACATAGCCCACAAACTCAGTGTGCCACTCAACCACAGCCCATAAGGCATAACAACGTACCCAACACTCTAGTCATAGGTGACTCTATAGTCAGGCACACTGATGTTCCACTCACTAGACTAAACAAGGAGAAAGTTACTGTCAGCTGCCTGTCAGGTGCCAGGATCCGCCACATAACGCATGCACTCAGGTCACTCCACAATAAGTACAAATATGACACTGTCATTGTCCATGTTGGTGTGAATGACCTGAGACGTACCTCCCTGGACTACATGAAAAGAGACATGGAGGAGCTCTCCGATCTTGTATCCCAGGCAGGTATGACCCTAACCCTAAGTAGCATCCTGCCATCACCCAGAATGATACCACAGTACAAGGACAAAATGATTGACTTCAACAATTGGCTAAGCTTCTGGTGTCATTCTAACGGGATCCAGTATTTGTCTGCCTGGGATGACATGATCGACAGTCCATGATGCATTGCCAGAGATGGCCTGCACCTGTCACCCTTAGGATTCCGGATACTGGCTAAGACTCTTGCCACCCCTATAGTGCCTTTTATAGGCAAGATTCAAATGACAAATTCACCACCATAACAGGTACAAGCAAGCAAAATCTGAGGGTAATGCTACTCAATGCTAGAAGTCTAAACCTCAAAATGCACTCACTCAAGGCACTCCTTAAAATGGAGAACATTGACATCTGTGCAGTGACAGAGACCTGGTTCAAAGCTCCAGAGAGCACTTCTGCATTACCAGGCTTCAATTCATACCACACCTTTCGGCCACCTAACCCAGAAAGAAGCACTAAAGGCGGAGGTGTGTCCATATTCATTAAGGATATCCACACCTCCAGGCTAGTTGCACAGCATAATGCATCTGAGATTATCCAAGTGCAACTAACTCTGGGCAAGACCGCAATCCAAATTGTAGCTTGCTACAGAACCCCCACCATGCCCCAGGATTCACACTCCTCATTTCTTGATACACTGGAAAGTATTAGGGTACAACCCAACACCCTAATAATGGGCAATTTCAACTACCCCACCATTAACTGGGAAAACTACTCATGTACCAACTCTTTTGCTCAACGTTTTGTAGAATTCATAAATTCCAACACCTTGGATCAACTTATTCACACCCCCACCATGGGCAGCAATATCCTAAACCTGGTCATTACCAACACAGGAAACCAGTGTTCCACACCAGAGGTCAATTCCTCGTTGGTCAGATCTGACCACAAGCTAATCAGCCTAGACATCCACATCCCACCCCCAGCCCCAATTAGGGAAACCATCGTAAAAAACTTCTCAAAAGCCAACTTCACACTTCTTAAGACAGAAGTGGCAAACTTCATGACACCCATGCAAACAGACAATAGAGGTATGACTGCCAAATCCTACACAAATGCACTTTATAAGCACTTACACGAGTGCATGGATCATGCTATCCCTAAAAGAACCAAGATGTTATCCTCCAAAAGAAGGAAGCCAATATGGTGGTCCTCTGCCATAAACAAACTCTACAACAGAAGAAAGAAACTGTTGCAAAAAAGAGTAAAATCCCATGACTGGAGGAACTATCTGGTCAACCTCAGTAAGAAGCTGACAGCCCTCATAAAATCCTCCAAAGTTAGTTACGAAAACAAAATTGCCACTGACTCTAAAGATAACCACAAAGCATTCTATAGCTATGTCAAGAATCTAAATGGGAACACTCAGATCTGCTCTGAGTTACAGTATAATGGCACTAAATATACAGAACCAACTGATATTGCCAACATCCTAGCAGATACGTTCAGTGCTAACTTTACCCCACTCTCACCCCCTAGAGGGCCCATCTCTATACCAGAAGAATGCAAAGTTCCTATAATCATGGCTGCACAGGTAAAAAACACACTCTCCAAAGCCAAGAACACAGCATCCATGGGACCTGACAATATCCTAGGCTGCATTCTACATGAACTACAGAATGAACTGGCACCCTACCTAAGTACCATGTTCAATCATAGCCTCACCTCAGGCCTTGTACCCACTGAATGGCGCACTGTGACAGTTATCCCACTCCACAAAGGGGGAGCCACGACAGACCCCAGTAACTACCGCCCCATGAGCCTGACGAGCCTGGTCTGCAAGACCATGGAACGTATCATTGTGGAATTCATAAACAAAGACATTGGTAATCTCCAAACTCTGGACCCTACTCAGTTTGGATTTGTAAAAGGCAGATCATGTCTCCTAAACCTGATTGACTTCTTTGAAGCAGTCACCAAAGCCATAGATGAGGGTAAAATGGTTCACACAGCTTATCTAGATCTCGCCAAGGCTTTCGACACCATCCCCCACTCTGGAATTATAGATAAGCTCACTAAACTAGGTATAAATCCCTATGTCATAAGATGGGTTGCCAACTGGCTCATGGACAGAACCCACACTGTGAAAGTAGCGGATTCCAAATCCGACATCAGACCAGTGACAAGTGGAGTACCACAGGTTTCAGTCCTGGGTCCTCTCCTATTTGGTATCTACTTCTCTGAAGTGCAGGCCAACACAGAAGGTCTTTGGCTAACAAAGTTTGCAGATGACTGCAAACTAGGAGCCATAATCGAAACTCCTAATGATGTGGACAAACTACAAAAGGGCCTGACTGAGACAGATACCTGGTGTCAAAGCCATGGCCTGAAGCTCAATGCCAAAAAGTGTATTGTCATCCCCTTTGGTAAAAACTCTGTACCCATGAACTACCACATAGCTGGTAGTCTACTTAATGCCGAAAATGTGATAAGAGACCTTGGGACACAGGTGGACAGTAGTCTGTCCTTTGATAATCACATCGCCACAGTGGTCAGGAAATCCTTCTATGTGGCTCATCTCATCATAAAAGGATTCTCATCCAGAAAAAAAGAGGTCATTGTTCCCCTCTACTCATCATTCATTAGACCCATTATAGAGTACAACACCCCTTTTGGTATGTACCTCACAAGACATCTACAACAACTGGAAAGACCACAGAAATACCTCACAAAGAGGATTACTGGCCTCAAACAGATGCCCTATGCAGACTGTTTCAAAAAACTACAGCTTTACTCCATCGCATATCGCCTACTCAGGGGCGATCTCTGCCTAACATACAAAGCTATGTCAAACCCAGAGCTGTTGGACATGCTCCACTTAATGAAATCCCAATCCCTCCGAGCTACATGCTCTAGGGACCTTAACCTTGTCACCACAATAAACAGAACATGCTGGAGGGATAGATTCCTGTCCCAGAGACTTCCCATACTCTGGAACAGACTACCTATCTATGTCAAACAGAGCTCCTCATTAGCACTCTTCAAGAAAAATCTTGATGATTGGATGGGAAATGGGAAATTCACCCCGGGATCACTTCTGTGGCTCTGCTAGACAGGGGCACAGGAAAATAAATTTTCTTGGGTGGCGAAAGCCAGGTTACATTTTATGGCTAGGCTTGTATGGGCCCTAGGGCCGATAGCCTAGTACCTACCTACGAACCTATAAACCTATGAACCTATCTGTGTATGGTAAATTTTTGAGGCCCTGGATTCTCCTGGTGAGGAACCTCTGTGGTCTCTCCAGCTGCTGCATGTGCTTTGCAAGGTACATGCCGAATGGAGCATTGTACTCAATAATGGTCATTATAAGAGAAGAATACAGAGGTGTTATGACCTCCTTGTCCCTGGATGAAATACACTTACTTATGAGGTGGGCCATGTAGAAAGCTTCGGTACAATGGAAGCAACATGGTGGTCAAAAGTCAGGCTCCTATCAGTCTGGGTGCCTGATGGGAAAATAGATATTAAGAGAGTAAAACAGAAGTGCCCAATGAGTATGTACTTATTTGTATTAGTAATGAATGCAGTAATACTGACATGCATGTATGAAATGAGGGAGGCAAGACGTGAGATGGAAGGAAATGTTATATTACCAATTTGTATGGCATATGCAGATGATTTAGTTCTAATAACACAAAACAAGAGATAAGTGAGGTTGTAATAAAGATAAAAAAAGCTGTTAAAAAAGCTGGCCTGCATTTAAATAAAGTGAAGTGCAAGGATTTGGTGAGATAAAAGAAAATAAATGGAATGTATATCAGAAGAAATGAAGTAAGGATTCTGGGAGTGAGAACTGGTGAATATGAAAGTGTAATAAGTCAGCAGAGAGAGACCCACACACATTGGAATATTAAAAAAAAGTTAGCTTATTGGAAAACTTTTACTTATTATTTCAATAAAAGATATATATGCTAAATACTCATATATTGGGAAAATAGCATACTTAGTGGGAATAGAAATGTTTTCCGATCAAATAGAAAAAGAGTTATTAAGATGTTTTTAGCTTCATTTGGGAGTGAAGGCTGAACCCAGTAAGAAGAGGGATAATTTAAAATAAAAAAGAAGGTGATGGTTTGAATTAAACAAATCCAGTGGTGTATTTATCATCTATGCATTTCCATTGGGAATGAGAAAGGTAAAAGAAATATAAAAAGAAATGATAGAGGGGTAAGATACTATATGAAAAGTATGAAAATGTACGAGAAGAAAAAAACAGGGAAATGGGGCAGGATGGAAGAAGAAGAATATAACAAAGAATGAAAGTATGGAAGTTAAAGGTAAGTGAGGCCTATGGGGAAAGAAAAGAATGTCATCATATGATTTTAGAAAAAAACTTTGGTAAACCCATGCAAGGAATTAAAAGAAGACAACAAAGGCAATAAGAGACAGAAGAAAAGCTATGAATTTTTTTACTAAGCAGGGGATTTTTGGGGGGAATTTTATTAGCCAAATTACAGGAGAAAGGGAATTTGCAATATACTGAGATGGAGGCAAGAAAATGTGCTGACTGCATTGAAGAAGAAACAAAAAAACTTTTTGGATTGCAAAAGGAATAAAGGATTTTGGGAAGAGTTTAAAAAAATTAATATAGATAGGAATGGTTTAAATGTGTAAACTTAAATATGAAATTTTATGGGAAGTATGATAAAGTAAAGAAATATAATATTAATAAATGGTGTAAAGTACTGTGTTGTGGACAAAAAGGAGAGAATTTGTTATATAATGAGAAAGTGGAAGAGGATAACATATGTTCTGAAATAAGAAGATGGTTGTAGAAGAAAGGGCGAGGAGGCAGAGAAAAAATATAAAGGAAAAAAATAATGAAAGAAATAGAACTGTTTAGTAAAGTTATTCTGTATTGATAACTTGTCCGTTTGTGTTGATAGCTTGTAAATAATTTTAAGTATGAATGTAAAAAAGTGTGTGTGTGTAAATAATTGATTTTAATATTTTATATGACATAAAATTAATGTAAATATGAATAAAGCACCAATACTCTTTTTTGATAGGTGCTGTAGAATCTTTTACAACCACCTGAGCTACCAGCAACTCAAGCAGATGGAATATTGGTTTAATGTCTCATCCAAAGGATAAGTTGCAATATGAGTACAAAGGTTGCAGCTTCTGATTGAAAGGTATTATGTTGTAATGTAATGTTCCCATCTATAAGGTTATTAGGTTTATGTAGATGTGAAATATGAAAGGAGACTCATAATGGAAATAATGTAATGCAGACCTGTGCAGCATTTTCATTACTTATTTAACATTTGTTTACCAGGAAAGTTGACTTGCAACAAAGGCAATTTTCAGTGGAGGTCTGGGGAGAAGCATTCCAGATGCATGTCTTCTTAATGTGGGAGGAAACAGGAGCAGCCAGAGGAAGCCCACAAAAACACAGGAAGGGCATGCAGACTCCTCAAAGAAGGCACTCCAGCCAAGAATTGAACCCAAAAACCTGCTGCTGTGAGGCGACAGCACTACCCTTGCAACACTGTGCCGTACAGTTAACACTACTTAAACCATACATTGCTATCATGACATTCCTCTTACAACAACAAAGTTCTGCATGACACTGGGCTACAGATCTAAGCAATTAAAGTAAAGATAAGTAACTGCATCATTAAGCTAAAGCACTAGTTGACAATGTTAAAGTTTGTCCAGGCTCACTGTTTACCTGGAAGAGGAAAACATACATTTGCCATTTTCTTTTATTTAACACAGTTCCTGATGCACAGCCCTTCCATTATTTGCAGTGCATTTCACTTACATCAAAATACAACTGCTTTTATTAATACTGAGTTGGTATTCCATATTGTTTTGCAGTGAACAAGAACCCCATCCTGTTTTATTATGTCTCTGCTAATAACACCTGGCTCCGGTTTGTAACATACTGTATGTAACATCACCTCTTACAGCTGTAAGTACCATAATAAAGACAAAAAAAAGTCTCATTTCACACTGTGGAGATCACAATCTTTATTTTTGTCTATTGGTATGCTCCAAGGACCATCCTTCAAACTTCGCAGTGGTGAGCACACAGAAGCCTGTCATTGCATCCTAGCCCTCCTGCTTCTCTGTCAGTCAAGCTTTTAAATGGACCTCCATTGCTACCAGCAAATTCAGATACCCTTCCTTCAACTTAATGGGTTGACTTTTTGTATTTTCAGCAAACATCCAATCATCAATACTGTCATGTGATAAAATTTAAAATTTGCATTTATTCTGAGCAGTATTCAAAACGGAATAATTGTTATCAGGGGATGAATTATCTCATAGGTGTGTGTGTGTGTGTGTGTGTGTGTGTGTGTGTGTGTGTGTGTGTGTGTGTGTGTGTGTGTGTCCAATCCACATATTTCACATCTCTGGAGTGTGGGAGAAAACCAAAGCACCTAGAGAAAACCCATGGGAGCACAGGGAGGATATATAGACTCTGCACAGAAGGTACCCCAACTGAGAACCAAACCAGCTGTGAGGTAACAATGTTATCTGCTTGTGCCAGTGTGCCAGCCTGCACTGTAACATATGTACATATAAAACTCTCAGTATACATACACAAACATGCTCACATACACACACACACACACACACACACACACACACACACACACACACACACACACACACATACACACACACACACGATAAATATTTGAGCTGCAGATAAAACTACTGTATGATTTAGCACTTCAAAACAGACATCAAGATAAACATGATTATAGACTCACTTTCCAGGATATTTACACTGGTGAATTGTGCAAGTTTAAGGAGTCATTTTCTTATGTGCCTTATCACTACAAATTCTAGTCTCATCCTAGATGCTTGGATTCATTTTCCATTACTGACACTGTAGGGCTGCGTAAGGTGGATGCTGCTCCCCTGAGGGTGCCATCCTTCAGATGAGATATTAAATACATGTTCTATCTGTCTGAATTGGAGGTAGCTCAGGTATATGCAAAATGTCCCATGGCAGCTATTGATAAAGAATGGGGGGTATTTCCCAGTGCCCTCGCCAAATTCCCATAGTCAGTATGAATACCACTTTAGAATCTCAGCTTAAAAGAGGCTATTGGCCTAGAAGTACTGACCTGGAAAACAATAGATAGATAGACAGGCAGACAGATAAGAAAATCAATAGATAAATTCTAAGCAGATGATAAATATAATTTATAAATAATTAACATAAAATATCAGCATTTTTGCTACTCTGCTGTTAAGTCCTTTTGTTTGTCATTTTGCACAGCATCATCTCAAAATGTCTAAGGTAACCAATGTCATAGAAAGGTTGTTTCCATTGCTTGCAGGCTTTGTCTAGGAGAATCTGCTGTGTTGACATGCTACACAGAACAGATATCAGAAAAAATGCAAAGATGGCAGCTGTTCCCTTTAGGCTGAGTCAAAACAAACATGTCATTTCTTCTCTCAACTATTTCATGATCCATGAATTTCATAAACTGCCTCCAGGATAAGCAAATATTGCAGGAGAAAAAGCTGAGAAAATGAACAGCATACAGACTTAGTAAGTCTTAAAGTCTATGACACAAATGCAACTAAATGATTGCTACAGATTCTGAAGATATATTTTGTAACATCAAATAAGGTAACATGTAGATGGATAACTTTTTTGTAAACTGCCTGATGTCTGAATTTACTGCACTTCTCTTCTTGCTTTGTTTTACTTTATTTCTTTATTTTCCAAAATACTGGGATCATTATCTCTAAAACTGGATAAGTATCTGGCACATTTAGTATTCTCTTAATAAATCTGTTAAATCCTTAAATAATTAGGCTATCAAAAGCAATGTCATTAACAGAAGTTTTGTTATCTTTGAAGTGAAAAGGCTCTCAAAAAAGTAACATTATTATGATGGTCAAAAAGAAAATGAGACTGATATTGAAGAAGAACAGAAATAAAAAACAAAAAGAAATTATGTAGATGTGCGTGTGTGTGTGTGTGTGTGTGTGTGTGTGTGTGTGTGTGTGTGTGTGCGTGTATGTGTGTATATATATATATATATATATATATATATATCTATAAATATATATATTTGTGTGTGTATTAATCAGTCCTGGCTTGCTGAGCCCAGTTCATCAAAGATTGGCTTGCTGATCACATGCAGCATGGATTATTCCCCCACCACACCTGCAGGAGCCATGCTGAAGGATCTTGACAGCAGTTTTGATGAAACAGACTTCATTAAATATAGTTTGATGAGCAGGGGGATCACCAGTACCAAATAAACTTATGTATATAGGTGTGTGTGTGTGTGTGTGTGTGTGTGTGTGTGTCTATATAGAGATAGATATAGGTGTCTAGTAGATATGCTTATATATCGATATTTGTGTGTTTGATTGTAATAAACTCTGTTGAATATGCTTACAATCAACAGAGTTTACTACTGTCTATTGTCACTGAAAGCAGTAATGCTAAAGAGCTGGAAATGACAAAGTTAGGCACATCAAGTGTCTGTTTGTCCCCAAACCCCATGCTTGAAAAAATGAAAACAGCAAGATAAATAGCAACAAGTCTTATTAAAACATTCAAACTAGAAGGTACAGCCAGCATGGTGGAACACTCATGCCAACATCTGAAGCAGTCTCGAAACAAACACTAAAATTTTGCAGTATTCAAGACCACCAGGTATGGGTAGTGCGTCTGAAAGCTCAACTCAATATCTTATACAAATTAGCAGTGTTGTAACAGCACTCACTAAGCATCATCCAAAACCCTCCAAGGGCAGCATAAGCCAACACTTGCGGGGTATAAACCAGCTGGAAGGAAGGGAAGGAAATGGACGTCCCTCCTTATTCAAACAGAATGTCCCTTCTTTAGCCCAATAGGTTGACAAAGGCAGCCTGCTCCCTCCCCCTAGCTAAATAGCCAAAGTCAGACCACAGCAACAAACATCTCAAGCTTCCACATCTTTCAGGATCAAGGCGAGAGATGTATGTTAAACAGATCCATCTTAATATCACTGAGGTGTGGAACATCAGGTGTATACCACACTCAGCCCCTCATTGCAAAATCCCAGTGCTCCAGTACTGGGAAACCTAACACAGATCACCTAACCACCCTGCAATTAATACATCTCCTTACAGCTTTTTCTGCCTTAAAGCTGACATCAGAGTTCTAGAACAATCTTGGATTGATAGGGACCAAATCTATATAATACCTGGAAGCTTCTGCCTGATCATCACCAGATCCACAATAATCCTTGACAGAAGCCTACAATTGGTTACGTCACCCAAGTCATTACCCCAATGTATTCCCAAAAATTCATGTTGCCTGCACCTCATCTGGCACAACTACCAATTGAGTCCAGTGCAATCATCTGCAGTCTTTCCAACAGACATCCCAGGCTGCTGGATAACGGTTCAATGACAACCCCCCCAGGCCTCAATGATACTTGCTTAGCATTCCAGAAAACAAATAAGTGGCCTAACAGGGCAACCTCCTTCTTACATATAAAGAAAACCACAATTCCTTAAACTATTATTAGCCACTCTATCCCAGCTTACTCTAAAATGGCTACTGTGTTAGTAATCTTTTGTCTTATCCTGCATCATTTTGTCAGTTTACTATCATTTTTGAGAATGACAATCGGACGGCAGGTATTATGCCAAAAGCCAGATTGTCATTCACAAAATATTAAATGTATTGCAAACTTGAACACACTTATGCAAATGCAGTAATGCATTCTCATAAGTGTGATTGACAAACTGTATGGAGATTGTGGTACAGTGAGGTTTGGAAATTCATCCATATCCCCACTGTCATGCAATCTTGTAGTTGGAATATATTGTTTGCAGGAGGTGTGAGGGTGCAGCCCCCCACAGCTGGGTGAAGGGGGCCACAGCCCCCCTGCAAAAATGTGATATGCTGTATAGGAGTTTCATTTACATGATCTCCTACACGGATATCACGTGATGTTTTCGAAGATAATGTTGACTTTGCTGAGTCTATCAGCTGAGTCGGTCAGCTGAGTCAACATTGTGATGCAGTCGTGATTCCGGTTTCGATGGTTTATTTTGAAATTGCGAACGGAAATTGTTTTGCCTTTTGCAATTTCGATAGTAAACTCCATTTTGTCTACTTGGCCACATAAACTGACCATACCCTCCTCAACTTTCTACTCTTATGAACATTTGATTTATCACTGTCATATTTTTATAAAATACTATGGGTCTAAGCATTGTCTAAACACTCAGTTGGGTCTACATTTGAATGATTTTTTCATATAATTGTATTGTTGGTACCATGGTTATACTATGTATGTTGACTAACCATATGTATCATTTCAATGCTTTTGTTTTCTCACTACTTTATGATCAAATATGGATTCTTCTCATTACAGTATGCTTAAATGATTCATTACATTATGAACGTATGTTACTTTCTCTCTGTATGTTGTGGAGCTTAATTTCCCTGGTCAACAAAAGAATAAATAACTAAATAAATAAATATATCTCACAACAACATTCCCAACTTATCCAGCCTTTCTATATGACAGAAAAGAGTTAGATGCCCATCTCCCAACCTACTTATAATCTCAATTGACTTGCCTTCTAAAGCTAAATCAAATGTCCTACATATATTGAATGAATGAGTAGAATACCTCTCCCCAAAAATTCACTGACTCCTGTGTTGAGTTACCTGTACTAACTTTTTCCAGGCTAGTCTCCAAGTGACTGGAGATAACAGTATTTTGTATTTCAGGTAATACCACCTGTTGGTCTGTGCTGTCTGATCTGTAGATACTCTGTTGTTGCTTACATTTCTGTATTTTTTGTTTGTGAAATATTTCTATGTCAGCTGTGCTGAGCCATAAATTGGTCAGAACTGATCAGTGCACAACCTCAGAAAACAAATATATAAACATAAATAAATATATAGATAGGTCTTCTTTGGTTGTACTTGACCAAATAAGAACTCCAGTGTTACTAACACAATTATCCCTCTATCTAGGGTACCAACAATTCATTTACATGGAAAGCCCTTGCATGCATGAAAACAGACAGCAATGATTTTAAAATATATTTATCATAAGTACATGTTATGCCATAAAAACCTTTCAGCAATAACTGGAATATGCTGTCCTCCACAGAAAGCCTAATATCCACTGGGAGACCCCAACTTTCTTTCACCCTTTCACCATCCTCAAATTACACTGATACTTGGTAAAATCTCTAGGACACCAACATCTGGCTGCTACACAGTGCTGACAAACGCACCCCGAGGTTTTCTCACTGCCTTGACTACCTCCCAGCTGAAAACAAAATAGCTAGCCACAAACTGGATGGACTATTTCTGCTTTACCCTTGGCACATTTTCTACTAAGTCCATAGATGCATTTACTGCTGCACTATAAGATTCTCTGTTTAACTTAGCCCAGGACAGTTGAACTACCCACCCTGATACACCAATTTAAGCATCCAAACCTCCACTGGTACTGTCTCCAGACTCACCTGCACCCCTGGAAGTTACATCAGAACCTCATGGTACTGAAATACAAATACTAACTAACTAACTAAATACATAGACTAAATACTAAATGCAAGTACATTAAATTGTCCAAGGATATGTTTAGCTGAAAAAGACAGATTAAGTCATTGCAGCACACACTTCTTTAACAGACCCAGCAGGAACAATGAATCAGCTGATCTTTTTGTCAAAACCTGAACAATGGCTACATTATTGGAGTTAAAAATAATCTTCATATTGCTTGATTACTTTTGCCAAACTACAGTAACTACACAAATGGCCATGAACTCCAAAAAGATAATGTCTTTTCTTCACACTGCTGGATAATAGGCTCATAAGGTCATAGACGTTACTAGGCTATTGGCCCTAGGGCCTTTATAAGCTTAGCCATGTTATATTCTTGTTACTTATTGATCAAGTTGTATGGTCGATATTTGCAGTGTGACTCTATGATCATAACCGACTGCCCTTATCCAAGAGGGACATAGGTTACACCCCTAGGTAAATTTATGGTCTCCCGTCCAGTTCTCTAAGTTATTTTTAAATATGGTCATTGAAGAGCTCTGTTATATGTGAATTGGAAGCTTGTTCCAGAGGAACAGCAATCTCTGGGAGACCTATCTGTCTCTTCAGCATGTCCTGTTAATGTTGCAGGAAAGGGTAAGATCCCCAGAGTGAGTGAATCTTGTCCCATTTGACTTGTGGATGTGCAGCATGGGCATGGACCAGAACTGTCCTGTAGGCCAGGCACAAGTCATCGCTCAGCAGTCTATGAGATACAGACTACAGTGACAGAGCCTTCAGTCTGTCTATGTAGGTCATGTGTTGAAGGCCCTGAATTTTCTTGGTGAGAAGCCACTGAGGTCTCTCCAGCTGCTGCAGGTGTCTGGTGAGGTACATACAGAGGGGATCATTGCACTCTATTAGTGGTCTAATGAGGGATGAGTACAAGGGAATTATAACATCCTTAGCTCTGGATACAATTCCCTTACTTATGAAATGGTATAACACACAAGGCCTTCCTTACCACTGTGGACACATGGTGATTGAAGTTAAGGTTGCTATCAACCTGTATTCCCAAATCTCTCACCACAGGGTTTGAGCTAAGGGGGTTGCTGTTAATATTGTAATTTGCAAAGACTTCCACTTTGCCAAAAGGGATGACAATGCATTTTTTGTGTTTAAGTTAAGTCCATGACTTTGGCACTAATCATTTGTATGTGTGAGCACGTTTTGTAGTATGTCAACATTGTTGCGTGACTTAATGATTGAACCCAGTTTGCAGTCATCAGCGAACTTGGTAAGCAACAGGCCATCTATTTTCACTTGGACATCTGAGAAATAGATTCCAAACAGTAGGGTACCCAGCACAGATCCTTGTGGTACACCGCTGGTAACTGATCTGCTGGTACAGGTGGAATCCTTAACTTTGGCTGTATGCATTCTGTCTGTGAGCCATTTGGCTACCCATCTAGTAACATATGGGTTAATTCTCATGTGGATGAGTTTTTCACTGATGCCTGAGTGAAGGATTGTGTCAAAAGCTTTGGCTAAGTCAAGATAGGCTGTATGTACTGTTTTACTTTAATCCAGAGCTTTGGTGACATTCTCAAAGACGTCCAACAGATTTAATAAGCATGAGCCACCCTTAATGAAGTCAAATTGGGTCAGGTCAAGTGTATGAAGGTCACCTATGTCTTTGTTGATAAGGTCCATGATGATTCTCTCTAAGGCCTTGCAGTTAAGGCTGGTTAGACTCATGGGTCTATAGTTCCCAGGGTTGGTTGATGGACTCCCTTTGTGCAAGGGAATTACTGTTGCTGTTTTTGGCCATGGAGAGTGCACTTATGACCTGCTCTTTGGAGATACTAGGTAGAGGACTGGTGACAGATATGTTTTGGGGTATGTCTGGTGGTGACAGGGGGGGTGAAGTTTGTGCCTAATCTGTATGCTAGCAGGTTGGCAATGTCCTCAGGGTCAGCATGATTGGTACCATCCACTACTAGTTCAGCACAAAGTTGAGCCTTCCCTTTTAGATTTCTGACTTACCTAAAGAATGCCTTGTGATTATGACTTTTTAGTAAGCCATTTGTGCTTGAAATATGCCCCCATGCCTATGTAAAGCTGCATCTACTCAGAGTACCCATGTTAAAAGGACACCCAGTTAAATGGTGGAGGAAGCACACACAAATGACCATGTCCACCTTGACCAATTTAGATATCCTAATCTGAACATACTTACTTTTAAGTCCCCACAACAAATTAGCTACCGACTACTGAAGACTCTCCTTGGACCTGCAGCTCAGCATGCAAAAAACTAAATAATCTCAACATTTCCAATACCTCCTTAACCCTGAATTTCTCTTTTTTTGTCACACCTGTAATCTTGTCCCTCAGCTTAACAGAAGGTGAAACAATCCTGCCTCAGTATCTACTTCAAGACCCAAGAAAGTTAGAACATTAGTTGCTCCCCCTTCTTACTCTCAGCTAAGCATAACCCTCAACTTCCTACACTTGTACAAAATGGCAAACACCCCACTCAACTGCTTCATTCCTTTCGTTCACTAAAAGAAAGTTATTTATGTTATGCACTGCATTTAAGCCTGCTAACCATGCCTGGCAAAGCTAATGCAAAATTGTAGTAAACTTTTCAAACATGACACAAACCACCAAAAGGCCATAGGAATGATCTTGTCAAAATACCCCCCCCCCCCATAGGTGTATACTCACGAAATGCCAGTCTTGTTTCTTAATGGGGAGTAAGTGGGAAGGCAGCTCATTGTTAAGTTTTGCCATGTACACATCAACAAAGCCCTATTCACCTACACCACTTCATTCAATGGAGCATATTGTACTTTCACATCTTGCTTATCAATACAGTGATTAGATGAAGTGTCCCCCTGAAAAGAGACATGATGAATACGATGAAATTCATCCAGCCTCTTTTACAGAATCAAGCTCGATGGGAAAACCCTAAAGGAATGAAAAGGAAGGAACATAAATCGTCCCAAGAGTGTACCTGTCTACACTTCCTTGTCAACAATCCCAGGGCTACTGTCTATTTAATCTTGACTGACTTCAGATTGCTACACACTAGCATGTGACTCCCTACCACTGACTTAAATGGTAAACCCTATGTAAAGCCCTTTAGGAGATCTCTGGCCACCTCTTTGTTCTCCCACATGAGCCATGCTAAACCTTCTAGCCTAATTGGGGAATGCAGGAACTGGTCACTCAACTCGTCTATGAAAGGGTGAAATTCTTGCTCTACAAACAATGACCCTGTCCTTCCCTACATCTTCCCTTAATCCTGCTGGTTTGCTGTTATCTAGCAAAGGTGAGTCACTTCACTGCTCCATGAAAGCCTCCATAGCAGGAGCACACATGTGCAAATCTGCACATAGGCCAAATGCACTTTTCTGCATCGAAGGCTCATCACAGCCTAGTATTTTCTCCTCCTCCTCAGTTATGACCCTAACCTGCCCACATACCCTGTCTAGCACTGTCCCCAGCCAGGTATCAGCATTTTTGTGTTTCCATTGTAGTGAGTTATCCGCTTGCTTTAGCTTTTGAAAGTGCTGGTCATACCACAATTAGGCATTCCCCTCATCCCTCAAATAATGGGTTTCACTCATTGTCAAAAAAAAGGCCAACAAGAGCAATGCTTGCTGAGGCTTCTTTTCCCAAAGTTACTGCCATTAATTAAACAAATCCCAAGACTCAATTGTCCCAGATCTTGGCCCTAAATCTACCCACATTCCTTTTTCCCCAAAGCTGCTATAATATCCATTAGGTCCTTGATCCCTTGAGTCTCAGGATCCATAAGGTCCATGAATTCTCCTGACCAATCATTTTCTTTCACAGCTAGCTGGATTATCATTGTGAAAAAAGCACCCATATCTACAAACAAAACACCCCGAACCCTTGTGATCTCCCTCTGGGTCCCAGTGCACACACAACTTGAGGGGAAAGTCCTTTCCCACAAGTGTTTGGTACCATCAAGTTTATTTATGAAGTCCTCAAACCCAACCCCAAATGGGACCCCTTGCCTAATCCTGGTCTGATGTTTGCAGCAAATCCTATAGCTTGACCTGTCATGCACATTAAGCTTCAATACCACACCTAACAACAGCATATCTGTCAATGATTCTGCCCCGCCACCTCCCTCAAATCAACAAAAAAATTGCTATTTGGCAGCAGCTGGGACTCATCACATTGGCTCTGCTTAAAGTTTCACATAGTCCCTTCCACTTCTGTCTATCTCTTGATTGTATCTCCAGGATGACTCCGTCAGATAGCCATGGTAGACCTTATGGAAGTTGGAAAAACTCCTCCAACTGTAACATGATCTCCTGCCATCCTGACTGCAGTATCAGGTCTCAGAATACCCCAGGGTGTGTATTATTTACACAGTTACACACACCCTCTTGAGCATTATTGCCTGCTTAATAGGACAGCAGGTTTTGCATTAACATGTATTTCTAGATCTATGAAGTCTGACACTCCCCTAACTGCTTCAGCAAATATCTCTTCAGTGATTGGTAGACAATTTGTATCGTCTATTGACCAGACTAAAATATGCCACACCTCCTGGACTAAATTCTGGACAGAAAAGGCTCAACTATATTACACTCCTCAGACACACAGACACAGACACACACAGCCTCCCAATGTAAACCACTCTTCCTTATAAGGAACAACAGAGCCATATTGAATCTATCCTAACAACTGCTAGTCACTTCAACTAGGAAGCTCACAGGATAGTTAGATGTGTTAATCAGATGGTAAAGTTTAATTATTTTTTTTCTATATATACCCAAGTATGACTGAATCTGCAACTGCTCACTCTCAGGGAGTAGGTCACAACTTCCTTATGAAAGTTTACTCTGACGCCATGCCCAGGTGCTACTGACACAGACTCCATCCCCACACCCTTAAAGCAGGAAGAACACCACTCTATGCAAGGTCCAGGGCCAACTGCATAGTAGCATGCCTGACCAGTAAAACTAGCTCAGGAAAAAATAAGTGACTCACAGACCCCCATGGGTTGCAACTCTACAAAAAATGAATACATTTAATCTCCCACATTTAATATTAAGTAAATGCTACTCACACAATGCAGGATATTCTAGACGAAGAAAGGCTCACTCAAAGCTTAGAGAAGCTTACCAAGAGGGGAAGTATAGAAGTGGAGGCAATGGCCACCCATGTCAGAAACTCCAAAATGAGACAAAGATCAGCAAATTTCATGTGACGGAATGCTGTTGGGCAGCTGAGATAGAGTGATGTCAGAAATGGAACCACAACTATGGAGAACCAGCTTTGTGTAGAAACAACAAAGCATCAGCCTTTGTCCCCTATCTGGTCGAAAGATTTGGCAACAGGACCAACTAAAACTCAGTTTGTAGACCTACTACAAACATTTGGGCCATATCTATCTGTGTTTGCTCATTCATATATGTTTTGGTTTTTTTTATACTGTTTATCATGTTTTTTATATATAAAAAACAACCCTAACACAAATATTCCAGAGTAACTAAAATATACCTAATACCTAATATTACCCATATCAAAAACTTACAATCAATTGAAATCCATATTTCCAGAATGATCCCCCACCACCACCCTAGCTGGCACAGCAACAACTAGTGATATAGCCACCAACTCACCCCTCTTCCTGGCAAGAACTGAAGGGAAAACAAAGTTTGTGGTGTGGCTGTGACTGCAAAACCCCCCTTTCTCCATCCTAACCTCAGTCTTACACATTACCTTTTAAAAAAAAAACACTTTCCAAGATCAGTATCACTCTTTAGACAAATTGTGTCTGTAGATATTGTTGGGTGTTTTTTTCCCTAGTTGAGTGATAGCATAAATAGTGTGTTTGCTCTCTTTTTATCTTTGATGTAGTTTTGATTAATTATTTATTTAATTATTCATTTGGTTTATATTAGTTTCAATGTGCAGAAATTGATATATTGTGCATCCATGATTCTGAATACCAGTTTTCGGCACTATGCATATAGATATATGTATTGATAGATAGATAGATAGATAGATAGATAGATAGATAGATAGATAGATAGATAGTTAGATAGATAGATAGATACATAGCTATATGGGTCTACTTTAACCCATCAAATTTACATTTCAGCAAAATCTAATTCTGTGTGTCTGTTTTCATGAAAGTGCATTTATCCGAAAATGCACGTTTGTTAAAAACCAGTTCATTGAAAAGAGTTCATCAGTTGCGCGATCTTGTGGTAGTGCAGGTACAGTGTTTCTTAACTGGTGTATTGCAGAGAAGCTTGTTGTTGTAGATAGTGGCACTGTGAGGATATGGGAATATTCCCTTTTCAACACTGTAGTGCAATCTCAGAGTTAGAATAATGGGGTGTGGGGGGCACAGATCCCCACATGGGGGGTTCTGGGGGGTGCAGCCCCTTTGTATAAATGTGTTTATTGTATTTTTTTTTCTTTTGCTGCTCAGTGAACTGGTTTTTCATGAAAGTGCATTTTTGGATAAATGCACTTTCGTGAAAATGGACTCGCAAAATTGCATTTCACTGAAATGTAAATTTGATGGGTCAAAGTAGACCCAGATATGTGTGTGTCTGGGTCTACTTGATATAGTTGACATTTCACAATGTCGAAATTCATATCGCCGAGACCATATGATCGACATTTGAAATGTCGACCATACAAGTAGAACATAAAAAACAAAAAAAAAACTTACCTTAACTCTCCACCCGCCACACCCCCCAGAACTTAAATATACCAACTCCGAGATTGCACTACAGTGCAAAAGTGGAAATCTTTCCATTCCACACTGTAGGGAGATGCCAGTTCTCCATGGTCAACATTTCAAATGTCGATCATATGGTCTCGGCCATATGAATGTCGACACTGTGAAATGTCGACCATTTGAAGGGGACACATGCATGTATGTGTGTGTGTGTGTGTATGTATATGTGTGTGTGCATTTGTATGTATGTATGTACACCAACACACATACAAATAAATATATATATTTGAATTGCTGCAGGTAGTTGTCAAAGTACATCTGGAATAATGGCCAAATTTGGCCTTAGAATTCAAAATGAAGTAGGACATAGACCAGTAGAATTCTCCAAAGATAATTTATTGGTCCACTGGACATGCAAAGCACTTTTTTTTTTTTTTTGAACAGCTTAAGAGACGACTTTACACATGAACATCAACAGATGGACAGAATGAAAATCAGAGACTGACTATAAACTTTGCAGTTAAGATGTTTAAAATTAAATTAACTAAAACAAGAAAAGCCTCCAGACAGATATGAGCTTTACACGAATAATGTACTTAAGGGATTACATGTAGTGGATAAAGCACCTGAAGAAGTAAAAACTGAAGGAGGAGGGCTGGCATAATGGTTAAGGCCTTAACCTCATAAAAAGAAAGTATAGTGTTTGTTTCTGACCTCAGGCTATTGGCTATGCTTTTAATAATTTACAGACTGATAGTTTATGAACCCATTGTATCAAAGTAAAGTTTGGGGATTAGGGTTGTTATAATGGTTAAGGTCTTTATTTTACAGCCAAAAGATACATGGTTTGATACTCACCCTTGAAAGGGAAATTGGCTAGACCTAAAATGTCCCACAAGGGATGCTAGCCAAGTAATTACCTATGAACCTAAGATTGTGATATTGTTAAGGATGTGACAACAAAAAATTCCAAATAAAATTATTAAAAAGACAAAATGGTGTCTATGAAGATTTTTATAGTGGCTGTTGAAAGATGGAAAGTAAAAGACACTAAAGATAGAAGTATGTCAGAATGATTACAAACTTTCAAAGAAGAGCAAAAAGAAACAAGGATAGATATTCAAATATGAAATGCAATATGAAATGCATTGATCTGCAAGAAGGTAATAGAATGTAGAAGACAACAGATCTCATTGAAAAGATGTGTGCTATTAAGGGAAAATACCAGATAAAAATGGTCATAATAAAATCGAAGGATAGAAGGGATCTAGTTGAAGTGAAAGATATTAGGGAGGGGTGACAGGCATAAAAAGAAGAACTATTTACGAAGAACCTAACATCTCTGATACATTCAATGATACATTCTTTGATCCAGCACCAGACATCCCGGATAGGGAAATGAAATGGGCACTGGAAACACAGAATGATGATGATGATGATTATGGTGATGATGATGAAAATAATAATAATAATGCAGGTAACTGATGGAATTCCAGAAAAAAAGTATTTAAAATCCAGCAAAAATGATGCTGTTATACAGTTGCTTGGAATTTTATATCAGATTTGGAAAAGACATCACCAGCTACTGGGTTGGAAAAATTGGTTTATATTACAATCTCAAAAATGGTAATGGTAAAGAATGCTCAAATTATTTGTTTCAAATGTCAGGAAGGGAATGCTTAAGACTGGGTATGCTAGATCGTAAGATATATATATATATATATATATATATATATATATATATATATATATATATATATATATATACATATATATATATATTAAAGCACTGCAAAATCCTGAAAGCCCAAAATCCTGAGACCAAAATCTTGAAAGTTCAAAATACTGAAAACTCAAAATACTGAAAACATATAGAATACCAACAGTTACTATATTTCAGCAGAAGTACATACAGAAACAGATTACTCTTCAACTATAAGCAGGGGGACAAGCCACCCTGCATCCCTCACAACCCCTGCTACTTAAACATATCAACTCCAAGATTGCACTTCACTAAGTGCAGTCACAGAGCTGATATATTTAAGTAGCAGGGGGTGGGAGGGTGCAGCCCCCCAAATGGGTAGTGCTTGGCCCCCAGCTTATAGGATAGTACTAAGCTAACTGCCCTTGCAGGCCATTTTAAGCCTAGCCAATTATCCCTTGTGAGACTCAAACTCTGCACTTTCTGCTTGTAAGGCAAGCACCTTACCCATTAGGCCACCCCAATATGTGGAAAAGAGTAATATGGTTTGTCTTTCATTTGTTTCTGTATGTACGTCTGCTGGAATATAGTAAGACATTCGGTATTTTGAGTTTTCAGCATTTTGAACTTTCAAGATTTTGATCTCAGGATTTTGGGCATCAGGATTTTGTAGCGCTCCCATATATCTTGAGACCTGACAGATGTGCATGCTAGCTTTAAAGGGGCAGAAGATGCACCAGAAAGTTAATTGTTAATATCCATGGCATAATACAGAACTAAGGAAAATTCCAGAAAAATGTTTACTTCTCTTTTAAAAGGCTGTTCTAAAGCCTTTGACTGTGTCCACCATACCAAACAGTGAAAAGCTCTTACTGAAATGGAGATATTGATCCAGTTCATTCGCCTCTTGAGGAATCTGTAGGCAGAACAAAAAGCAATAGTTAGAAACAAATATGGAATAACTGACTCACTCAAGACTGTGAAAGGAGAATGACTATAAGGCTATATATTGTCACTCTACTTAACTTCTGCAGTAATTACATCATGCCAAATTATGCATTAACTTAATCATATGCTGGAATCAAACTTGCCAGAAAAAATAGTAAAGAGAGAAATCTATGATGCTGAACCTGATTGTTTCTCCATTATGTCAGTTTTCTTGTTTTTCTATAAGTCTTCCATGACTTTCTTAAGTAAAATTTAATCCACCAGTTAAGTTGCTGTGCAGCATATCACTTTTATACACAGTTTTACCCAATAGCTCTTTCAATGCTTTAGTGCTATTTAACAAACAGTTCTCTTTACTGGGTAGTGCATCTGCTATATACCAGTTGCATCAACTTTCTTTTTATTAATGTCTAACACTTGTACCAAACATAACATGCTACCTGTGGAACAGCTCACCATGCTTGTTCTTTTAATATGTGATGCACTGAAGAGATCTCAATTATGCAAAAAAATTATCTTTTAATTGAATATGCTTTATACAGTTAATTTACATGTTTTGATATCAGACATCTTTAATTCCAGATTTTAATTTAACCTAATGTAGTCTTCTTCAGGTATTATACTCACTGATGCTTCTGCCTCAGTCAGTATTTTTATATTTGTTTCTGTAACCTTACTGTGATTTCTCCTTCCTTGCTATAATTTTCCTTATTTAATGACTACATCATTGTGCCTTTTTTGTACAGCTCCTTTCACTATTTGCTGTCCTACTATGTCCATTTGACATAATCTTTATGTGTCTTCCTGATTACAGTTGTTAGACACTTTTTCCTATTTGGCCTAAACATTTATGTTCTAGCTTGTTATTTATGTTTTACTTCTACATTTTTGTCACATTGGATTTGATGAATTTTTGCACTTATTTTTCTTAAGGTTAGGAACTGTCTGTTATAAAGATATTCTCCATCATTGCACCCAAATGTGTTGTAACTCCCCTTGTTAGATATTAAATTTCTTGTTTCTTTCCAGGCTGCTTTTCTATGTATTTCATTTTTATACTAACTCTTTCTTTGCTTCTATTTTATTAATGTCTTTAACCATAAATCCCTGATTTTTTTTTTTTGCTTTGTCTGAAATGTCAAGTGATCTAGGAAAAGTCCATTGGCTTTAGCAGTGTCATGACTGGTTCAAGCAATGTTTGTCTTCTTCTCTTTTGTTGAAATGTGCATATTATCTACCTGTTGATTTCTTTATTAATATTTCTGAATTCACAACTTGAAAACAGATCTTTCAGCCTAGTGGAGTACATTTGCATGCACATAGTTTTCTTTTTGTCTGGCATTCCTAAATTTAAACATGGCACTCTCTATATTTTTCTGGGGATTAAAGTGGATGTTTAACTTGATGTACTTCATGAAATCAACCCTTCAAACCATATCTCGTCATGTTTCAGATTTTTTATATTTATGCTTCCCTGCCTTGTGTAGCAATAACTTGTTCTTCTACTTCCCCTGTTATAGCTTCATAGGTTCATAGGTAGGTACTAGGTTATCTGCCCGAGGGCATGTATAAGCCTAGCCAGAGTGTGCTGGCGTTCGCCACCCCATTGATTAATTAACGGATCCTCTGTCAAGCAGATCCAATGAAGTGATCCCAGGGGTGTATTTTCTGTTACCTATCCACTTGTCAAGGTTTCTCTTGAAGAGTGTTAGTGAAGGGGCTCTGCCTGATGTAATTTGGAATTTTGTTCCAAAGCATGGGGAGTCTTTGTGACAGGAAGCTATCGCTCCAGCATGTTCTATTTATTGTTGTGGCAAGGTTTAGCTCACTAGAGCACGTGACTCAAAGTGACTTGGATTTCTTTAGGTGGAGCATGTCCATCAATTCTGAGTTGGACATGGCTTTGTAAGTCAGGCAGGGATCACCTCTGAGTAAGCGATATGCCACTGAGTACAGCCGGAGTTTTTTCAGTCGGGCTGCATAGAACATATGTTTGAGACCAGTAATCTTCTTGGTGAGGTACTTTTGTGGTCTTTCAGCTGTTGGACGTGTCTTGTGAGGTATATCCCAAATGGGGTATTGTACTCTATGATGGGTCTAATGAGTGACGGGTAGAGGGGCACTATAACCTCTTTATTTCTAGATACGAACCCTTTAGTAATTAGATGGGCCACATGGAAGGATTTCCTATCTACTTTGGCAATATGATTGTCAAAGGAGTGATTACTATCTACCTGGGTCACCAGATCTCTTATTACCTCTTCATGGGTGTTTTGCTTCCTGAATCATGGGATTATCTGTTAGATCAATTAATAGTTAGTAATAGTTCTATAGAGAGGAAATCACCTCCCAGACCTATTGTAAATTCCTCAGAATAATACAAGTGGATGCTTAGACTAGTTCTGGGTTATTTTTTTTTTTCACTTTGAATTTTAAGCTTAAACAAGATTTTTAGGGTTGGTACGAAAGGTTTTGGCCCTTTGCACCCTACCAACCCAAATTATCTTTCCTTTGTCCAGAATTCTTGGTCTGAGAGGTGTCTCTCTCTCACACACACACACACACACACACACACACACACACACACACACACACACACACACACACACAGATTGTATAGTACGCAGACTCTTTAACAATATAATGTGAACTGTGCACTCAAACTTACTTTACTTCTACTCACAAATGTATTTCACTTCTACTCATAGATGATATCCACTGAAAACTGAATACCTGAAAATCTTCCTTCATCATCTATTCTCTATAAGAGAGGTTTCAGAAACACTTTCTAATGTGTTATCAAAGTTTTGTAAGATGTTTTCGGTTCTCAGGTGGGGCACAACATAAATTTAAAACCAGATGAAAAAAAAAGATTTTGGTAAGTTTCTTCAAGCAGGATTTTTTACAGCTACATTATAATTTACCAGGAGAATCCAAAATAAAGTTTCCTACTCTGTTTTTCCTTCTCTTTTGAGAGTATACATAGACTAAAGTCAGTGATGTATAGTTTTGGACAGTTTATCGAAAGAGAAGAATTTTTTTTTCTAAGTTTACCTGCTTAGCATATGCTTCCATTTGATCAACTTTTGTTTGGTTATGAAAAGAAATGGGTCTACCTGACATTGCCGACAGTCCAGAATATCGACAACCATATGGCCGACACCATATGATCGACATTCAGACTGCTGACAATGGGAAACCGGCATCTCACTATAGTGCGGAATGGAAAGATTTCCATTCCTGCACTGTAGTGCGATCTCGGAGTTGGTATATCAAAGTTACGGGTGGGGGGTGCAGGGGGGGCAGACCCTCCCTGATAGCACTTTAAAGGAAATTTTATTTCCTTTTTTGTGGATTTATTCATAATGTCGAGATTTTGAATATCGGCCATATGGTGTCGGCATTCTAAAATTTCGACATTATGAAGTAGATCTAAAGAAATATATTAAATTTTGTAATATGGGTATCATTATACACAAGCTGTATTCATTTTCCCTCAGGAAGTTTCTAAATCAGGCTGCAATTCACAATTAAACATAAATAAAAGAATATATCATGAAATTATTTCATTGCTATTTATGTTACTTATTTTCTCTTTAACAATAGAAATGTACTGCATAGTTCAGTTCACTTCATAGCTTATGATAACATCAGGAGGTTTTGTGATGAATGGGAACTGACATCAGATATCAATATTATTGGACTAGCTAAATGGTACCTGACATCAAACCGCATAGATGAATAAATAAACGGAACTGAAGTTTCTATTCAGCATTCAGCATATGGCCTTTTTTACCCTTTACTACATCAATGGAAAAACAATGAAAAGATTGCTTTTTTATTTGCCTCTCGGCAGTTTAAAGTATGTATTACATTTCCCTAGCAATGCATTTTCAAGACGTTTTTACTCTAACAGAATTATTCTAAATCTGCAGCTAAGTGCTATCAAGCATTTTGGGTCTCACTTCTGTTAAATTACATAAGACATGTAAGATGAGTTGGTAGATAGGTGCAAAGAAGTCATAGCATGTGTATAACAGACGTAAAGGACATGGTATTATGAAGGTTATCTTTAACATGTGCAATTTTCATTTTATGCTTTTTTATTTTTATTTCTTCAAGGCATCATCTTGTTATTGAGCAAAATCTTTACAATTTTAGAAATACAGACACAAAAAATCAGGAATGAATTTATATAACTACAAAGCAAATTTAATTTCTTCTTGTTATGTTATGAATTATACATTGATTCACTTTATTCATGTTAATGCATAATTATCTATGAGAAAAGTTACCATACCAAAGAGATCTTGTGATGCAGATCCTGTAATGGAAGTTATTGAGCAACTCAAAATAGTTCAACATGGCATTGCTGTAGCATAGAGGAATAAAGCCCTGACTATGGCCCAGGTGACCCAGGGTTTTAATGATACCATTCCAAGTCCCAGGGCAGGTGGTGCAGTTGCTTTCACCTGTTGGTCAATCATATGTGTAGCCTGGGGACATGAGATGGAGTGTGGTCCTTAGTGTGAATAGGTGGGGGACATTGGTTGAGACAAAGACAGATAGATAAAGAAGATAGTCAGACACCTTTCATAAGTGATCCCAGAAACAACTTGCTCACCAGCCCACAGAACATCAAACATAGATGGAAGGAGTACTGCCAGCAGCTTCTGAAAGAAATAAAAAAAAACCTCAAAAGGTGTACTGCCTCAGACATGGCCTATGATGAAAGAAGAGGAGGATCCCACCCTAGAAGAAATAAGAACAGCACTGAGGAAAATTAGGTCACTGAAAACAGTAGGTTCAGATGAGGTCACGGCAGATATAATAAAGATGTTGGGTGAGATGGGGAAGATGCTCCTGAGGTGGCTCAGCAGTACGGAGAGAAAGGCAAAGTGGCATTACAGGCATTCTTTGAGCAAGAACTTTAGCAAAGTACAGAGGAATGGAATATAAAAAAAAAGAAGTTATGTACTCACCATAACATTCCATATGTGTTGTCCCTCTCACCTTCATTCTGTACTGGTTGGGTTCTGAACCGATCCTTGGTTCCAACTCAGCCATTTACAAAAGCTCAAGGACTTCAAGTAGCTCGTGGCTTACACCCTATCCCATGATGCAGTAGGGAATTCCTCAGATTTTGTTTGCTGATAAACTAGTATATACATATAGAATTTTACAAGTTTACAAGTCCAGAAGTGGGTCAGAGAAAAGGTAAACACCTAATAAATCCTCTTGGTCCTCCAGAAGCCAAAGACTGGGGAAAGGAGGGTGGGATGTAAGAATGAAGGAAAGATGGACAACACACATGAAATGTTATGGTGAGTACATAACTTCTTTATGTGATGTTGTCCTATCTCGCCTTCATTCTTAGCAGGTTGGGACAGCATCCCTAGCAACATCTTTCTTGGGTGGCTCAAGGGAGAATATTCTTCAGAACAGTGGATCCAAAGAATGCCTGGTCCCTGGAGACCAAATCAACTTTGTAATGAGTGCTAAAGATATGATGTCATGCCCATGTTGCTGCCACACAGATGGTATTGATTGGCAGTTTTGCCTGAAAGGCAGAAGAGGTAGACATAGCTCTAGTAGAATGACTTCTTACTTTGTCAGGAAGTTGTTTGTTCTGGGATTTGTAGGTAAATGTAATGCAAACTGACAACCATCTGGAAAGAGTGGTCTTAGCAACTGGGGCTCCTTTCTTTTGGTCTGAGAAGGAGACAAATAATTGGTCAGTCTTCCTAAAGTCTTCTTCTGTGCAAATAGAAATGTAATTGCCTATGAATATATAGTTGATGTAACATATGCTCTGCTTATTGCCATAGTTAGGGAAGAAAACTGATAAGTCTATAGATTGATTCAAATTTGATTCCAAGCATACTTTTGGAAAAAAGGATGGGTTTGTACGGAGTGAGACTCTCTCCTTGTGGAATAGCATATATGGGGGTTTGATAGACAGCGCTTGTAACTCTGAAACTCGGCTAGCTGAAGTTATAGCTACTAAGAAAATTGTCTTTCGGGTTAAGAACTTCAGGTCACAGGAAGATGCAAGTTCAAAGGGTGGAAATATCATATGGAATAATACAAATTTGAGGTCCCATGGGGGTAAAGTTGGTTTAATGGGTGGCCTTAGCAGAATGGTACCCCTCAAAAAGGCTTTGCAAATTTTGTGGGGCATAACATTTGGCTCTGTTTCCCCTAAATGGAAAATAAAGATTGCTGCTAAATGAACTTGAATAGTGGCTGCAGCTGCTCCTTCATGAAAAAGCTCTGCTAAGAACTCCAGTATAGAAGATATGAGTGTAGAGAAAGGGTCAGTATGATTTTCTAAGGCCCAGGAGTAAAATCTTTTCCATTTGTTGACATATAATTTCCTCATAGAAGCTTTATGAGAAGAAATCAGGATATGCTGCACTGAAGGTGAAAGGTTAGGTAGCCTGTATATGTTTGGAATTGGTGCAGCCTTGCTGTCAACTTGAGGGTTTAAAGAGAAGGATGAAGCAGTCCTGATGGATGGGTCAGGAGATCCAGAACTGGATCCAGAATCCAAGGCACCTCCTGAAGATGAGGCCACAGGAAGGGGAACCAGATTTGATGAGGCCAGTATGGGGCCATAAGTATTAATGTCTTTGCAATACACTGGCTTTCTGAATAACTTTGGGTATCAACGGGAAGGGAGGAAAGGTGTAGAGGAGACCAGAGGGCCAATCATGTACAAGTGCATCCCTTGGTGACTCCCCCAGAGGGGGTTAGGGCAAAATAGCTGCTGCATTTGGCGTTCATGGATGTGGCAAAAAGGTTGCAGCAAGGCTTGCCCCATTTTTGGAAAATCATTTCCGCTACCTCTTGCTTTAGGGATCACTTGTGAGGCATCAGAATAGCCCTGCTGAGTTTGTCTGCTATCACGTTGGATTTCCCTGGGATATGTGTTGCTACCAGAAACATTGGGAGGAGGTCACCCATTGCCATTCTCTCAGGGTCTCTCGACAAAGGGGGTAAGATCTGGTTTCTCCTGGCTTGTTTATGTACCATACAACTGACATGTTGTCTGTTTGAATTGCAATAGTACCCAGTGGAAGACAGTTCTGGAATGCTTGCAACACTAAGAGCACTGCTTTCATCTCTAGGACATTGATGTGAAAATAGGCTTTATGATCTTGCTAAGTGCCCTGGACTCTGTTTCCCAGATAATGCCCCCCTCCCTCCACCCTATCTGGGAAGCATCTTTGGTCACTGTGGCTAAAGGTTGTGGGAAAACAAATGGTCGACCTAAGGACACATGAGTCGAGTGAAGCCACCAGTGAAGATCTCTCCTGCAAGATTTGGTTATTATGATATGGTGGGACATGGGTAGTTCCTGCATGGACCACTGAGTGAACAGTAGCCATTGTAGAATTCTCATGTGCAGCCGTGCCAATGGGATCAAGTTTATTGCTGATGCCATGGTCTCTAATACTTTTAGAACTGTTCTTGCTAGAACTTTCCTTTTGAACAGTAGACTGATGATCTGATGCCAAAAGGTTTATACTCTTTCTGGGGGAAGCTTTACTATCATTTTTGAAGTGTCTAAATCTGCTCCTATAAAGGTGATACATTGATATGGCAGTAAGGCAGATTTTTCATAATTTATTGTGATTCCTGAATGACAGCAGTCTCAATGTGGTGTCTCTCACCTTTATTAGTAGTTGCTTGGTGGTGGTGGTTAGGAGCCAGTCATCTAGATACGGAAACACTCAGAATCATATGTGCCTCAAGTGAGCTGTGACTACTGCCATGCATTTGGTGAACCCTCTGGGGGCTGCAGTGAGACCAAAGAGCAGACCTCAAAACTGGTAGTGACTGGCTCCCAGCCAAAAGCGCAAATGGCTCCTGGATTGCCTATCCATTTTTATGTGGTATTATGCATCCTGGAGATCTATAGAGCATATCCAATCATCTTTTCCCAGAAAAGGGAGTATTGACTGCAGTGTTACCATCCAGAACTTTGACTTTCTTACTGATTTGTTTAATTTGCTGAGATTCAGGATGAGTCTCCAGTCCCCTGTGTTCTATGGAACTAAGGTAGACATATCCACAAACCAAGAACCAAAACAATCAGCAAAGGAGCAGAGCCAGTACACAAAAGACCAAACCAATCCAATTTATTGAGACAGTTTCAGCGCTTTCGTCAGAATGTATCCACAGATTTCTTCAGAAACAAGTGAATCATAGTACATTCCACATTTAAATACCCCACTAAAAAAAATCACATGATTAACACCACACTTAATTGGTTAATTAATGAATGCCTTTATGACATACACCCTAAAAACAAGCATGCTAAATTCTTAAAAAATAAGAAAAGTCAGTGAACTAATTGTATATGTAAAAATATTTGTTACACATATAAAAAACCTATAAAACATAAGAACAAAGTTTGAGCACACTAGCAATAGAGGCATAATCATTTAACCCAGGGAAAACACAAGCATTAACCTTGATCTGCCATCTGAGTTCTTTCAACTCAACCAAATCATTCCAAGGACCACCCCTGACATTCTTAATAACAGTGTCAATGCCTACAAACCCAAACTGATGGTTAGGGTTACCAGAAACATGCTTGGGCAATGCATTGTTAGTATTACCTTTCCTAAGATCCAAGATGTGTTCATAAATGTGCTCTCTGAATTTTCTTTTAGTCTTTCCAACATAAAAACAGTTGCATTTTTGACAGAGAGCCAAATAAACTATACCCACAGTGTTACAATTACAATGGAACTGTGTCCTGATACAAATACCATTCACATATGCCTTGTCAAGTTCAATATGATATTTGCAATAGTTACAATGTCCACATTTGTGGGTACCCTTCTTTTTGGAAGAAACCAAAACATTACAGTTGTTAGGAAATTCCAAGATCTCTTTAAAACTCATTTCTTTCCTATACACCATTTGTCGGTGATAATTGTCCTACAAGTACAGCTGAAACGGGTGTTACACTGGTTAAAGATGACTATTCTTTGTCATTTATCACAAAATATACTCCTGAGTGTAGGTACAGCCATCAGATTTTAAATACACATTCGCAGATACTAACTTGTTTTAATGAATTTAAGGATGTATTTCAATTTCTAGGACAGTCTACCAAAAGACTGTTTCACTGAAAGTGAAACGGGCTGTCACAGTTTTGTAAAAGCACTTTTTAACAAAAAAAGTGCTTTCGCGAAACCTTCGTAAAAGTACAGGAATCGGGGGTAAGTGGTAGTGGGCAAGATCGGACTACAGTGGGGATAAGTAAATATTCCCTTTTCCCCACTGTAGTGCGATCTCGGAGTGAGAATATAAAAGTAGGGGGGTGTGGGGGGTGGTGTGTGTGTGTTTTTTTTGTTTGTTTTTGTGTGTGTGTGTGTGTTTTACCTTCCGTTTACCGAAACTGCTTTTTTGGTGAAAACAGTTTTGGTAAACGGTGTTCGGTAGGGTTGGATTCAGACAGTTGGTCTTTCGATCAACTGTCCTAGATCCATATATATGTATACCTAAGATAACAAAGGAAACTTACACCTACAACACACAGCACACTTCAATTATTGGGTAGCAAGAAACACAGACAGCTAAGCCAACTTTCTACTTAACAATTAACACACTTTTTTAAACTAAGTATCAAAACTACTGCTTAAAAGGAGACTGTATCTCACACAAAAAGCCGGGATAAGGGAAATTTAGGCCTTAAAATAGAAAATGATGGCCAAAGATAAACATTAATGAAACTAGCAGGCTAATAAGATTGTTATGTAAAGAAAAGGGAGAAAGAACTACGTTTTAAACCACAATATAGAAAAAATAGTTTTTTTATAAAGAAGTAAATATTTGTGAAAGAAACTTAGCCATAGCCAGTTGAAGCATCTGATCTGTTTAGCCGCAAATGAGATATGGAGACTTCCCTAGTGCATCAATGGATAGGTTGTAAGCCACAAGCTACTTGAAGACCTTGAGGATCGGTTTCCTACCCAACCAGTACAGAATGAAGGCAAAATAGAACAACATCACATCTAAAGCTTCATGAGATGAAACTGAGTTCAGATAAGACAGTCACAATGGCAGCAAATGGAGGAAATCAGCAGAAGTTGAAAACTGAGATAGAAGGGAAAACAGTAGAACAGGCTAACAGCTTCAAGTATTTTGGAAGGGTGATTGAGGAGAAGGGAAGTCTGAATGAGGAGGTCAAGCTAGAATCAGAAGGACTACAGCCAACTGGCACAGAATGTCAGAGGTAGTTTATGACAGAAGACTACCAAAGAAGTGGGAAAATAAGGTATAGAAAACAGTGGTGTGATCAGTACTACTATATAGTACAGAAACCTAGGCAATAAAGGCAGAGCAGCTGAGGGAAGCTAGAGGTCATGAAGAAGAAGAAGTGCCTGAAATGAGTGGTAGGATGCACTCCATGGGAGAGAGAAAGAAATGAAGACATCAGAGCCTAAGCCAAAGTAACTCCAATTGTAGACAAGGTCAAAGAGAACAGACTATGGTGGTTTGGACACATGCACAAAAGGAGAAGACAATCTGGTGAAGAGGATTTGGGACAGACAGGAAGAAGACAAGAGGAGATTAGGGTGTGCAGCAAAGAGTTGAATGGATTGTATGAGTGAAGACCTGCAACAGTCAGGCATGAGTGTTGAAGAAGGTAGAAGAGTGGCATTGAATAGAGACAGATGGTGACAGTTGCCATGATACCCCAACACCATGTAGAAAATGAGGAAAAAATGGGAGTTGATGTTGATGGTTGAGTCAATACAGAGAAAGGATAATATGTCAGCTTGTCCTCATTATATTTCTGGCACCTGACATTCAAGTACACACAGATGGGGGGAAGGTTAAGCATAATAAAACACTCCCTCACAACAATATGCTGCTGTACCAGCATTCACAATCTCCATAATGGCTCTAGATGAGGGTAAGTAGTACCTGAGGGAGGTAAATGCAAGTCTAATAGACTCAGTGAATGAAAAAAGGAGCTGGTAGCAGCTAATGGTCATCTCTAGGGAGTCAAAAAGAATGCAAAAAATAGTTCAACATAATGTTTTTTCACTATTAGCATCATTTGCTAAAATTTCTAATTCAAAACCAAAGTTCCATGGCATATTTTACTTTTAGTTTCATATTACTCTCTCTAAGGACATAGTGCCTTTTCATCATTCTGAAGCATCACAATCAACACTGCCTTAACAATTCAGTTAGCATCTTCACTGCTACAATGTTTGTACATGGTACTGATTTAAAAAGATAGCAGATTTCTATAAAATGGTGAAAGTTATCTCCTGCCATTTTACTGATTTATTCAGAACTAGCCACTATGAAACTATTTAAAACAGACATTTTATATCCCTTTTCTTCTCTCGCTCTCTTTTTCCTGTATGTCTTTAGTATGTTGCTGTTTGATATTCCACTTTCCCAAAATTATCTTACTTTTCTATTTATAGCATCTATTCTCATTGCCTCTGCAGTCCGACCACTGAATGTCCTCTCTCCAGCACCTCTATAGGTTTGCCTGATGATAGCACCAGGGAGAAAATTGTAAAAGACATTGGAATCACCCTTAATGGTTGCCTGGATGAAAACCCTTGTCTATCAGCTCTTGCCCAATGAAAGTAATGATTTAACTGATTGACTGACAGTGGGTCCAATGGCTGTCAGGCAGTGGAACAAAAAGTTGACAGAAAATAGTTCTAATTATAACAAACTTAATGTTGAGATGCAAATAGACAGATTCAAACTGACAGCAAATTTTAAAGGGGATTTTATCATTTTAAATTAGTATACAATAAGCCTATACTAGAATCTCATATATCTTGAATATACATTTGGGTATGGAAATTTTGACATACATGCTCAAATCAAAACATCATTTACTTCTAAAAACTGTCTCTTCCATTTACCAAATTATCAAAAATTTTACAATCATGGGCAAGGCAAAACTTGCTTATTTGACAAATGGTATACAATTAAAAAATAAACAGACAATATTCCAGAGCGAAATGGTATCAATTAATATTGTACCTGTGGTATTTAGTCTCAACATATGATCTCTTTACAGAACACTTCATCAAGACATTTCAGCTCTAGATATTTTTACTGAGAAAAGTACAGTCATGTAAAATCTTACCATAACAGCAGATTCCATATTTCTCACTGTTGCAATATTCTTTACAAATGGGATATCTTGTCAAGGATAAATGAACATCTGGCCAACTATCAAAGAATTAACCCCTTCCAGACATAATACACCAGTTATTATGTCCTACAGCTAAAGCATAGGATACATAAATGGGGTACGAGTGCCTATCAAACTGAATTGCCCCAAAAGAATAAAAGTGACACAAGAGGAAAAGCAAATATATGTGCTTCCAGAAAAAGAAAAAAAAGAATGTCCCCTCAACCAATGGGAAAACCACAGAGGAAAAACAGGGGAAGCAGGGAGGGACAGAAGACTGAAACAGTGAGAATTATGGCTTCTACTGTTATAGTAAGATCTTAGACAACTGCACTATGTCTTTCCTTAGCACTGTTGCAATATTAATTAATGAGAGAGTATAAAAGCTACTGGAGAGGATTGGAGTAGAAAGCCACTGAGGAGCCCTCCAATAACTCAATCAGGATGACCCTAGCAAAACCACCCTTGGGACTAGAAATCACCTCCAACTTATAATGTTTAGTAAGGTATGTACAGAAGCTGAGTAGGAGCTTCCAAAATGGATCTAGTATCCAGATCCTTTAAAAAAGCACCACAAAAGGCTAAAGTTTTGGTAGAATAAGTACAAACATAAGAAGAAAGCTACTTACCATGAAATGAATCGCACAAGGATATGGCCTTAAAAGTACAGGAAGTAATGGTTTGCTTAGTAACAGTCAAAAGCAATTTCCTGAAATGGAAAGAAACAAAAGGTTACTCAGATTTCCTTATACCCTTAGTTTTATCTAAGAAATATCTAAGCAGTCTATGTAGAACTAAAGTATGAAGAATTCTCTTACTACCATTCTGTGGAGAAGAGAAAAAAAGAAGGAACATGAATGGTTTGATTTAAAGACATCTCATTAACAATCTTGTGCTTAAAAGAAGGACTGGTATGAAGAGAAACTCTGTCTCTGAAAAAAAATGTAAAACTGCCATGAGTTCCTGAAGTTCAGAAACCCTCTTGCCAGAAGTAAGGGCTACTGTCAAGACAGTTTTACAAGTATAATGCTGCAAAAAAGATAAAGAGACTGCAGGCTCAAAAGAAGGCTGAGTCAATTTTCATGAACAAAAATTAAGGTCCCAAGAAAAAGGAATAGGCTTTCTTGAACGTTTAAGATTAAAGATGCCTTTCAAAAATTGTTTAACTTCAAACCTAGAAGCAAGGGGTAGACAAGCAGAAATGGCTGACAAATAGGTTCATAGGTTCATAGGTTCATACTAGGCTATCTGCCCTAGGGCATTTATAAGCCTAGCCAGAGTGTGTTTGGCTTTTGCCACCCATTTTAAATTAATTTTGCTATGCCTTTTTTGAGGTTAGTATACTGTGCCTCTGTCTAACAGTGACACAGAAGTGATAGCCGGGGTAAACCTACGATCTCCCATCCACTCATCAAGATTCCTCTTGAAGAGAGTCAATGCGGGACTCTGCCTAACCTGGACTGGGATTTTATTCCAGAGTGAAGGGAGCCTCTGGGTTATGAATCTGTCCCTCCAGCATGTCCTATTTATTTCAGTGCTGAGGTTCAAGTCTCTCGAGCGCGTAGTTCGATGGGATTTGGATTTTCTGAGGTGCAGCATGTCCATTAATTCTGGGTTGAACATGGCTTTATACGTCAGGCACAGATCGCCTCTGAGCAGGCGGTATGCCACTGAGTAGAGCTGGAGTTTCTTTAACCGGGCAGCATATGGCATCTGTTTGAGCCCTTTGATCCTCTTAGTGAGGTACTTTTGGGGTCTTTCCAGTTGCTGCAGGTGTCTGGTAAGGTACATCCCAAAAGGGGCATTGTACTCAATTATGGGCCTGATGAGGGATGAGTAAAGAGGCACGATGACCTCCCCGATCTAGATGTGAATCCCTTCATGATTAGGTGGGCTATATAAAATGTTTTTCTAACCACTTTGGCCACGTGGTTGTCAAATGAGAGATTGCTATCAACTTGGGTCCCCAGGTCCCTAATGACTTCTGTACTTAATGGATTACCACCTATGTGGTAATTTGTGGGCACTTTGTTTTGCCAAAGGGATGACTATACACTTTTTGGCATTTAGCTTGAGGCCATGGCTCTGGCACCAGTTGTCTGTTTCTATGAGGCCCTTTTGGAGGGTGCTTGTGTCGGCTGGAGAGTTGATTATGGCACCCAGTTTGCAGTCATCTGCGAACTTGGTCAGCCACAGTCCTTCCGTGTTGGCCTGTACCGCCGAGAAATATATACCGAACAAGAGAGGTCCCAGGACTGAGCCTTGTGGGACGCCACTTGTAACTGGTTTGGAGTCTGACATGGCTCCAGCAATTCTAACCATGTGGGTTCTGTCCTTGAGCCAGTTTGCAACCCATCTAGTGACATAGGGGTTTATATTTAAGCTGGTAAGCTTATCTATAATGCCCGAGTGGGGTATTGTATCGAAGGCTTTTGCGAGGTCCAGGTAAGCTGTGTGGACCACCTTCCCCTCGTCAATGGCCTTGGTGACTGTTTCAAAGAAATCGACCAGGTTTAAGAGGCAGGATCTGCCCTTAACAAAGCCAAACTGGGTAGGATCCAGTGTCTGTAGGTCCCCAATATCTTTATTTATGAGGTCCATGATGATCTTTTCCATAGCTTTGCAGACCAAGCTACTCAGGCTTATGGGGCGATAGTTTCCAGGATCCGTTGAGGCACCACCTTTGTGGAGAGGGACCACTGTTGCTGTACGCCACACTGTGGGTACATATCCTGTAGTAAGGCTAAGATTGAACAGTAGTTTTATGTTTGGGTTTAGCTCTTCTTGGAGTTCATGTAGGACGCAGCCCAGGACACCATCTGGTCCCATTGATGCTGTGTTTTTTGCTTTGGAGAGGGCGGCTCTTACCTGAGCATCTGAGATGTCAGGGGGGCAGCACTCTGTTGGGATAGATATTTGCCCTTTTGTTGGGGAGAGGGGGGAGAAGTTTGCACTGAACCTGTCAGCTAGGATGTTGGCAATGTCTGTGGGCTCTGTGTATTTTTGTCATTTTGGACTAATTCTGAGCATATCTGGGAATTCCCACCCAGGTTCCTAACATAACTAAAGAAAGCCTTGTGATTATCCTTAGTGTCCTGTGCAATTTTTCTCTCGAAGCTGGCCTTAGACGATTTTATGAGTGCCCGTAGTTTTTTGCTAATACTGATCAGAGATGCCTTCCCTTTTTGGGATTTTGCTCTATCATGTAGTAGCTTCCTCCTTCTATTGTATAGTTTGTTTATGGCTGGGGTCCACCAGACAGGACGTCTGCCTTTGGAGGATTGGGTCTTGGTTTTATTTGGGATTGCATGATCCATGCATTCCTGAAGGTGTTCATAGAATGCGTTTATAAAGGATTCTGCGGTCTGCGACGTATTTTCCACAGGCCCGGGGGCTTTG
This sequence comes from Protopterus annectens, assembly GCF_019279795.1. Lineage (NCBI taxonomy): Eukaryota > Metazoa > Chordata > Ceratodontiformes > Protopteridae > Protopterus > Protopterus annectens. The sequence goes on along the minus strand of NC_056738.1, from coordinate 294,109,260 downwards.
AAGGATTTCGCCTTGGTTTTGAGGCATGTGAAATTTGCTTTAGAGAAGTTTTTCACTGTGGTTTTCTGGGCAGGGGGTGGGGTCGGGATGTGAATATCCAGTGAGATTAGTTTATGGTCTGATCTTACCAGTGAGGGATACACTTCTGGTCTGGAGCATAGTGTCCCCATGTTGGTGATGATCAGGTCAATTATGTTTTCCCCTCTTGTGGGAGTGGTAACTAGTTGTTCCATAGCATTTGAGTTTATAAATTCTAGGAACCTTTGGGCCAGGGTGTTGGAGCTAGAGTAATGCTCCCAGTCTACGTTTGGGTAGTTGAAGTCACCCAATATAATGGTGTTTGGAGAGACCTTCATATTTTCCAGTATTCTCAGGAAGGCCAAGTGGGGTTCCTGTGTTTGGGAGGGTGGTCTGTAGCAGGCTATAAACTGGAAGGCAGTTTTACCCACAGTTAGTTGCACATGGATAGTCTCTGATGCTTCGTGCTGTGCCACCAACCTGGAGGTGTGGGTATCTTTGACGAATATTGATACTCCCCCTCCTTTTGTGGTTCGGTCCAAGTTTTGGGGCTGAAAAGCATGGTATGAGGTATAACCTGGTAGTGCTGGGGTGCTCTCGGGAGCCTTGAACCAGGCTTCTGTTACTACACAGATATCGATGTTCTCCATGCTAAGGAGAGTTTCGAGTGCGTGCATCTTGAGGTTTAGACTTCTGGCATTGAGTAGCATTACTCTTAGTTTCTTATCCCTTGTGATACCTATGGAGGTGGGTTTGTCTTTTGAGCCTTGCCTAAAAAAGGCACTATGGGGGTAGCAAGAGCCTTTTCCAATATCTGAAAGCCCAGGGGTGACAGGTGCAAGCCATCCCTAGCGAAGCATTGTGGCTTGTCTAGCATGTCATCCCAGGCTGACAGGCATTGGATCCCCTTTGAATGACACCAACACTTAAGCTAATTGTTGAAATTGATCATCTTGTCTTCATATTGTGGCATCATTCTTGGTGAGGGTAAGATGCTACTCAAGGTCAGGGTCATACCGGCCTGGGCTACATGCTCAGAGAGCTCCTCTATGTCTCTTTTCATGTAGTCCAGCGAAGTACGTCTCAGGTCATTCACACCAGCATGGACAATTCATTTATGTATTCTTTCTAACTTGCTTTTAGAACCTTGGTTTTGTTCTGTTCTTTTCTCATCTTGATTTTCATATGAATTAATAGTGAGTTTGGTCAGTCAAATTGTGATTGTTATTTTTATTTTTATTTTTATTTTTATTTAACCATGTGACTTATACTTAGTGCTGTGGGGATTGGATTTATTGTATTTTTCTATTTATTTTATCATTCATATTTAGTTTCATTATTTTTACATTTTTAATAATATCAATTCTCTATTTATATTTAGACAACTAGTTAAACTTGTTTATTTATTTTTTGATCAACATTAGGATGTAGTTGTTTAAGAATATGCTGTTGTTTTTAGTTTATGTTTCTGTCATGCTTTATTGGCTATAAGCTAATTGCATTGTTGCCAATTAATGATGTCATCATAGGTATAAATTACAATTAATGGCACATGTATTTGTCTGATGAAGTCTGCTAGTTGAGCAGACGAAAAGCGCTTCACTCTATTAAATTTTTGTACTCTTGTGGCTGCCTATTTGGTTTTTGGGCGAAAGCTGTACTGTCTACTGGGTCCTTTTTGGTTACACTGGCTTTGTGAGTTATGTGTTGCACGTGTTTTGTTTTGGGGTAGCGGTTGCTTGGGTGTCTGCTTTGGAGGTCTCTGCTGCTTAGGCAGATTTTTATTTAGAGCCTCCGAGTATGTTTTTGTGTGTTTATGTGTTTGGTTTGTTGTCGTGGTAGGTCTATGTGAGACTGGAATTGTAGTGAGTGTGGTTTCCTTCTCCTCCTGACTGGTTACGCCAGTAGTGAGCTGAGAGAGCTTAGCCTCCAGTTTGGCTATATGGTTGCATCTCTCACATGTGTTGGAATTTGTTGGGAGGAGGAGAGGGTTGTCTGTGTACATGAGGCAGTTGTAACATTGCCTCAAGATTCCCAGATTCACCTGCTGGACCAGAGAGGAAATTGACAACTGACCTTTGGACATGCTAGAATAGTATTGGGAATTCCTTTATAATTGAAAAAAAGGGCCAATGGGGAACAAGGTACTCAAGGTGAGTTTGTGAGGGTGTAGTGCTTTTAATTTTTTAGAGCTGACTTATATAATTGCTTTAGTGAGCAAGTGCCAGGTAACTTAAATGCAATGTGTTACAGGTAACTTAAATGCAAAAACGACAAACAGTAACTTTCTTTCAAGTGAAACAAGGAAATAAGTACAGTAAGCAATGCAGATATCACTAGGGATCCACAGAAGTGCTAAAAGGCCGCGTTTTAGGTGGAATTAGCATTTCAGGGAAATAAACAAACAACAAGCATACAAATAAAGCTAGATTCAGCAGGCCTGGATCTAGTCTATGCTACAGCAAACAAGGTGTACCAATTTCAGTAAGAAACAGTTAGAATATGCAGGCACTATAAGCCTTTAACCAGAAATTCCCTGCTGCAGAGTCCAGCCTCTCCTCCCACAAGAGTGCAGACCTCAATCCTTCTTAACGTAAAATAACTGGCCTGAAGCCCAAGTGCTTAAACCAGAACTAATACACTTTTAGAATAACAGACACTGAGCTCTCAATCAGCAGTTCCTAACTTAGAAGGATGTAAGCTACCTGCCCTGCCACCACAGTGCAGGCCACAAACCTTCCTAATGTAAAACAACTGGTCTGAAGCCCAAGTGCTTAATCCAAAAGACTTAGAAATGATAGCTACACTTTAATCAAGTTGCTACCAGCAGTAATAAATACAACTGAATACTTTAAAGAATGCCTGGATTAGTGCTCAAGTTATACAAACAAAGCTAGATTCAGTAGGTCTGGATCTAGTCTATGCTACAGCTTTAACAGAGGAGTATGCCAGGCCAGAATTGAGTAGCTTACATAAATAAGAAAGAACCATAGGAATACCCACAGAAAAAGGGTCCAGGTCATGTTTGCAACACCAGATAGAAAATGTCTTCTATTTAACTACATAGGATTTTCCAGTAGTGTGTTTTGTGTCCTCCTGGAAAACCCAAAGCATGTTTTCAGAAATTGGTATCTAAAAGGAATCAAATCTCTTTTATTCAAAGAGTCAATTATAGCATGTATAAATGAGTTGATTCCATGTACTGTGTGAAAAGATCTAACCTGTTAGGTAACTGGTGATAATTTCACCTGGTCAGATGAAATGGGGGATGGGGGCACAATGCTGTCTGAGTTAAAAGGAAGTCACCAGAAATATTTTGGGCCTGTCCTACATGATCTTATGCAGAACTTATTGGCAACAGAGGAAGAGAGAGAGATAAGCATACAGAAACATCCTCTTCCTGAAAAAAAAGACATGGCATCCACTTTCCAGGCCATAATACTTGGCACTCTGAAACAGAACTTCAGAAGTTGTTTGCCCATAGGAGAGGCAAAAAGATCTACTTGAGAAATGCCCCACTGATGTACAATGTCACCTAACCTAACCCATCTCCATCTTAATCAATAAGTCAGTCAAGGAAAACATTGTACTTGAAATCTGGAAGAAATCCTATGTCATATGCTTACATAAAGGTAGCAACTCAACAGACCCCTCATGTTTAAAGCCAATTGCCATTCTATCTCCCCTGTCAAAAAATTCTCGAAAAGTGCTTTCATAAACAGATATATGATCACATCCTGCTAGAAAATCTCCTTACCCCTACACAGCATGATTTCTGCCCAAATCACAGTACAGCTATTGCTCTGATATCCTTTACTAATTCTGTCAGAAAATCTCATGACAACAAGTTAATCTCCTGTTTGTTTCTGGACCACACTGTTTCACACTGATTACTTCGGTCCAAACTAGCTACCCTTAATCTCTACAACTCTGCACTTTCTTGGTTCTCCAGCTATCTCTTCAACAGATTCCTTGAAGTTAAATGGCAATCTTTCTTTCCTTCTTACCAGTACAAACAGGGGTACCCCAAGGCTGCATCTTTGGACCCCTACTATTTAATATCTTTACTAATGACCTATACTCTTCCTGTTCACTATCTTCTGTCATACAAAAAAGTTGATGATTCCACAATCATCTCCTACTCCGACAATATCACCCACCTTCACACACTCACCCAGGAGTCTCAGCACTCAGTCAAAAAATGGCTAACTTCCAACCAATTGCTACTTAACCCTAAGAAAACTAAACTTCTCCTATTACTCCCTAAAGCTCTCCAACATCATAAAGCTATCTTTACTGTTTCCTCCCTTAACAACACTATCATCTCTGTTGAACCTCTCACTAAACTGCTAGGAGTTATTATCGATGACCAATTAAGTTTGATCTCCATATTCAACAGTGCATTAAAAAGACACATCAAAAGTTAGGCCTGCTATACCACCAATAGAATTCCTCACAAATGCTTCTAGGCTCTCTCTTGCATAAGCATTCTTACTTTCCCACCCTACTTTATGATGCTCTTATTCTCAGTAACATTCAATCCAATCTTCTGTCTAAACTGGAACTTACCTATAATAAAATTGCAAGATTTGCCACTAACCAACCCTACCATTCTCACCACTACCTAGCCTTGAAAAAACTGCAGTGGCTGGAATTTCATCATCAAATCCTACTTCCCCAGCTTCTCATGGCTCATTCTATCTTACATGAACCCTCCACCTGCTCCTCTCTCTCTACCCTCATCCAGCCCTATACTCCCACCCAGGCTCTCCGTAGCTCCCAACAGCATCTTCTGCAAGTTTATGTGCCCAATAAATATATTTTTATACTCCTGTACAGATAATCAGTGACAAATGCTTGGAATAAACTACCACTAGGTGTTAGATCTTTAACCCTAACTATTTCAAAACTACACTAAAGGATACTCTCTGTATATTGTGGACACGCTTATGCAATGACCCAACTTAATCCACCTCCCCTCCTCTAATACTATTGCAGCAACCATTTCTCCCTCCTCTCTCTGCTTCTGTGTTAAAAAGTTTAGTAGTCAATAGTTCTTTCAGCTTTTAGAACTGTTGTCTTGGAAATTGCATTTTGCGTTGGGATTAGCTTCTGTATATATTCAACAATAATAATATATTTGTTCTTATTGTTTGCAAACGTGTCAATATTGTTTGCATTATTCTAACTATTGTATGTAACTCTGTACTCTACTATGTTCAATTTATTGACCATTTCTAGCATGCTGTTTCATCTTACTTACTCTTAGACATATTGTAATTTTATAAGTTTAGTTTAGTTATAAAATCTGCCATATGATTACTTTTGTTACTTGTACAATTTGGAGCTTTTTCCCTCGTGCCTCCCCTGAAGAAGTGCTGCTGCCCAGATGGACTAACCCTTGTTAACAAATGTCAAATAAATTAATAAACATCCAGAAAAACCTCCCTGTAAAACATCCATTTATGAGGATTTGCCCTGGACAAACTAAAATTGTCTGTCAATCAATTGTGCTCTGAGGTAATGTAAATTGCCTGAGGAGTCAGTTGATGACTGACTGAAAAATCCTAATCCCAAAGAGCTAGCTTGCATGGATGGTAAGATTTTGTACCCCCTTTCTTGTTTATGTACCACATAGCCATGGCGTAGTTTGTGAAAATTCTCAAAGGACCTGTAACCCAAAGAGACTGCAAAGCATGAAAAGGCAGAATCAGAGCTCTCATCTCTTTTATAATGATACTATCCACTTGTTGATGGGAAGACCAAACTCCCTGGACCCTGATGCTTTTGGAATAGTTTCCACAAACCTAATGAGATGCATCTCTGTTCAGGCCCTGAATGGGAAGAGTAACCTGAGGAGGCAAGCTGGGATTCAAAGAAATCTGCTGAGTCCACCAGGAGAGCTCAAGTTTGAGGCAAGGCAAGAGAGAGACGAGAAAATCCAGAAGATGGCAAATATGAAGCCAAACAGTTTTCAGATACCACTGAAACTTTCTCCTTTGCAGCCTGATGAATGAAACTGGATGCCATAAACCCCAGAGCTCAAAGAAACTCTTTTGCTGGTAGCTGTAGTACAGGAAGAAGAGACTGAACATAAACTGTCAAGAAAAGGACCAAGGGAGAAATTAAAGCCATTATATTGTCATGGTCTGAATCCTGCAACCCAGAAAATCTTGGCCTTGAGAAGAAGTAAGAACAGACATACTGAGATTTAGATCGAACACCACGTATAGTGCATTTGAGATACAGAAGCAGGAGGTGCTGTAAGGGAGACTGAATCAAAATTTGAACTCACTGAAGTCTGCAGAAGGTTACCATTGGGGTCGAACATTTGGTAAGGACTCTTGGAGCTGTAGAAAGACCAAAAGGCAGGGCAGAGAAATTATGATGTAAGGAAGAAAGAGAAATGTAAAGGTTTCATGAAGAGAGGGTGGATAGGAATATAAAGGTAAGCAGGTGTGGGTGGCTAACATTCTGATTAGTGGGTATAAACCACCCATGAGTGAGAAAGATGGCACAAGTCTGTCCTTGGACAGTGAATCAATGTGTGTCTCATCATCACTGGCAGACTCTTTGCTGGTGCAAATTTCTGCCTGATGTCTTGCAAAGAATCAATAAGTGTCAAAGTAGTAGTGGTCTATCCCATGAATATAAAACACAGCATATAGCAGCAGGATTTTGACTCCTCTTGAAACATATGAAACCCAAGTGGTGTGCATGAAAACGGTGGGTGGAAATACGCAGGTATGCTGTATATAAATATCTGTGCAGATATTGCTCTGTGTATGAATATACAATGCATCTGTATGTGTAGATGTACGTTTACACTGTTGTCAACATATCAGTCACACCTGTGCATGATGGCTGGTTTATCCCTTTTGTCTTTTAGCATGGCCAGTGTAAGAGGACAAGGCTGCTGCCTACTGCAGGAGACAGCAAAGACTTTTGGAGCAGCATGGGGTATAGAACTCATACTTCCTCACTTGTACTTATATCACTTGTATCATGTACAGAACTTCTTCAGTAATGGCATCCTTCTTTCTCTGTTTCCCTTCTGCATATCATGATGAAAACAATGAGTCAGAGGCACCTCAGATGTCATCCACTGTTGTCCTGGACAAGGCAACAGCTGAGAAGGGTGAGTGCAGTGGGAGTGCCTTGATATGGTAGTAATAGCCCATCTCAGGAAGCTAGCACACCCCAATCTCCTATTTTGCCCTGCTCTGCCAAAGCTGGAACATGTGATAGATGTGGTTGATTTGCCATATATTAATCTCTTCTGCAGTGGATCATAGATGTAATCAATAGGGCAGTGTCTCCCATCTGGCCACCAAAATGTGATGTAGTCCATACAACACTCTGACCCTGGACTTCTGCATGATGGATCTCAGTAACATCTCTCTTGGTTGGTCTGCAACTGACACATTGTCTATACCCCTCCCTATCTCCCATCATTGTTCTGTCTTATGCCTGTTTTATGTGTTTGCCATGTGTTCCCTACAAATGCGTGCCAGTCTGTTTGCCCACCCCTGCTGCTTTCCCTTCCCCTGCCTTTTCTCCCTCTGTTTACCTATCATCCCACCCATCATTCCTTCCCTTTATATATTTATTTATGATAAAGTAGAGAACCTATTTGCTCAAAAACATTGCACCCTTCCTCCCCCAACTGCATTTCCTGTTATGTTTTCCTTGTGTGTGCCTCTGCTTGGTATGTGGCATTTAGGGTCAACCTGCCACAGAGGGTGCAGAATATCACTACCTACTGTAGACTAGCCATGGGTTCTCATGAGATCATGCAATACTGAGTAAGAATATTCCCTGCCTTTCTTTACTGAATAACACTTCTCCTGCACCATTCAGCTAAAGCTGTGTCTTCTGTCATATGATCATCCTAAAGCATAGCTAGCTGCCTACACTTCTGCATGTCCCTACTTAGTTATTCATGTTTAATTTAAACAATGATGTATTCTCATTATGTGTCACAAGCCTTGCATCAACCTGTAAGGCATCTCAGTGAATCCTGGATTGCATATACTGAAAGGACATTTGATTGGAGCCTTGGAGGCAATTAAAACTAAAAAATTACTGAATTATACTCGTAAACAAATGGTGTAGAAAAAGAGATATAAACAACAAACACTGAGAATATGTTTATCATTGCTTTAGGTTTATATAGTAAAGGGATTAATGCAAGTTGGCAGAGAAAGATTATTTAATGAGGTAGAAAATATAATTCCAAGTGTAATGATATAAGAGAAGCACGGACTTTGTCATAGCAGGAGTTGGAATTAGCCCAATTCTCTGAAGCAGGTAGATATTCTTTAGATTTTCTGAACTGAGAAAGGCAATCAAAAGCAGTTATTTCTTTGATCTTTAGAATACTGTCAAGCAGAGCTGTAGTCTGCTTGATTTGAGAGAGGAATCTGTGGGTAGAGAATAGAATGATTCTTGCACTGACAATGTGTTAGCTTGAGGAGCACAGTGCCTTTTACTGAGTAGTGTAAATGTCAAAGTGTTGGATACATAAATAGCTCTGGCAGAGATTGAGCATGATTTAGCATTTTTATTGGCATACAGTGATGTTCATTTGCATTTGATAAAGGGATAAACATGAATATTTTATTTTATGTGTTTTGACATAAAGAGGTGTTATGGACTGATACTGGGTAAGTAATAGGTAGGCAGTATACAAGTCAATACACATTTGAACCATTAATGATAAACTTAACATAAGACAGCTCAAAATGAAAGAACTTTCCTAAACCCTTGGTCCCTTTTGAATGATCATTAGGAGCATTCCAAAGCAAACTTGAGTCTCAGCATTATATTGGTGTATCTTAACATCTTCACCTCTAAATAGTTGATGAATACAGTTTCATTCATTTGTGCCTATCAGATTGCAGACATTGCATTGTGTTTTATAGAATGTTTTGGATCCTTTCTATGAGGGTCCATCAGGTTCATAGGTTGCTACTAGGTTATCGGCCTTAGGGCCTATACAAGCCTAGCCATAACAATTCCCTGGATATTTCTTCCCACAATCTTTACTTCCCTGGATCCCTGTCTAGCAGGGCAACTGACATGATCCCTGGAGTGAATTTCCTTCCCCGGGGTGAATTTCCTATCTCCAATCCAATATAGGTTCATAGGTTGGTACTAGGCTATCGGCCTAGTTGGCATCAGTTTAAATTTAGGATTTTATAAGTTACCCATCACAAGGCAAGAGGAGGCGACCTAGTGAATAAGACAGAAATGATCAAATATGACTGGATTAATTATTTCAGGGCTGATAAAATGCCAGGATTGAATAGTACCAATAGTATTAAGCCCATATTGAAAAATAGACATTCATACGCATATAAGTAGTATTTCTTTTCAGTTTTATTGTAATATTGAGTATAATAATAGTTAGTGTAGTTATTAGTAATAGTTACAATGTATACTAGATTATTTATATATGGATTTTATATTATAAGTTTATTTTTTATTTGGTCCTGGGCTTGTTTATTTGTGTGTGTGTGTGTGTGTGTGTGTGTGTGTGTGTGTGTGTGTGTGTGTGTGTGTGTGTGTGTGTGTATGTGTGTGTGTGTGTTCCTTTTATTATGCTGTTTTATTTGAACTGAGTTTAGCTATTAAATAACCCATGTGATTTTAAGAATATGTTTGATTGGCTGGTGTAAATATTTAAACACTGTGAAGATAATGAGATGTGTAATTGTACTGAGAAAGAATTTTGTAACTCAAAAGCATTGCTGTATTTTCTTATTTTACTCATTAAAATAGTGTTTGACATATAGCTCCTGTTGTTTTTTCCTGGATATTCTTGTTGCTTTGTCTTCAAGAGTTCTTTCGACATCAGGACTAGTTATAAGTACTAGGAAGAAGCAGAAGGGTAAATCAAGAATTAGATACTAAATTTTAGATGTAAGTGCTTTGTCTGTATTTATTAAAACAAACTTCTTCAGACAACAAGAGCAAAGCTAAGAATACAGTTTAAATAACCCTCCATTAAATCATGTGACCCAGAAGGAAATTACATCACTGAAACAAGTCTTTAGAAACACCACCATCTTGTGGTTCTAAGACCGAACTACAAGTAAATAAACAGTCAAGTCATTCGTAAAAGTACCTGGCTACCATATAGTATGACAGAACAGAAAACACATTGCATTGAAATACAACCATAAAAACCATCACATATAAACACTTAAAACCAAAAATGTTACCTATCCAGTGCCTTCAATTTTAATAAGCACTGTACTGAGCATGTGTCATTCAACCCAGGAAAGCTATATGCATTTAATCAAACTTGCCACTTAAGTTCACAGCATTCCATTTTCAGAATCCAAGGACCCCCTCTTTCATTAGACTAAACCTGCTCAATTCCTTTGAATTTAAAATGATGTTCTCAGAAGGTCATAGTATGTCTGGCTAGGGCATTATGAACATGCAATTTATTAATACTATAAATATGCTCATATAGTCATTCTCTAAATCTGCCTTCTGTTTTACCTATATAAAAACTTTCACAGAAGAAGCACTTAGCCAGATAAACAATGCCTTTAGAGTTACAGTTAAACCTACCATTGATCTCATAATTGGTATTACGGACCATGAATTTTTTGCCAGTATCAACATATTTACAATAAGAGCAAGCTTCACACTTATACATTCCAGGGCATCTAGTTAAAGGAAATTTCTTAAAATCAAATGAATTTTTAGAATCAAATGCATTTCTAAAATGGGTACTTTTCTTAAAAACAACCCTAGGATGATCACCTAACTTTTGTTTTAAATTAAAATCATCCAACAATATGTTCCAATTTGTATGTAAAATTCCCTAAAGGTAAATAGCATCAATACTAAAAGGGGTAATGAAACTCAGACTAAAGCCAGTTGTCAATAAACTATTCTCTTGAACACTATTGTCACAACTCCTTCCATGGATTTCCAGCCAGCCCCCATGATTTAAAATTGGTTTAACGAACCCAGTAAATCTCTTACTTTGTACTTCATTAATTAATTGATCGAGCAACTAAATTATATGGATACCCTCATTTAAGAAACATATCCCTTAAATTGTCACACTCATTAAAAAAAAATCTTGTTCTAAACTGATCATCCTAGCTACTATGACCAACTGGCCTTTTACAACAGAGCATTTTTGGTGAAAAGGATGGGAGCTATAAAAATGCAAAAAAGATTTGGATTAAGTAATTTTTATAAAAATCTTTGTGGTATATTTAAATTTGCCTCGACTTTCCTTAATTCAATATCTAAAAATTAAATCACATCAGAATTATAATCAGAAGTAAATTCCAGGAAATCAGTAGAATTATTAAAATATTCAATTAATTCTAAACCTGTATCAGCATTATCCTTTATGATGATAAAAATATCATCCAGGTAACAGGTTTAAAAAAAATCTTGTCTCTAATAATGGGGTTCATAAATAAAAACTAATTTCCCACATGGTCATGACAATGTTAGCAAAACTGGCCCCACATGGTGAACCCATAGCAACCCCTCTTTTTTGTAAGAAATACTGGCTGTCAAGATATAAGTTATCAGCCAAAATTAAATCTAATAATTCCCCTATTAAGATGATGTCATAAGTGGTTGCTCTTTTCTTTAAGAAAGCATCAGTTACCCATTGAATCCTCAACTTGTGGGGGATGATTGTGTATAGATCTCTGACATCAACAGTTAGAAAATTGTATTCGGCCTTAAATTCAAGCTCATTAATTTTTTCAAGAAAGGACCATGAATCTTTACAAATTTGGGGTTCATGTTCGAGAAATCTTGTCAGCTTACTATCAACAAATTTTGCACAAGCATGAGTGATGAAATTTCTTCAATCCACTATTGGTCATAAAGGGGGGTCATGTAAGTCCTTATGGACTTTGGGGATCCAAAAAATAGCAGGATTAATGGTGAAGGCATATTCAAATAATTATACAAATTTATATCAATACAGACATCAATCAGCAAGTGACTGATATGAGATTTAATTCTAGCATAACCATTCACTTCATTCAACGACACAGGTTCATATGTGTCCGTATTCAATATTTAAAACATCCTAGACTGATAGTCATGAAGACCATTCCTCCCCCCTTATCGGGTTTCATGACCCTTACATTAGAATAATGTAAAGAACAAATCAAATCTTGTTCATCCTTATTTAAATTATATATCTCATCACATTTAGGTCATTTACACAACAGTACCTAATAAAGGGTAGAGTGGTGGATTAAATGAAATACTTACTCTGAATTGTCTGTCAGAATAAGTATCAGAACCAAACAATAATGATAAGTTCATTTTACCTGTGAACAGTTTTAAGTCCAAAATAATATTAGCATGGTCTCCTCTCCTTTATGGAACAAAAGTTAAAACTTTAGCCAAAATATTGGCTAAAGAAATTTCAACATCAGCATCAGCATAATTGAAAATTTTAAAGTCACCATGTGTATTAGTAAAAAACTATACACGTTCTCTGTTGATTTCAAGTCCAGAATGGTTACTCACATCACCCAGACTCATCTCCAGTGATGATTTTTTTTACCTCTGGGGCCACTAGTTCTGCCACTGATCCCCTTTCCTCCTTGTATTGGGGTCATGTCCCCTCAAAAATGTACAAAAATCCTGGTTAATAGACTAGTTGTTACTGGTACTAGGCATAGGCCCTGGCTGTTGACCTCTTTGCTCTCTTAAGCATTCACTGCATCTAAGTCGTTGTTCTGATATGACATCATGATGATCCTTATGGGTATTTATACTAATGTCCTCACTGACATTAGTATCAGAAGTTCTTAGTTCATTTTTACCACCCAAATTACCCCAAATTTGTGAAGGTGAGGGTTGGGGGTAGGCTACTCCCCTCTCATAATCACATTTGCCCTTTGTAATTTTTTTTCTCTCACTTTATTCAAATACTGATCAATGTTTTCAAATAATATATTATATTCATATTTATACCTTAGGAAATCAACATCAATTCTAATTAACTTATCGATGACATCCAAATCCCATGCAAGTGAGTCCAACAGTCTAGAATAATGTTTGATCAGTATTTCTATAAAGTCACAGCCTTGTTTATCAAACAATTTCAACAGCTCAAAATAAAAGGGAAAGTTAGGCTCAAGGCCATTAGGAAAATGTCACTGCCTCAAGCCTTTAGGGATTTGCTGCCTGTGTAAACATTCTTTTAAATAAATGATTTCCAGCTGTAATGTCTTATATTTAACTAACATATAGTCAAACAGTTTCAAATTCTTATTAATATTACTTCCATTATCTGATCCTCCTAAATTTAAATCATCAGAACTGCTCATACCTTCTGGATGCTTGTTCAGCCACTCCTGTAATACTGTAACACCAATAAGCCCTATGGAAGACTGCGATAGTATGAAAGAGTCACCCAGTCCACTAGTGCCTTTATTAATATCACTGGCACTATTCAGGTGAATGTCTGCTCACACATGATTCGTTTGGGGCACATGAGAAGGAGTAGAATGAAAACACTGATTTTCATTGCCCACAAAAATATCCTGCCTCATGTCCCATGAATTAACAACAGTTTCTGAAACTGGTAAAAAGGAAGGAGAAATTCTGTGTGGTAAATCATTCACCCATTGGGAAAATTACTGCACAAGTAAAGTAAGATTGCTGACCACTGTATTTAAGCTAGGTGCTTCTTGTGAAAATAGCAAAGGAGTGCTTTGTTTTATTCCCACCACCAACTCTATGACAAACTGAGTAAATGCAAAAAAAAAAAATCCACAAACAACTAGTAATACAAGTACTAGGAAGAAGCAGAAGGGTAAATCAAGAATCTGACACTAAAAAACTTCTCCAAAGCCAACTTCATGCTACTCAAGTCAGAAGTAACAAACTTCATGACACCCATGCAGACGGGAACTGAAAGTTCAACTGCTGAATCCTGCACTAAGGCACTGTATGAGCACATCCACTCATGCATGAATCGTGCCATACCAAATAAAACCAAGATGCTCTCATCCAAAAAAAGGAAGCCAGTCTGGTGGTCCCCTGCCATAAACAAACTTTACAACAAAAGGAAGAAAATGTTGCAGAAAAGAGGAAAATCCCAGGATGCAAAAAACTCCCTTACCAGCCTCAGTAAGAAACTGAGATCCCTCATAAAATCCTCCAAAGCTAGTTATGAAAATAAAATTGCCAAAGATTCCAAAGACAACCACAGGGCATTCTATAACTATGTCAAGACTCTAAACAGCAATGCTCAGATCTGCTCTGAGCTAAAACAGAATGGCATTAAATATACTGATCCCAAGGATATTGCCAATATCCAGGCAGATCGATTCAGTGCCAACTTCACCCCTCTCTAACCCCCTAAATGGCCCATCTCAATTCCGGTAATAATGGCCACACAGGTAAAAAACACACTCTCCAAAGCTAAGAATACAGCATCCATGGGACCAGATGACATCCCGGGCTATGTACTACATGAACTACAATATGAACTGGCACCTCACCTAAGTGTCATGTTTAATCATAGCCTCACCTCAGGTTTCATGCCCACTGAGTGGCGCAGAGCTACAGTTATCCCACTACACAAGGGGGATCCACCTTGGATCCCAGAAACTACCGTCACATCAGTCTGGCGAGCCTTATCTGCAAGGCCATGGAGCGTATTATCATGGAACTTATAAACAAAGACATTGACAACCTTCAAACACTGGACCCCACCCAGTTTGGGTCCATGAAGGGCCGATGTTGTCTCCTGAACCTGATTGACTTCTTCGAATCAGCCTCCAGAGCCATGGACAAGGGTAAGGTGGTCCACACAGCCTATCTAGACCTTGCCAAGGCCTTTGACACCTTCCCCACTCTGGAATCATAGATAAACTTACTAAGCTGGGCATTAATCCCTACGTCACCCAATGGGTTGCTAACTGGCTTACTGATAGAACCCACACTGTAAAAGTAGCCAACTCCAAATCCAGCTCCAGACAAGTGACATGTGGAGTACCTCAGGGTTCAGTCCTGGGACCGATCTAGTTTGGCATCTACTTCTCTGAAGTACAGGCCAACACTAAGGGACTCTGGCTAATAAAGTTTTCAGATGACTGCAAACTGGGAGCCATTACTGAATCCCCAAATGATGTGGATACTCTACAAAAGGGTCTTACAGAAACAGATGCTTGGTGCCAGAGCCATGGGCTCAAGGTCAATGCCAAGAAATGTATAGTTATCCTCTTTGGGAAAAAACATGTACCCATGAATTACCATATAGGTGGCAGTACAATAAACACTGAAAGTGTGATAAGAGACTTAGGGACACAGGTGGACAGTGGTCTCACCTTCGATGGAAATTCTTCTATGTGGCACACCTCACCACTAAGGGCTTTTCATCCAGAAAAAAGGAGGTCATTGTCCCACTGTACTCATCCCTCATTAGACCCATTATAGACTACAATGCCCCATTTGGTATGTACCTCTCAAGACATCTGCAACAACTGGAAAGGTCACAGAAATACCTCACTAAAAGAATCACAGGCCTAAAGCAGATGCCCTATGCTGACCGCCTTAAAAAACTCCAGATATACTCTGTCGCATATCGTCTACTCAGAGACGATCTTTGCTTAACATACAAGGCCATGTCAAACCCAGAGCTGTTGGACATGCTACACTTAAAGAAATCCCAATCCCTCAGAGCCACACGCTGCAGGGATCTAAACCTTGTCATCACAATAAAGAAAACATGCTGGAGGGATAGGTTCCGGACCCAGAGACTCCCAGACTCTGGAATAGATTGCCCATACATGTCAAGCAGAGTGCCTCTTTGGCCCTCTTCAAAAGGAACCTTGATTATTGGATGGGAGAAAGGAAATTCACCCCAGGGATCACGTCAGTCGCCCTGTTAGACAGGGGTCCAGGGAAGTAAATAGTGTGGGAAGAAATAGCCAGGGAATTGTTATGGCTAGACTTGTATAGGCCCTAGTGCTGATAGCCTACTACCAACCTATGAACCTATGAACCTATGTCTCTAAAACTAATATGTGATGGTTTTTATGGTTGTATTTCAATGCAATGTGTTTTCTGTTCTATCATACTATATGGTAGCCAGGTACATTTACGAATGAATTGCCTGTTTATTTAGTTGTAGTTCAGTCTTTGAACCACAAGATGGTGCTGTTTCTAAAGATTTGTTTCAGTGATGTAATTTCCATTTGGGTCACATGATTTAATGTAAGGTTGTTTAAACTGTGTTCTTAGCATTGCCCTTGTCTGAAGAAGTTTGTTTTAATAAATATAGTCAAAAGCACTTACAACATTTAAAATTTAGTGTCTGATTCTTGATTTACCCTTCTGCTTCTTCCTAGTACTTGTATTGCTAGTTTTTGTGGTGTTTTTTTGGCTTTTCATCAGGACTAGTTTTTTTTTTTTTTTTTATTATAAAATGTAAGAAGAGATTATTTTTCCTAAAGCATAATTTTTATGAGATTAAGAGTCACACTGAGTAAAACAACAAGATTTTCATCCTATGAATTGATGATAGTAAAAGCCCTGAAATTAACAATGGGAGTAATGTGTAGAAGCAGGAAAAACAAGATCCCCAACAAGGGAAACCTTAGGGAGTATGTTTCTTATATATACCAGTAATGTAAGCGTTTATGGTAACAGAATTATATGCCCATGAGCCAGAAGCAAGAGAAATATCTTCCTCTTCCTCAGGCTGGTGATTTGGTTATGGCAAGTGATTTGTCATCTCAGCCAGGACTGCATGCTAAATGGTCTTGGCACCATTCCAATCTGTCAATAATATGCCTTTTTCTGGGGGTGCAACTGACAGCTGACAAAACACTATTCACAACCCAAGCAATTTTTGCAACTCCTACCACAAGACTGAAGGAGAATGAGAATCTAGTTGTTCTTTAAAATAATCTACAGAATGAATCAATGCACAAGTTGATGTTTTTCACTCCATGGTACAGGAATACAGCTGTCAATAATATAGTGAGCAGCACATCCATTAAGGAAGTATGAGGAGGGTGATGTGACAGCTCTTCAAATGAGTAGTTAAGCAAACACTTGGTCATGAGATTCAGCATATTAAGCTTAAGGCATTTACTTGTTAATTATGCTATCTGGAAGAGGGAATTGTTGCTATGCTCAGCATGTACCCCCACTCCAAAAGAAAATAATTTGTGTTTTTTGTTCTGTGACTAAAATGTTTCAGTTTGCTAAACCTGTTACAAAAGGGAGAATCCCCCAGGAGATTCCAGTGCATACCAATATAAAACAATAACTAAGATGTAATGGCTCTCCAAATGAGGATTATGGTTCATCAGGAAATGAGTGATTTATTCTCTAAGAAAATAGTGATAGTGCTAATACACGTTTAGTTTTCAAAAACAGATACTTCTGATAGCCAACCCACATACCTTCCTACCACTAAAGAATATGAATTAGGATGATAACAGTGAAATCTAATTCATTACATTTTTTGATATATCAGCCATGAGAATTGGACCGGTTTGACTGAGCTAAAGTCTTTTCTTCTGAAATTGCAAGAGAATCATTTAAAAGATATATAAATGTAGTAGATTCTGACAATATTGACTATGAAAAAGCAAAGAAAGAATTGTAAGGGATATCTTCCTTAACAAAAGTAACACAGTTCATGACTTGATTTTAGTTCATGTAAAATGAGACAAGCACAAATGTATCATCTAAATCACATTTATTCATATACTTTAATGAGAATTGAATAGTAAAAGTAAAATGACAGATATTTTGGCTACTGATGAATTTTAAAAAAGTATTCCCAAGTAATTTAAATAAATGGGCATTTCTGACTGTGTCTATGAGTGTTGGTAAGATGTTTGTATTAACTGAGATGAGGTATCATTTAAAACTAATCACCCTACCCCTAAGCTTAAGCATGCTCCTAAGAATGTGCAAACATATGTGAGCTTAAAAACTATCTGCAGCTGAAATACTGTGTTTAAGATAGGGGAATATGGTGGCACATATTTAACCATTAGTTAATTACTAATAGAAATGCTGTACCTAATAAAACTGTTAGTTCTAGCTAACATACTAAAGGAAAATGCAACAGTGGACTGTAAGAAAGTAACTGGTACAGTAGAAGAATCAGCATACTATTTTAGGACCACTACTAGATTAGACAAAGATCTGGTGTTGATGGATGGGGAAAAAATGGTGGGGCTACTATGTTGTGGGACTAAGGTTACACTTATTAATAAACCTTATGTCTGCAAACATAAAATATATGACAAGAGGCAGTAATATGTGTTTATGGAGACAGAACATAGTATCCTATTAAACATGTAAAAATGAAAGCACTGTTATAAAAAGTACTGCATCCTGTAGCTTGGTACTCACATTAATACACAGTGTCAACACTGATCAGCCTAACACACAATTAAAGGGTAGAGTCCAGATAAAGAATAAAGAAAAATTACTAGGTGCAGAAATCCTAAAATGAAGAAACATCTAGTTAGAAGAAATAGAAGAACATATGCATTATCAAGATCCTATAGACAAGTCTCTCCAGAAAACTCCTGTTGTTAAGTTAGTGAAAGGAGTCAGTGCAGAAACTTTAAGGAAGACCTCATAGTACATGATATAAAACATTGTCAGAAAATTATAGCCATTAATGTAATGGAAGAAGTCTGTGTGGAATAAGAGAAGCTGAGACACATAGTCAAAAATTCCCTAATAAAAGAAAGGAAACACAAAGCAAGCAGGTATCACTGGATAAGCTCGAAACAGAACACTATTCAGAAAATAAGACTCTTAGCAATAGGCACTTAAGGCAGATTAGAATGATGAGACATTAAGCAGGACCAGAGGAAATATAGGCAGAATGGAAGGAGAAAGAGAGTAGGAATTATGTCATATCTATATTTTGAGTGAAGTACAACATTGTGATCATTGTAATTATGAGCGAAGGAAAAAAAAATACAACACCAATCATTAGTTTCAAAGTATTAAAGAACTCTTGTGATGAAATTGGCACATAGCCATGTTTTCTGAGGACATTTAATTATGGACAAAAGGAAATGTAAACGTTTAGCTAGACTTTTATTGGCCTAATGAAAGGAAATAGAATGGAATTGCAGTGCAATATGCTCAAAATATCAAAAGGCAGTAGTAAGACATCATGGGCTCAGAAACCTGCTGATACCTATGCCTATTTCTTAAGTCCTACTTGATGACATCACAATGTACCTTGTAGGCCCATTTTTTAATTTTACTAATGCATCCTAATGTGTTCTAGTATTTACTGAATATGCCATTAAGTTTACTGAAGGAGTACCCTTAAGAAAAGCCAATGGTAAGTCAATAGCCAAAGAGTTAATGCTACTTTTTTCTAGGGTAGAAATTCTCAAAGAGGTATTCACAGCACAAAGAACCCTGCTTATGTTCAGGGTAATGTACTTGCTTTGACAGATCTTAAAGTAAAACAGTTTTAATTTGAGTATATATACCTCAAACCAGTGGCTAAGAGGAATGATTAATTAATACTCTGAGGTTTATGCTAAAAAGGCCATAGAAGAAGATGGTGAGAACCAAGATCAGATACTTCCTAACATATCTTTGCTGTAAGAGAGGTGTATTAAGAATCAAAAGGATTTACCCCTTTTGTTACTATAGAGTAGGCATTCCAGATGCTTGCTGAACACAAACAAGGAGAAGACCTCATTTGAAAGTGTGATGACACTATATCAAATTGTAAAACAATCTAAAAATTGGTATGCTAGTAGTCAAAGAATATATGTAAAGCACAGAAAAGATGCAACAAGGGGTACATAATGAAAATCACATTGTTTAAAACTGGAGTCAAAGTGTTTGTGCTAGTTCCTTATATTACAAATAAGTTCAGAGACTGATGGCAAAAGCACTTTGATTTGGTACATAAACTAAATTAAATCAACTACTAAATAAGACAAAACTTAAAAAAACAGAATCAAGAGAGATATATCACATAAAAGTGTCAAAACCATGAAGGGAAGCTGAAGCCTCAAGTCAGTTGAGCAGTAGGCATTGATGACAATGGTGTGATGTCAGGGAAATTTATCCCTCCTGTTCATGTAGAAGAAACATTGCCAAAGGTCCAGAAGTAAGAGGTGAAATATTGTTTTTATTATTATTAAGGATAAAAGGTTGTTTCTGAGCTACATAGCCAAACATGTTTAACACAGCATCATACTGTTGCCAAAAGTAAGCTGTGCATGACTGAACCTAGCTACCTTAGAGTATGTGATTGAGAAAGGGTAATTAGACCCAAAATTAACAACAGAGATGTTATCAAGAACTAGTCTATACCTAGTACTAAACAACAACTGAAAATACTTTAAGGCACACAGTGCAGTATAGGAAGTTAATACCCAGTTTTGGTACCATAGTCGGCCTTCTGACAGAGCTTACTAAAGGTAAGGTGGCTTTTAATTAAGCTGGACAATAGCAGCAGATGAGGCTTTTAACAACCTGAAAGCTCTGGGTTTGTTTGTTTTTATGTATTTATTTTGCCTTTGTTGACCAAGGTAGTCTGACTGGACACAAAGACCCTTTTTAGTGGAGGCCCAGGGGGAATAGCTCCACAAACAGTATTTTAATATTATTATCCTATAGTATTTACAAAAATACAGATGCAAGGAAGCATGTAATATTTGAAATGTTACACAATGAAAAATGAACTGATGTGACATAACAGAAGGCTTTACAGTCAATAATCATGCTTACAGCTGTAGTATATCATCTTCAAAGTGTTAATATTGTAAGAGAATTGAAAATGGAAAGGGCAAATAAAAGTGAGCTATTTAGATTGGATGCAGTATAAAAAATGGGAGACTGAAAGAGAAAGGAGGAGGATCTAACTGGTTGTCCTTGTTACAGTTAAAGGATTCATGCTGTGACATAAGGTAGGTTTAGGGAAGTAAAGTTAGCCTGGTGCAGATCATGAGCCTAACCAAGAGTTTTCCATGTGCTTTTCTGAGTCTCATTTTAAAGCACTTTAGAATATTTTCTTGTTTAAGTTGTATAGGGATGGAAGGTCATTGTTTAAGGACATAATTAGAGTACAGTGAGTCACCAGAAGTGTTGTTGGATTTGTTGATGAGTAAAAGGAATTTATTGCCTAAGCATTGATTCCTAGCACAATGCTGGAGAAGGCCTGGTTAAAGATGGGCAGTTTTCCAACTCACAGATTAGTTTATTTGCTGAAAATAGTTGTGTGTAGGTTAGATATTCTGGTAGTTTTTCCCAGTTTAGTTTTTTAGGACCAAGCAATGGTGGGTTTTGTTGGAAAGGTAAGTTGCAAAATTGAAGTCTTATTGTAGCAGGTATTTAGTTTCATCTTAAGGGTAAAGTGCAGGTTGATAAAAATTGGTGATGCATAAAGGAGTGACAAAAAAAAGGGGATGAAGTGGCAGTTTTCCTGAAAGGTAGGATTTTGCTCTATTGAGGGAGATTAATTTCTAGTGTGTCTTCATTTGAAATACGTCAGTCAATGTTTTTTAGGTGGTCACCTATTGTGACACCTTACAGTTTGAGCTGTGATACTATTTATATTTTGCTATGATTTGCTGATGTTATTTAAAAGATATGTTTTTCATCTGAGAGTTGTTTTGGGTTAAACAGCATTTGCATGGTTTCCTTTGCATTTAGCAGCAGGTGAGCAATTTTAGACCATGACTCAACAGAAGATAACGTTCCTGTGTAATTTCCTGTAGGATTTGAAGTTTTATGGTTGAATAGATAATGATGGATTTATCAGCATATTGCACTTTGCTATCAAGTTTGGTTGTGGTGTGGAATGCATTTATGAAAATATTAAATAGCAGTGGCACTAAGACTGATCTAGGAGGAACAACAATGGTGAATGGAGGAAAAGGTGGGAATTTATTTTGCCATTTTACAGACTCTATTTAGAACCAGTCTTTGGTACACCATTTTTCAATGAGGCATCTGATGTTTCCCAGATACAAGGGAACTTTGCTGGGCTCTCAAAAGTATTTCTAACAAGTCCCAGCTAATTCATTAACTGTAAGAAAGTGTTCATTTTCACAATTAAATTGTGTATTAAATAACTACTATCAGTATCTACAAAATATCACTAAAACTTAGTTTAAAATGTCATTCTTACTTTTCATCATATTGCAGGTATGCAGTTATCCTACCTTTTCTTACTTCATTCTTTAAAATTACATATTTCAATTTGTTTATGCAAGCAGCATTCAGAATAAGTAAACACTTACAAAAGAAATGGTTAGCAGAATAGAAGAGTCAGGTTACTGGTGCCTTAATTTGCAGTTGCAGTGAGGCAAGCATTAACTGAAAATAATGCATATTTAAACTATGGAACTCATTAAAAGTCCAACTACAAAAGCAAGGCTATGAAAAAGCAACTCTTACATGGGAATACACACTGCTTCACATTCCTCCCCCAGGAATATCCCATAAGCAAGCAACCATACATAATGAAACTATACATAGCATCCAAATGGGGGGACAGAATGAATATCAATTGGGCCGAATTCAAAAGATGGCAGTCAAATACATGCTAGCTCATAAATGGGCAATTGATGCAAAATATAACAGTTTTAAAAACTAAAACTATGGGAACAGATTTTTAACATACTGCTAGTTTAATTCACCCACATTATCATAAAGAAACGTGCATTTATGTGCAAAGATATACTTTCATCACACATTTTGATAGGTAAGGGCAAGATTTCTCCATAACAGGATAAGCCTGATAAATGGAAGTACTAAAATAATTGATGGCATTTTCGTACAGTTGCAAATATTGATGTTTCATGTTGATGTTTAGATACTGTTCACCATTAAATATGTACCCAGTGTATTAGTACATTGTTGTTATTGTTCGATCCTTGTTTGTTCTGTACATTGAAAAATGTAAAATAAAAGATTTTTGGGGAAAAAAAAGTTACCTGAAAAACTGTCAGCAGGATTGATATTTTAACAAGATACAAAGGCAATGTAGAAACAACCACTGTAAGTATATGTGAGCTAAAATACCTTCTAGCATCTATGTTACACTTGTGCTTGTGTTTTACTTATACTAGTGTTCTTACACATAATGCAGTTCAAGGAGAGCAAGTGAATGTCTCTGTATATTTGGAAGTGCATCACAGAAAAATAAAACATATTTTCTAAGTGCTCTGTATTGGGAAAGTGCAAGCATTTTAAAGCAAGTATTAATTAAAAGAAGAAATACTTGCTGCTGGAAGTCAAACAGTCCAAAACCAAGCTTTAAAAACTTCAAATGTTGCTCAAGAAGTCCAGTACAATCCAGTAAAAGTGTAAAACACAGGATTAATCCAAGAAATACAATACAATCCAGTAAGCGTATAAGCGCTTTTGTTTTAAACCCCTTAAAACTTCATCAGATACAAGTTGTAACAGTTCCAGAGCCATTTAAATAAACTTCACTGGTCATGTGATCCTTTTAAAAATTAAAAGCAACATTCCCCTATTATACACATCCCCCAAAAAAGTATATATTGTCATTAAATTCATGCCCTAGCATACATGCTGTTTTAATTGTTGTGCTATTAAAATTAGTTTATGTGGTTGTCATGCACAGTAATCTTTGTAAATGAACTATTAATAATAATAAAAATAAAAATAACAAATTGTTATTTTTATAACAATTTTTCTTTCCCATGCTTTTAGTTTCAGGATGGGAGCAATACTGACATGGTCGTTTGTCCTGGGTGTCTGTATGCCTCTAGTTGCAGTTGCCATTTTAATTCATGTTGTTCCAGAAAGCTCTATAATCGTATTTATGAACATTTATATGGAATTAAAATCGAAAGAACCACCAATGCACTGTTCAGGCTTCTAAGTGAACACTCTGACCACTCTTTTAAATTTAGCATATTAGAAAGAGTGGAGAAAGAAAAGTGGGAGGGGGTCTATGGACAGTAATACTGGAGCAACATGAATTAAAATGGCAACTGCACCTAGAGGCATACAGGCAACCAGGAGTAAACGATCATATCAGTATTGCTCCCATCCTGAAGCTAAAAGCATGGGAGAGAGAAATTGTTATAAAATAACACTTTGTTGTTATTTTTATTTTTATTATTATTATTACTGGTTCATTTACAAAGATTACTGTGCATGATAACCACATGGACTAATTTTAATAGCACAAGAATTAAAACAGCATGTACACTAGGGCATGAATTTAATAACAATATATACTTTTTGGGGGGATGTGTATAATAGGGGAATGTTGCTTTAAAATTTTAAAAGGATCACGTGATCAGTGAAGTTTATTTAAATGGCTCTGGAACTGTTACAACTTGTATCTGATGAAGTTTTAAAGGGTTTAAAATGAAAGTGCTTATACACTTACTGGATTGTACTGTATTTCTTGGATTAAACCTGTGTTTTACACTTTTACTGGATTGCACTCCACTCCTTGAGCAACATTTGAAGTTTTTACGGCTTGGTTTTGGACTGTTTGACTTCCAGCAGCAAGTATTTCTTAGTTTGTAATTTTGGAACTTTTTTGTGATAGATTAAAAGAAGAAATGTCAGTATGTGCTTTTTGTGTGGTATCTAGGGTATACTCTATTTATGGCTTATGGCTTGAATGTATTAATGTATTTTTGGGAAATTACACTGAATTAGCAGGGTAGTTTGCCTACCTAATACATATGAGTAACTGGAAATGAATACAAATACTCTGTATACTGATTTCCCTCAATATCTCATTAGAATGGAAGATACCTATAGTTTCCAAAATTAGTATTTTCTAAATTACCATAACTATTGTATAAAGGTATTAATACATGGTTAACGTGTGACTTATGAACTAATCTATTCACTCTGCTGTGCTGAGGTATTTAGGCCTATTACCAAAAACTACCAGACAAGGTAACATCACATATCACACCCTAACCATAAATTCATGTAATAAATGCTATGAGCAAGTAATAATATAGTACTGGTATACTATTATAAATACATTTAAAGTGGCTTGTTGCAATTTCTAAGCAACTGTTCCAGAGTGCAGAGGCATTGGTGTTTCTGTTGTGGATGTCAGTCTTATTTATCTTCAAACATTAACTGACAAAGAACTGAGCTCTCACTTCAACACTTTCTTTACAGATTCTATAACTAAGCTAACCAAAACATTTCCCGACAATAATCCATCCAACTTCCTAAACTCTCCTAATAACAGCCTGTCTATGTTCCAGCTCAAACCAGTTTCCACAATGTTTATAAAAAAGCTGTTATCCAAACTAAAGCCATGATCTAATGCCCCCGACAACATTTACCCCTCCTTCCTCAAATGTGCAGCTGAAGGCATTGCTCTCCCAATTAGCATCCTGATCAACTGATCCTTAAAAGAGTCATACGTACCCAAACTTTGGTGTTCTGCCTACATTCTACCACTTCACAAAGGAGGTAAAAACACCTCCATTTCTAACTTCTGCCCCATAGTCCTACTCTCTCTCCAATATCTAAAATTCTAGAAAAATGTGTCCACCACCAACTTTTACCCTACTTAACTCAGAATCAGCTACTTACTCCCACCCAGCATGGTTTCTGCCCCGGCCACAGCACCATAACTGCCCTACTCTCCTTCTTAAAAACTGTTAATCAAGCCAGAGATTCTGGTCTTCTTGTATCCACTGTTCTGTTAGATCTTTATAAAGCCTTTGACACCATATCCCATACACACCTTCTCTCTCATCTCTCCAACCTTAATCTCTCCCCTAATACTCTTTCCTGGTTCTCCAGTTACCTTTCTGACAGATCTCAGGCTGTCAGATGGAAGGACTCCACCTCTTCCTTCTTACCTACTCCTACCGGAGTTCCTCAGGGATCCATCCTCGGTCCCATACTTTTCAACATCTTCATAAATAACCTTCACACTGCCCTCCCTGACACTACAGTCATCCAATATGCTGATGAATCTACCTTAGTTTGTGCCGCCCCCAACTTTTCTGAACTTCTGTCCAAAACACAAATAGCTTTTTCCACAACAGAAAACTGGATGCACAAAAACCATCTCTCCCTCAACTCCAATAAATCTAAAATACTAATTTTCCACCCTACCAAGGCTTCTTCCTTTGACAAAAACACTTTCAACATCCTGAGCCAAACCAACACTCCTATAGAAGTGGTCCCTTCCGCTAAACTCATTGGCATTACCGTTGATGAACACCTCAAATTCGATCTCCACATACAACAAAACATAAACAAAAAAACACCCAAAGTTAGGCATGCTCTACAGGAATAATCTATTTCTTCCAAACTCCTCTAGGCACACCTTAGCAACCACCTACCTCCTTCCCTTTCTCCTTTATGGTGCCCCTTTACTAACTAATCTGTCTGCTTCCCTCACCTCTAAACTTGAAACTTGCTATAATAAGATCACTAAATTCGCCACTAAATCCAAAACCTCAACCCACCACTGCCTTACCCTTCAATCTCTGAACTGGTTAGAACTCCCTAACCACCTTGACTATCTTCAACTAACAACCGCTCACAAATTAATATTCTGCCCAGAAAAATGCCCAGCTTTATCTAACATCCTTCCCCCTTACATCCCTAACCGATCATTGAGATCAGAACACCAAAACCTAATCTCCATTCCCAGGCCTAAACATTCCACTGGCCAGCTACTACTATCCTTCTCTCTAGGCAAAAAATGGAACTCTCTCCCTCCTTCACTTAGGACTATACCTAACACGGAATACTTCAAGACCCAACTCTACTCACACCTATCATCCAAATGGAAATGTTCTTGCTTTCACCCTATATAAATTGTAGGGATTTTCTACACTAAGCCACTCTCTGCCCCTGCACATATCTGCTCTCTGATTTCATTTCTAATTCCCAAAATGATTTAGCCAACTCTCAGTTGACTGTAATGAGGAAAATATTGCAAATTATGTAAAAAAAAAAAAAATTGATGTTTTTGTTATTTTTGTTATTTTGCACTGTTCTTACTATGTATACTTACTGTTTGGACATTTCTATTGTATTTTATCTTGTGCATTTGTAACCTTGATTGTACTGCCTTTGGAGCTTTTCTCCCTGGGCCTCCACTGAAAATGGGTACTTTGTGGCCCAGTGGACTTCACCGGTAATCAAACTGAAATAAATAAATTATGGGATTTTATATGAAGGATAACACAAGTAATGTTTAATAAAGTGTTATGAAATCATAATGATTTAACATGTCTCACCAAAAAGAGTCATTGTTTTCAGAAAGTGCCTCAGATTTGTCTGATCAGACTAATTCTTTAATAAGGTTTCAGTTACATAATACAGTATCCCTGTCAATCATCTCATGCAGTTCTCTGCAACATGATACTAGCTAGATACCATCAGTTTAATTTATAGTACAGGTGTCAAAATTGCGTACTGTGATTTCAATATAACGGTCAGAGCATGGTGGCCTAAAATGTCACTTCTTACAATAAAGACACAGATCTGAAAATTAACATTTGTGATATTATCATGAATCACTGGACGAGTTCTACTTTAAATAACACTGAATGTGAAATGACCTTTTAATGTAATTATGTAATATTTGCCTAGCTTAAATTACTCTGCCTCAGAGAAAAAAGTCAGAATTAAATTATTACATACCTAAAGCTACCATATTTTTTTAATTTGCCATATATTGCAGTTGCTATGTCTGTTTCATCTTTTCAGTTTCCTTTTTTCATAAAGCAGTCAAATTTTATGCTTCAATTATTTTTGACAGAAAGTCTGAATGAAATGTAAGCTTTGTTACTGGCTTTATTAGAAAGCAGTTATGATGAAGAATTGGTAAGGTTAGGACATCAAGTGACCTATTTTCTTTCCAGCTGCCAAATCCATGGCAACTATATAAGTACATGCTTTCTTTAATTAATGGCAGCTTCACTTCAACTGTGCTTTTCAACAGATCTGTAGTAAATCAACGTTTTCAAAATGTTACAATGAAAGGAGATACTTTGAAGTTAGTAGAAAAATGTTTGGCATCATTTCATCCATTATAGTATAAGCAAATTAAAAAAATACTCAGTTTTTTCATTGAAAGGTTAACCTTACTTATATCTTGTCCTAATTTGGCTTTGTATGTTCTGTTTCATTAAAGAGTTTTATTTCTGGTATGACTGAGTATGATATGCATGAATGTTTATTTAAGGTATTTATTCCTACATTTGTAGACAGCTCTTTTATTACATTCAGGGTTGCCAGAGATGTGAACCCTATCAGAAAACTCAGAAGCTAGACTGTAGAGAATCTAATTGAATCTAATCCCAGCAAAGACAGCAGTTTGGAGGCTTACTGATTCACCTGTGTCATGCTTTTTCAAGGTAGGAGGAAATGTTTCCTTTGCATTATTAACTTATTCACATATATTTAAAATAAACCATTTCCCAACAGTGCACCTTCCACTATAGTGAAATATCCTTATTAGAATCCGTATGATGAATTTTGAGAATTCTATGTTTGGCATGACTTACTGTTATGAATGCTAAACTCATTAGTCAAGCATAAATGACTGTATGTCTTTATTTCATGGAAGGTGATTTCTTAAATTTGTCCTTTACATTAGCGTTTGCAAATAATCACATCTGGGTTTTGCTAGATCATAAAGAATGGAAGTCTAATCATACTTTTGGAAATTGATCTTTGAATACAGAATATGAAAATAGGAGGAGCACAAGTATGGAGCCTGTTACTGCAGCAGCTTCAAAATCATACCGCATAACTGTCCAGAATTTCACAAAATGTCCAGATTTTGCTTTGCATTTTTGGTCTTTTCCTCAAAAAATTTGTGGTTTTCTGGAAAATCACAAAGTGACTAAATAATACCTTACATTTGAGTTTTAGACTCTGTATCTTTCAGAAAATGTACATATGCCAACACAGATGTTGTTACTCAGGCTACTATTTTAAGTTTATAAGAGCAATATTTAAAATTTGTCCCCCCATTATTTTTAGCTTTGTCAAGATTTTTTGCACTAAGTGGTTGAGAGGTTTGTTAAAAATATACAAAATTAGTTGCAGTTTCTGTTTGTAATTGCTAGAGATATATTTAAATTACAAACTGGTAAATTTGATTATTTGGTCATATATTTGATATTTACTGATATATCTGGAATTCTGATATAAAAATAAAATATTTTTATCATGCTGTGATCCATGTTATTCTAGTTTTATTATCATGGGTTTGTTTCTTTACGTATTTTTTCTGTGTGAATCTGTTTGCATTTAAGGGGATAGGGCTCTAATTTCAATGAGCCACTTGCCGACCCAGCCCTGTAGTCTTAGAGTCTTAGAAAAGCCCTTTCTAGACCTGTAAAAAGAAACTAGTTTATAGTGCTTTATAAAAGTACATAAGACCAAGTTGCTGCTTTTTAAAGTACTTCTAGAATCAACCCCTCTCCAAAAAGCCCCATAATGAAGCAATGGCCCTGATAGTGTATGCCTAGACCCTACCAGTAATTGCCTTCTTATGGATGGTAAAACAAAAGGAAATAGCATAAAAAACATTTGGAGATTGGCTGCTTTGATACAGTTTTCTCTGTCCCTTACCTTCATAAGAAATAAATAACTGATCAGAGTTTCTGACGGTTTTATATTACTCAAGATAACATATTAGTTGTCTGAGGAAATCTCGAGAATGATGCATCCTTCTCCATCATTTTCTGGTTCTGGACAGAAAACAGGAAGATAGATAACTTACCTTAAAGTAAACTCAGATACCACATTAGGCATAAATGTATTTATTCAACATTTGTTAACCAGGAAAGTCCGACTTGGAATGAAGCCAATTTTCAGTGAGGCCAGGGGAGAAATACTCCAGATGCATGTCTTTCTAACATGGGAGGAAACTGGAACACCCAGAGGAAACCCACACAAATGCAGGAAGGACATGTAGACTCCACAGAGAAGGCACTCCAGCCAAGAATTGAACTGGAGAACCTCTTGCTGGGAAGGTGACAATGCTACTGCTGCACCACTGTGCCATCCTGAAAGATTAGTTTTCATAGAGATCTTATCTTTGTGGAAAATGAGATAAGGTTGACCCACTATGAGAGTTTGCATCTCAGACAGTCTTCTTGCAGAAGTCAGAGGAATCAGTAAAACTGTTTGCCATGTTATGAACCTGATAGCCTAGTCCAATGGAACCAGAGTTAACTTTTCCAAAAAGAAAGTTTAGATTCCAAGGTGCAGCTGAATTTTTTTTCAGGTGGCCTGGTAGGCAGGAACCCTTTAAAAACAATTTAACATGGGAATGCATTGAAAGTGGAGGATCCATTGAAATACATTCTAAAATGGTAGACAAATGAAACTTCATAGAGGAGGAGGAAGAAAAGGCAGTGGATAATATCTCACAGAGATGAACAAGAGACATGTTAACCTTAATAGGGTCTGGTTCTTCTTCAGCAGCAACTAGACAATCTTTTTCATTTGTTAACTCATTACAGCTGAGTACTCCTCCAGGCGTCTTCTGCAGATAACCCCTACTGCTCCTCTAGGCGTCAAATATGGATTGTTCATATTTGCATTAATAATTCCAAAACCATGTTACTTACAAGGTACCAGGATATTTTGTCTTGAGCCATATGTGATGGCAAACACAACTCTATTGATAGTTGACCTCTTTCAGTGAGAGTTTTCTAGAACTCTAAGGTGATAACTTAGTTGTTAAAGGCTTAAGCCACGCCCACTAGGGGTTAAAGGTGCACACTCAAAAGAGCTGCTCTGGAGTATACGACTTCTAGTAGCAGGTATCTTAACCTCCATTAACAACTGTTGCTCATTTCCACTACCTAAAAGGTACTAAACTCTATCCTCTTAGCAGTTAGTTGAAATTAGTTCATATTGGGCTGTATCAAACAAACCCTGCGTTGTGTAAGTAGGTCTAGTCTGTGAGGAAGCTTGTTGTAATTGCCCTTGACCATTTCCAAATGAAGGGAGAACCACTGCTGCCTAGTCCAGAAGGACATCACCACAATAATCTTTGGATGGTCTTTCTGAATCTTCAGAATGATCCTGGATATCAGTGGAGAGAGTGGAAAAGCATACAGGAACAGGTGTCCCAGGAATTGAAAATGCATATTTTTTTCCAGGCCTGCTTTAAAGGAGTCCTTGCACAGAAGTTTGCCAGTTATTTGTTGTTGTGAATGGAGGCAACTAAATCTGTCTGAAGTTTCCCTACAGCTGGATCAATTTGATTCAGAGATTTGAGAACATTTCTCAGTGCCAATATCTCTTTAGCATTTATGTGTTTTATTCTCTCCTTTTTGAATAAAAAACCCTGCACTTTTACTCCCCCAAACACCACTCCCCAAGGCAAAAGCACAAGGCATCTGTAGTTAGAGACACGGTTTGAGTTTGAAGGGATATGGGAGATCTGAATTCTATTGAAACTGTTCTCATCACCTCAGGATCACCCCATGATTATAAATCCCAATGCAGGAATCTGGAATGCCATACATATTTTAGAAGCTACTGAATCTTTTTCATTTCAAACCTGGCTAGAGGAATCATAAGAATCATGAATGCCATGGATCCTAATATCCAGATAAACTTCCTTGCTGACTCTATGGACTGAGTGGAAAAACCCAGGAAAAGATCAAGATATAGTGAAAGAGACTCTCTTTGAAATGCATTATCTAAGAGACAAACAGGAATACAATCCCATGTGAAAGGGTCAACCAAGACTTTTGGCTGTTCTCTTGAAACCAGTCTGTCAATGCTATGAAAACAACCAGGTTTATTAAATTCAAGTCTCCATTCCCTTTTACATTTTAAACTATCTTTCATTTGATTGGATTCAGCCTTGCTCCCCAGAAAAAAATGTTCCAAAATTCACTTTCTATTCAACTTGGAAACATATACACACTAACTAAATATGCAAACTTTTCCTAAAATGTGCATGTTTAACATAGACACCCTTTTTCCTAAGGTGCAGTACTGACATTCCTACCACTTCTCTGAAACACATTTTGACTAATATAACTGTAATATTCTGAAAATTAAATCATCTTTTTCATCCAGTGTTTGTTCTTGGCTAATAAAATGAAATCATACACAAATGTTAACATCAGTGGTGCCTTTATTCCTTCCTTCCTTAATCTTCAATCTACCAACTTCTAACTCTGATGTACATATGTGTACATCTGCATGTACTACAAGAAAAAAGCAACCACATGCTCAATGGGCAAACCTGATTTACCCCATTCATTCTCTTGTATCTTTTTGTACCCATCAATTTATCATTACAAACATTTATAAATTTTCCTCACTATCATTTTTATTTTCCCTTCTATTTCATATTCTTTTAAAATGTTTGTTTCCCCATGATCAATGCTGTCAAATGCCTTAGCCACATCAACTGATACTTTTCCTTCACCATCTCTCCTGGCTATAGATTCAACTACTTCTTCAACAATCATGAATGTCTCATGTACTATTTTCCCATTAATTCCGTATACCCCTTCATCCACTCCTTTCATAAATCTCATCATTCCTTTCTGAAGAATCTTCATAAATATTTCATAGTCAGTATTTCCTAATGAAGTTGGTCTCCATTTTGTATTTCTTCAATTTTATCTTTCTTCCATACGAATTCTATAACCACTTTAAAAATCTCTTCATCTTCTTCTTTAATATCCTAAATATCCATTCCTCCAATTTTACCAGACATCTGAAATTTCATTATGAAATGTAACCCAATCCAGAAAGACCTTGTACAAATTTTTCTTTTCCTTCCTCTGTAGCATCATTTAACTATTTCCTTTCATTTCTAGCTTTCATTTCTAGATCTTCTGAAAAAATATATAATCAATCTCTCTTTTAAATAAAACTCCTTTTTAAGTAAATTCGCTCCCTTTATCTATTCTTAGCCTACCATTATTTACTCTTATGATTTTTAAGTGTGCTAATTTCCCTTTCTCCTTTTTAAAATTAGAAATAAGCTCACTCACCACCATAAGGGACACATTTACTACCACATAAATTTGAATTTCATCAAATATTTTTTCCATTAATTTACATTTGTATACTCATACACTACCTCTTGTCTAAACACTTCCTGCCTCTTTCTTAAATCACACACTAAAACTCTGCTACCTCCGCAATTGTAATTAATATTTAATGCCTTAATTTGCAATAATGCTCAAACACCTGAGCATAAATAGTCCATGTTGAAACAAAGCACTGAGACAAGATTCGCAAATCCAAAAACAACGATAGTTGAGTTTAAAATACCTTTATAACAACGACAACAAAGCTTTCAGGTTAAAAACCCTTTTTCAATGTTTTACAACAGGTACATTAAAAACGCCCACTTATATACACAAGAAAAAGGTTGATCATGTGACCTGCAGCCACCATCACATGACCTTAACAAATGTAAAAACATTCAAAGATTGTCAAGAATTACCATAAGTAACAAGAGTTATCAAAAATTATCAAAAATTATCAAAAATTAACACATTACCTAGCACTAGCTATAACCATCATACAAAAATTCTAGTGTATGTACCATTATGCAAAAATTAAAATTAGTTTAATCTAGTTTGTTGTATTTTGTTTAATATGGGTTTTAAGGATACTGAAGCATTCAAACCAGGGGGTACATCAGCTGACAACCTAATTATCCATTCATATTCCGTTAAGTCTAATAAATTGGACAGATCGCCTCCCCTAGGTGATGCAGTAACACAATCTATAACTTGAAACTTAAAACAATGTGAAATATCCCTGGACGCAATATGTTTAAATAGCGCATTATTCTCATTAAAATGTCTAATATTTGACTTATGTTCCGTTATGCGTTCTTTAAGCTTTCTCGTGGTTTTACCCACGTAGAAAGATGGGCACATTTGGCATGTTGCTAAATAAACAACATTACTGGTTGTGCAAGTAGCATAACCAGAGAATTTATATTCTTTTCCTGACACAGGATGTTTAAAAATATCCATTTTTAAAGAATCGCTATTTTTAAGTATGTCATTACAACTACTACAATTGTGGCAGGCATATGTGCCTTGCTTTGTTGTTATTCTCAAACTAGATTTCATATAATTAAAATGTTTATAACCAAGAATATTTTTCAGGGTTCGCATATTTCTTTAACTAAAATAAGGTTTTTCACCAACTATTGATTTTATATCATCTTGTGCCAACAGTACTTTCCAGTACTTGTATATTATTTTATTAATGTTATCTGACATTGAGTTAAAAGATGTTATAAATCTCAACTTATTGGTGTTTGGCACAGACATATTTATAGTTTCCCCTGATTTTGGTAACTTGTTGAAAATAGGTTCATATATTTCTTCCCTATTAGATATTATGTGCTCTTTGGTATTTATTAATAAATTCATAGGATATCCACTAATCCTAAATTCTTCTTGGGTTTCATCCAACTGCTTTATAAAAGTATCATGTTCTGAATTTAATCTGCTAACTCTGGCCATTTGAGCCTTGACAATGCCTCTAAAGACATGGGGTGCATGCATGCTGCTTGCATGTAAATATCTACCTGATGCTACTTCTTTCTTAAATATGGATGTATTAATTTCATTACCATGTTTCTTAATTACCACATCTAGAAAGTTTATACACATATCAGATGTCTCTATTTTGAACTTTAGATAGTTAGTGGTGTTGTTTAGAAAGGAAACATAATCCATAAGTTCAGATAAACTTCCTTTCCAAAGAAGGAAGCAGTCGTCCACAAACCTTTGATAGAATATCACGTTATCATTCATAAACTGCTCACCATCACCTATATTTACCATCTCCCATTGATATAGAACTAGGTTAGCGTACGTATTTGCTACAGGAGTGCCCATTGCTACACCTGTTTGTTGTAAATATACATTGTTATCAAATAGAAATACGTTATTTCTCAGCACCAAGTCTAATAACATACAGACATTTTCTACATATCTAGTTGTATACTTAGAACTTTGTGTCAAGAAATCTCTAATGGAGTCTATCCCAAGGTCATGTGGAATGACCGTAAACAGTGAAGTAATATCCATAACCACCATGTAGATATTATTAATGTTATAGTTTATGGCCTTTAAAGCTGTATAACATAATTTTAATTTTTCAAGAAAATCTGCTGTATCCTTAAGTACTGTTTTACATGTAGATAATAAAGGTTGTAATTGTTTCTGTAGATACAATGATATTGGCTCCGTAATCCAGCCTTTACTGGATACTATCGGCCTCATAGGTGGCTTATCTATAGATTTATGCACTTTGGGGACCCCATACAGTTGTGGAATTATAGGACAAGGGACCGTGAAGAAATGAAACAAGTCTAGTGATATGTCACATGATAATTGAAGCTCATAAATACACATATTCACATAGCTTATGCATTTCTTAACATCTAGATGTGTTATTTGCTTAAATGCAGCTGGATCTCCTAATAATAGCAAGACTGACTGTTTGTATTTGCACTCATACATAATGACTATAGCGCCACCTTTGTCAGCCGCCTTAATAATAATGTTAGTATTATTTATAAGTTCTTTTAATCCCAGATGTTCAAGGTATGTGATGTTATAAGATGCATTAAATCTTTTACTAGCATAAAGCTTTCTAATATCAAATTCACATAAATTATAAAATGCAGTCAAAACGGGTGGATAGCTTGGTATGAATGTGCTTCGTCTCTTGCACATACTAGCATTATAGTCATTGGTTTTAAAAATTAACTTTAGTGCTATAGATCTAATAAAAAGTTTTAAGTCAGTCAAAACGTTGACCATATCTTCCGCTCGTGTGGGTATGAAGCCCAGTCCCTTATTTAACAAGGTTACGTGCTCTTTACTTAACGTAAATGTCGATAGATTAATAATACTTGCCATTATCTTCTGGCTACTTTGTGCTGTTTTTGCGGACTGTCATATTTCCGTTTCAAAACCACTTGCGGATTATTATTCCTCGTAGTTGATCTGCCCCTTGACATTGATCTATTGCCAAACCTCTTGTCCTTTTCTTTTACGCGTTCTGCATCCTGCAGTTGAAATGGTTTAGTAAAAAAATTTTTTTAAGGTTTTTTGTGAGACCGATACGGTCTGTTTTATCTGATTATCATCCATTCCTGGTGCTTGAGCACCTTCCACACCATGTTGCGAACTTATCGCCCCCTCGTCAAGCACTGATGACGTATGTCGCATCAAAGTAGTGTCTACTTCAACCGGAATACTGTGATCTTCATTCAGCGGTAAATTTAAAGATGCAGACGTTAATTCTGGAAAATTGTCCAAAGAGTCTAAGGATATAATGGTTGGTGTTTGCTTTACACTATGTTGTGCTACATTGGATATTAATTCAGAGGACTCGTCTCTGCTTGCTCTAGTATTTGTGGATGCCTCATATCTCGGCCAAGAAAAAATATTACCCAGTTGGTAATCAGAAATGTCCCGTAACAGTTTTCTTTTCTTCACGACCTCCAGGCGATCATCCAAAGTGCTCAATCTGTCCATCATGGAATTGTATATTGATTGGACATTAGTAAAGCCTGGTAGAGCTAGAGCTTCATACCCACATGAGCGGAAGATATGGTTAACGTTTTGACTGACTTAAAACTTTTTATTAGATCTATAGCACTAAAGTTAATTTTTAAAACCAATGACTATAATGCTAGTATGTGCAAGAGACGAAGCACATTCATACCAAGCTATCCACCCGTTTTGACTGCATTTTATAATTTATGTGAATTTGATATTAGAAAGCTTTATGCTAGTAAAAGATTTAATGCATCTTATAACATCACATACCTTGAACATCTGGGATTAAAAGAACTTACAAATAATACTAACATTATTATTAAGGCGGCTGACAAAGGTGGCGCTATAGTCATTATGGATGAGTGCAAATACAGACAGTCAGTCTTGCTATTATTAGGAGATCCAGCTGCATTTAAGCAAATAACACATCTAGATGTTAAGAAATGCATAAGCTATGTGAATATGTGTATTTATGAGCTTCAATTATCATGTGACATATCACTAGACTTGTTTCATTTCTTCACGGTCCCTTGTCCTATAATTCCACAACTGTATGGGGTCCCCAAAGTGCATAAATCTATAGATAAGCCACCTATGAGGCCGATAGTATCCGGTAAAGGCTGGATTACGGAGCCAATATCATTGTATCTACAGAAACAATTACAACCTTTATTATCTACATGTAAAACAGTACTTAAGGAAACAGCAGATTTTCTTGAAAAATTAAAATTATGTTATACAGCTTTAAAGGCCATAAACTATAACATTAATAATATCTACATGGTGGTTATGGATATTACTTCACTGTTTACGGTCATTCCACATGACCTTGGGATAGACTCCATTAGAGATTTCTTGACACAAAGTTCTAAGCATACAACTAGATATGTAGAAAATGTCTGTATGTTATTAGACTTGGTGCTGAGAAATAACGTATTTCTATTTGATAACAATTTATATTTACAACAAACAGGCGTAGCAATGGGCACGCCTGTAGCAAATACATACGCTAACCTGGTTCTATATCAATGGGAGATGGTAAATATAGGTGATGGTGAGCGGTTTATGAATGATAACGTGATATTCTATCAAAGGTTTGTGGACGACTGCTTCCTTCTTTGGAAAGGAAGTTTATCTGAACTTATGGATTATGTTTCCTTTCTAAACAACACCACTAACTATCTAAAGTTCAAAATAGAGACATCTGATACGTGTATAAACTTTCTAGATGTGGTAATTAAGAAACATGGTAATGAAATTAATACATCCATATTTAAGAAAGAAGTAGCATCAGGTAGATATTTACATGCAAGCAGCATGCATGCACCCCATGTCTTTAGAGGCATTGTCAAGGCTCAAATGGCCAGAGTTAGCAGATTAAATTCAGAACATGATACTTTTATAAAGCAGTTGGATGAAACCCAAGAAGAATTTAGGATTAGTGGATATCCTATGAATTTATTAATAAATACCAAAGAGTACATAATATCTAATAGGGAAGAAATATATGAACCTATTTTCAACAAGTTACCAAAATCAGGGGAAACTATAAATATGTCTGTGCCAAACACCAATAAGTTGAGATTTATAACATCTTTTAACTCAATGTCAGATAACATTAATAAAATAATATACAAGTACTGGAAAGTACTGTTGGCACAAGATGATATAAAATCAATAGTTGGTGAAAAACCTTATTTTAGTTATAGAAATATGCGAACCCTGAAAAATATTCTTGGTTATAAAGATTTTAATTATATGAAATCTAGTTTGAGAATAACAACAAAGCAAGGCACATATGCCTGCCACAATTGTAGTAGTTGTAATGACATACTTAAAAATAGCGATTCTTTAAAAATGGATATTTTTAAACATCCTGTGTCAGGAAAAGAATATAAATTCTCTGGTTATGCTACTTGCACAACCAGTAATGTTGTTTATTTAGCAACATGCCAAATGTGCCCATCTTTCTACGTGGGTAAAACCACGAGAAAGCTTAAAGAACGCATAACGGAACATAAGTCAAATATTAGACATTTTAATGAGAATAATGCGCTATTTAAACATATTGCGTCCAGGGATATTTCACATTGTTTTAAGTTTCAAGTTATAGATTGTGTTACTGCATCACCTAGGGGAGGCGATCTGTCCAATTTATTAGACTTAACGGAATATGAATGGATAATTAGGTTGTCAGCTGATGTACCCCCTGGTTTGAATGCTTCAGTATCCTTAAAACCCATATTAAACAAAATACAACAAACTAGATTAAACTAATTTTAATTTTTGTATAATGGTACATACACTAGAATTTTTGTATGATGGTTATAGCTAGTGCTAGGTAATGTGTTAATTTTTGATAATTTTTGATAATTTTTGATAACTCTTGTTACTTATGGTAATTCTTGACAATCTTTGAATGTTTTTACATTTGTTAAGGTCATGTGATGGTGGCTGCAGGTCACATGATCAACCTTTTTCTTGTGTATATAAGTGGGCGTTTTTAATGTACCTGTTGTAAAACATTGAAAAAGGGTTTTTAACCTGAAAGCTTTGTTGTCGTTGTTATAAAGGTATTTTAAACTCAACTATCATTGTTTTTGGATTCATAAATAGTCCATGTCACTTTTCCTTTCCACACAATCTCCAACTCCAGTCTTTTCCTTTTATCATCTCTACGTCTTTTAGAAATAAAACAAATTACATCTGCATCAAAGTTTTCACTCCATTCACACAATCATTCCTCTAACATCATTCTTCCTGCTAGTCATATTCATCTTCTCTTTTTATGTTTAGTCTATCTTTCAGTTTTCTTTTTCTTCACCTCACTCTTTCCTGATAGAATCTTCTACCTCTTTTCTGACTCATTTCTCTCACTTCCTTCTATTTTTCCTTTGTATCCAATATCTTCAAGCCTATTTTCCATTTCCACATTATTTTTTGACTAATTTCTCTCACTTACTTCTATTTTTCCTTTGTATCTAATATCTTCAAGCCTGTTTTCCATTTCCACATTATTTTTTTTTCATTAACTATTTTTTGGATTTAATCTAATTTATCTTTTTTTCTATGCCTTCACCTAGTAGTTCCTCACCCTCTGGCCTTTCATCATTTTCTTCCATACTTTCTTGCAAGAAAACTTCTTCTACCTCATTTTCCTTATTTTCTTCTTCTTCATTAATTAGTGGACAGTCAAAACAAAAATGCTTCTCCGTTCCATATTTCCTACACATGGTTTATAGTTTTTTCAAGGAATGCTGTCCTCACCAACGTTTTTGTACAATCCTTGGATAAATGTGATTCACCACCCAGACTTAATAATTGTTAAAAAAAGGGATTGTTATTAAATATTTAGAGTTCCTTACCCACAAAATACTTTTCACCACAACCATAATCTAATGCTTACCACTGATTATTCACTTGTCACAGTTTATAATATAACAACATCTTACACGTAACTGTTGATATATCCAAAACACATAGCATAGAAGATTATTTTTGAGTCCCAAAACATAATGAACTTATTATGTGTTCAAGAAATAGAAGCCAAGAACTTCACCTTCACAGGGAAATTTGAGCAATGAATCTTAGCACCCATGTTGAAAACACACAATAAGACTTTATGATTAGAGAAATCCAATCATAATTCTTTGCAGCACATGGCTCTTTATGTGCTCCATATACTAGCAGCTAGAATGAAATAAAGTGTAGAAGCACAAAATGTTTTACCAGATTTCAAAGCACTGGTAAACCAGAAAAATTCTTATCACTGTGAGACAGATAGCAGAGAGAGAGAGAAATTGATTGTCCCTCTGAGAAATGAATGGTTTTAAAAGCATTTAGATCCTTCTTTCTGTTACACTTTTTTATTTTTAAGAGTGGTACAGCAAAGTATCTAACTGCTTCTGTCACTGTTCTTTGCCATCTGATACTGTCTGTTGTTAATCTGTAGTCTGAGACCTGAACTTTACAGCAAATAGTGGGTGTGTAACAAAAGCTTGTTACGCACCTTTTGAATGTCAGAAAGGTGCTTAGCAAATAAGAATATGATCATGTTTTCAATCATAAATGGCTTATTTTGAGTTTGAAACATGGATGCCAAGAATGTCACCTCAAGAGTCAAAAAAAAATAGGACTCTTGCTTGCTTTGAAAGACAGCAATACACTTAAAGCTGTCAGACAGTAGTACACTTTTCAGTCTTCTTGCTTAAGAAATCCAAAACTTATGGGGATAATGGATCAAAATCAAGAACAGTTTTTTTGTTTGAATACTGAAGTTAATCACCTATAAATATTAATAGAACAATGGGTTTGGCAGCAAGATGCATTTTCTGAACAGCAAGAGATGTGAAACTCTAATGTCTGGCATTATTGCCTGACTGTATTTCTCAGTGATTTACCAGAAAAATGAAAAAATATATATAAGGGACAATACATCAATAAGAGATACCTTCAGTAAGTGATTAGGTTTGGACAGCAGACAGAAACAAAACTGTATTACCTTGTTCTGTTTTTCTCTTTCAGACATTGTCTGCTCCCAGTCCATATTGCAAGATCAAAGTGTACCAGCCACTATGGGTGTGCATAATAATTATTAAGCACCCCCTAATCATGGTTACAGTCAAGTCTCATACTAGTGGAGTTGTTAACCAGTTGAGTTTCTGGTCTGAAGCATAATCTTGACAGTCCACGCACTTCAAGTTTGTGTTTTTTCCCCATTTTGGAGTATAATTGTGGAGTCTAATGCACTACATACAGGATTATGATTTGGTCTCTGATCATAACCATATTCTTATGTGTTTTTGACATGGATCCCAAAAAATTCACTTATAAGCCTTGAAAACAATAACAGGAGAGATGAGAGCTGGAGAAAGAGCATTAAATGATAATTCAGAATGCATCAGTGGAGGAAAAACTGGAACAAAGTGAAACAAGCAAACAAACAAGAGAAGAGGCGTGTGGGATTAAGGGGGTGTCTACTAGATGAACAATATGATTGCAAGGAAGGGAAAAAAGACAATACCAAGAGATAATTACCTGCATTAAGGAAGAAGGGATCAAGCAGAAACACCATGCAAATGATAAGAGAAAGTCATACATCCAGTAAGAAGAAAGAAAAGGAGATCCAACAGCAAATTTCTGAAGCTAGGTACAGATGCAAGTTGCTGCTATGTGTAGGCAAAGACATATAAGGTACAAGCAGGGGAAATACAGTAAAACATACCTGAAAATAAGGACATAAGTGGTGTTAACAGCTAGAAGGTATATATGCAGTGGCTGTAGACTCACATTCTGTATTGTTAGAATAGAGGCATTATTTTTTAAGGGTTAGTATTGGAGGCAGAGGAATACAGCTTAGAGCTACTCAAGACAAAGACACAGGGATATTGTTTCATTAAAGCTTTACGCACAAGTATTATGTGTATGACTCACATAATCCAGTTACTTCTAACTTCTTCAAGGTATTACACCCCCTTTTTTGGAGAATAAGTTACAAACACTTTTAAAGATGCAATTAATACAATTACTGATTTTCTTAAACTAATGTTGCTCTAAAACTAGTAAGTCATCAGATTATAACATAACAGGACCCGCTGAAATCTACAGATCAATATTATATACAGTTTGTACATCTGAGCTGTAACCTAATAATGATACTGCAATTCATACAGAAGGTAGTGCCTTTTTATTAAAAAAAAAAAAAAAAAAAAACACAGGAATAGTTTATTAAGTGGATTACCAGAATTCAAAAACCTCAATCTCAGAGAGATTCTACATTAGATATATTTTGCATCCTGACTAAAATCAGAGCTCATGTACTCACAACATAAACAACTAATGCACACCAATACACATCTTATTTGATTAACACCCCTCTCAGTGAGACACAGCTTTGAAATTTATATATATTCTGCTCCTTGAGCATGAAATCAGTGAACATTAGTACAGTAAATAAGAATTCAAAAAGAAAACAAGCTTCTGGCCTGAATATGTAGTTGAAGTTGCATTTCATCAAACCTGATAATCACTGACTCTGTAATATACCCCACCTATTCCACTTTTTCATTATGACCTTGCTTGATGGTCTGTGTCTTGACACCTGACTTCATCTTTTTAATTTCCTCCATATCTCATATCCTTTCCTCTATATGGTAGGTTCAGGACATGTCCATCTTTTAATGACTGATGTTTTGCTACTAGCATTAGTCATTTTAATAGTGTCCAGGCATGTTTCTGGTTTATACCCTTTACCCAGCTAAGCAGCATCATTTCTTTAGTTGGCCTAACTTGCCGTTTCATCATTTGGTCTATCTTGAAGATTATCTTTAAAAACTTGAAGTCTATAACAATACCAAAAAAACATGTTCACAGTCTCTCTTGACCTGATCATGACATCCCCTGAAATTTGACTATGAAA
This sequence comes from Protopterus annectens, assembly GCF_019279795.1. Classification (NCBI taxonomy): domain Eukaryota; kingdom Metazoa; phylum Chordata; order Ceratodontiformes; family Protopteridae; genus Protopterus; species Protopterus annectens. The sequence goes on along the minus strand of NC_056738.1, from coordinate 294,066,279 downwards.
GCATATTATATAATTTATTTGGGGAGTAGAAGTATTTATGCAAATACCTCCACGCAAAGGTGCAGAACGTTCTAGATTTTGTTAGATATCTAGTAGCACTACATATATTTGTTAAGTTGTCAGCTGCAATTTATATACCAAACATCTGACACCAGCCATCCCTTACCTTATGCATTGGGTCTCTTTTGAGCTTCATTAATCCCCTGTATGCTATGGTTATAAGGTCTTTACTTACTGGATCAACTGATTGTGCTTCCATCAAATAAATTATAAGTATCAGGGCAGATTCAAGCCTTACCCCCCAAGCCATGTATGCATTTTCTTTGCAGTCTTCTTCAGCCCTATATACAATCATTTATTTCCTTCTTTAAGGGAGAATTCTAGTGAGGTTTGCTACCAGGTTAATGTTTTGCCTCCTTGTATCAGTTCTTCCCCGTATGTTGTAATCTTTTCCCTTGCCCTCCAGACAGCCACTACTGCCTGTGAACTTTCTGTTTTAGTCCTACCTGTAGATACCCCTATTGGCAGCAGCCAAGAACCCACTCTCTTAAGTTGTGGCACAACAACAGTTGAGTAATATTTACTTGGAAGCACTTCAAGTCCTCTGTTTCTTCCCTAGATATAGCTAACCAGAGCCCTGTGGCTCTCTGTATGTGTGTGCAATTTACAAAATAACATTTGTTTAGAATTAGCAAAATAATTCCTATCCTGCATAATTTACATGAGTTTTAGTTGTGTGGCTTTGTAATACTGCTCTGGAATAGATAAACCCAATTTGGGAGTTCCATTTTTTTCCAACATTATCCTTTCTTTCTATTACCCCCCCCCCCAAAAAAAAAATATATCACTGTTTATCTCTTGCCTCATGTAACTGGTTGGCATGAAATAGTCGGCCTTTTTTTTGGGGGGGGGGTCTGTTTATATATAAAATGACATTATCTGCAAATAAAACAATCTTTTCCTCCCATCTTTCTCCACCTGGGGTCTATATTATAACATCGAAGACTTACAACTTCGAATGTTATAATATCGAACCCAGTAGAGTGAATGCTGGAAATAGTGAAGCTGCAGAACACCGAATACTTTCCTAGGGAAAGTATTCAGTGGTCCATTTCTGCAGCTTCACTATTTTCTCGACTGTGGAGCAAAGGTTACGTTTAGTGTGCGAATGAAGGTGAGTGTGCGATTGGGCATGGGTTAGGTGAGTTAGGGTTAGGGCACAGGTCAGATAAGTGTGCGATTGTGAGTACATGAGGGTTAGGGTGGGATAGGTGAGTTAGGGGGCGGGTAAGGTGAGTGTGCGATAGTGACGGACCTTAGGGTTAGAGCTGGGTTAAGGTAAGTGAATAGCCAGTGGTGTATGTATGGTTTTAGTGTAGGGTTTTGTGAAGTATGTGTGTGTGTGTGTGTGTGTGTGTGTGTGTGTGTGTGTGTGTGTGTGTGTGTGTGTGTGTGTGTATTATTTATTTTGGTGTGCTTGTGTTGTGTGTATGTTTATCGGAACAGCAATTTTTTTTCCCTGGGAAAAAATTTGCTATTCTGACTGTTCAGTTTTCTGGTGCATCGTTCTACTGGGTTTGATATTATAGTATTCGAAGTTGTACGACTTTGATGTTATAATATAGATCCCTCCACCTGTACCCTGTAATCTCAGAATGCCTTATTTCACTTGCCAATGGTTCTAAGTATGCCTTGTACCTCTCCCAGTGGGGCGTGAACTGCAAAGTATTCTGTTACATTTTAATCTCGCCACTGCATCCACATAGAGAGCTTAGGATAAATTGATCCACATCTTGGCAAAGTCATATGCATTGGGAGCATCCAATAAGACACCCCATCTTACTCTATAATATGCTTTTTTAGAGTGAAGACTGACTAATAACAGTCTGGTTTCCTGGTCTTAAGCATCACTCTGAATCATCAGTTTCTTAAGAATATTGTCATAGGTATGCCTCCCTACAACAACCCCCCTTTGATCTGGGTTTATCAGTTTCCCAAATACTACCATCAATCTTTTTGCCAAAATACTCATAAATATTTTATAATCATGGTCTGTAATACATACTTGCCTGTTTGATTAGGAGTATGACGGTTTTTGTCCCCTTCTTTTGGTTTTCTAACCACTATTGCCATGTGCTATGAGGATGGAATTGGATCCCCTTGGACAACACCGTTAAAGAGTTTTAACCAAATGGGCATTATCGCTCTCTGAATGAACTTCTACTGGAATACCATCTCCACAGAGTGTCTTACACATCTTCTGAGAATTAAACTTTCCTTAATTTCTTACACTGTAATCTTCTACCCTTGTCTGTTGTCCTCTGTCAGTTGGGGCAAATATGCCTTTTTTTAAATATTCCCATCTCTCTCTCTATCTCTCTCTCACAGTCTCACTTACCTCAGTGCATTTGTACCTTTTTTATAGAAGGCAATAAAATCATACATTATATTTATGATTTTGACATGGTCTCTTTCTAGTTTCTTAGTACTTGGGTTTCTTATTTTAGGTATCATTCTTTCAATTTTCTGTTGGCACAGGACCTGGGCTGACAGCTTAATCCTCTTTGTATCATTGTCAAAGAATATGTATTTGACCCTCATAATTTTCTGTACATATGTAAGTTTTAAATAATTGAATACATCTGTCCATAGTTGGTCAAGTTGTTGTATTATCTCACCTGCTCCTCCCTCTCTTTGTCTATCTTGTAATGCCTTAATTTTGTCAATTGGTGCTAAGTAGTTTGTGTAACTGCTATCCCACATTTCCTAGTGTTTATTCCCAACCTGATATCTCAACTTCACTTTATAGTTATCCACTCTCTACCCATTTCTTGGTCTATATTCTGCTAATCCTTCAGGTCTCTCAACAAAGTACCTGCTCTCCATTCTTTATGATGCGGCACTGTTAGGAAATATGTTGGGAAATGTCAATGCATGTCTTAGTGTTTAGTCACCTGATTTTGCAGCATCAGCTGGATCATTGCATAATACAAAAGGGGTCTATATTATAAGATCGACAGTTGAAAACATTGAACACCATATGGTCGATGTCTTCAAACATCGAACTTATAAAAACAACAAAAAAAAAAAAAAGAAAAAGTACCCTAACTCCCCCCACACCCCCCACTACTCAAATATAAAAACTCCGAGACCACACTACATTGCAGTAAATGGAAATATCCCCTTACGGAGATTTCCATTTACAAGTTCAATGTTGAGCGCTTTCGCTATTCTCATGTCGACAATATCCGCTTCGATATTGTCGGCTTTCGAGAATATAATATAAACCCATACAAAAGTATAATAGGGCAGTCCCAAGCCTTATTTATCAGACAAATATTTTTTTTAGAAATATAACACCTACCAATTCTAGCTCATGTGTTATCTTTTGCCTGCATCTTTGTTTCCATTATATCAATGCAACCAAAAGCTTGCAGGTACTTCCTCAAAGAAATCCCCAGCTTTGGAAGCAACAGTTGCCTTGGCTCTCCTGAAACATCTTTGGTTTCCATAATCAGGTGCCAGTCACCCCCAATATCCATTTAGTTTTGGGGGGAAACATATATTGATGCCAAAGTGATTCCCCCCTCCAAGCATCTTCTTTTCATAAAGGTGAGTCTAGCTACTGGGTCATGCTTTGCCACCTTTAGCTAGAGCTGCATAGATTTCCAAGCAAAAGTGGATGTCCTTGTTTTTCTTTCAACAGGCAAACAAGAGGTGCAACCAAATTTCCCACTTATCCTAATATAGTCCTCATACTTATCTTGATGTAGGTGAGTCTCCTGAAGTAATGCAAGATCTACTTTCTATGTGGCAAGATATGCTATTTCTCAGCCTTTCTTAGCATTGTTTGCCAAGCCATTAACATTTCAGAGTACCAATTTAATTGACTTCATATTGAATCTAGCAATCTTTACTTTGAGCCAATGCTGGATTAACTTTGAGAATACTTGCCCTGCAAGACTGTAAGCAAGGTCACTGCAACTTTGCATCTTGCATTTACAAAATTGTGCCAATTCAGGTCAGAGAAGGTATAAAATAATCAATCAGTTTAAACAATGTTATCTAAAACAGGGTATGCACTATGCATGAAAGTTTTGAGCAAATGCTAATTGACAGGATCATAGGAAGTTACTAGGCTATTGGCCCTGATGCTCTTACAAGCCTAGCCAAGAATTTAGCACATGTTCTGACAAGTTACCACCCAATGCCCCTGTGCAACAGGGCTACAGGTGGAATCCCAGGGGTGCATTTTCTGTTCCCCATCCAGTTATCCAGGTTGTGCTTAAAAATGGTTAATGAGGTACTCTGCTTGATGTAAAGCGGGAGTCTATTCCACAGATGAGGGAGTCTCTAGGACACAAATCTGTCCTGCCAACAAGTCCTATTGATGGAATAAACCAGGATGAGGTAGCATGTGCCGGTTACTTGAGTGGAGCTTCACTTCCGGATATGCAATAGTCACATCAAGCCAGGGTCTGAGATTGCTTTGTATGCCAGACAGAGGCCACCTCTGAGGAATCTATATGAGACTGAGTAGAAGGACAGGGCTTTTAGCCTATCTGTGTAGGGTAGATGTTTTAGGCCCTGGATTCTCCTGGTGAGGAGCCTCTTTGATCTCTCCAGCTGCTGCATGTGTTTTGTTAGGTATATGACAAATGGGGTATTGTACTCAATAATGGGTCTTATAAGGGAAGATTACAGGGATGTTGTGACCTCCTTGTCCCTGGATGAGATATCCTTACTAATGAGGTGGGCCATGTAGAAAGATTTTTGTGCAACAGAGGCAATATGGTGGTCAAAAGTCAGTTTGGTATCAATCTGGGTGCCCAAGTCCCTCATGACCGATTGCGTGTTTAGGACCGTGTTATTAATTTGATAATTTGTGCAGACATTAATCTCCCCAAAGGGGTGATGATGCATTTTTTGGCATTCAGTCTGAGGCCATATTTCTGGCACCAGTTATTTGATTGGGTGAGACCCTCTTGGAGTATGTCCACATCACTAGGGGAATTGATGACAGCATGCAGACTGCAGCCATCTGCAAACTTGGTCAACCACAGCACACTGGTTTTGGCCTGCATCTCAGAAAAGTATACTCCAAACAACAGGGGCCTCAAGACCCATCCCTGGGGTACACCACTTATTACAGATATACTGCATGAGGTGGCTTGCCCTATTTTGAATAGATTGGTTCTATCAGTGAGAAAGTTTGCTACCCATCTGGTAACATACAGATTGATGCCTAGTTGAGAGAGTTTATCTATTATACCTGAGTGGGGAGTATCAAAGGCTTTGGCCAGGTCAAGGTAAGCGGTGTGCACTATATTCCCCTTGTCCATGGTTTTGGTGACTGTCTCAAAGAAGTTGACCAGTTTTAACAGGCATGACTTCCCCTTGATGAAACCAAACTGTGTGGGACTGAGTGCTTGGAGATTGCCAATGACCATGTTAATGAGGTCCATGATAATCCACTCCATGGCCTTGCAGATCAGGCTAGTTAGGCTGATGGGTCTATAATTTCCTGGATCAGTGGATGCTCCACCTTTGTGCAAAGCAATAACAATGGCTGTCCTCCACTCATCTATGATGAAGCCAATACTCATGCTTTGGTTGAATAGGGTGCCTAATGGTGTTGCAAGTTCCTGCCTGAGTTCATGTAGGATGCAGCCTGGGATGTTATCAAGGTTAGTTTTACACAGTAGGCTTCCCTCTGCCCTGTGTGCAAAGCCTTTGACCTTGCCAAAACTAAACATTTGTAACATCTTATTTTCACTTATGAGATTGCCCTCAAAGCAATCACACACCGATTATATTAACACTATTACCCTTTTGATACCCAAAGCAGAATTTAAAGTCAATCTCTGTTGTCCATTTTCAGCAAATCTTCCTTGTTCACATACCTTCACAGATTTTGCTCTTAAATATTGTTTCAACTCTTAAGTTTTCATGAATAACTTTTTCCCACATAAGTGCCATAGCCTCTCAATTTCAAGATATAATTTCTTCTGTTTCATTTAATAATCTATTCACCATTCAGACCATGATGTATAACATAATGTCTTCATTAAACTCTTTAAATAAAATTTGCCTTTTCAAGAATAACATTTGTAACTGTGCAAATAATGCTCTTTCCCTGGGATACAAGAACTCAGTGGGCAAGGTCGTGGGCAGCCCATCACTGTTTACCTTATTTGCACAATGCGACCTAGAGCTCATTTACAAATAACAATGGGGAAATAAGTGTAATATGGGGACTTTATTAAATATCCCACTCTCAGCTGTAGCAGAGTCTGCAAAAAACTTTGTAGTGTTGAGGTGCACCAGCAAGAAAAGGTGAGGAAAAGCAGTGCACAACAAGCATGTATGCACCTCATACAGGCTATTTGTGATTATATGCACAAAATAACTGGCAAGAAGGAGATGTCGTGCAGAGTCCTTAAATAGCCATTATACTTGTGTTCTCTTCTATTTTTGACCAAATTAAATGAAAGAAACGGGTATAAAGCAATGCACAGAAAAATGAGGATGGAACATCAGGTAAAAACATGAGGAATGGCCAGGATGGAGGTTGGGAAAGCAGTGTAAAATATTTTGTGGTTCAGGTGTCCATTTCATGCATCTATGAAGAGAAGGCATACCTTTTTACATGATTATTAAATTATGCACTTCGAGTGTAGTGTATCTGCTTTACAATGGGCCATGCTATGTGAAAGCTGCTGCCTCTTTTGCAGTGCAACAGCATAGTGCACCCCCCTCTAGAATGTTCTCTCCTCTTGCTGGCTTCTCCATCGACTCCTCATCCGGCTCAGTCTCCACTGTCTGATGCGCTAGGACTACTCCTACTCTTTTTGCCAAGAACTTTTTTCGGGCATGTTTCAAAGTCAGTGTGCTACCCGAGTCCTAAACAGTGCTCGTTCTGATATTCAAGCAATCCAAAGCATCCCTCCATCCATGTAATATATTCTGCCTGGGAACAAAGTAATATCAAATACATTACAAGTAGCCCTGTATATATTTTGCAACAACATCACTTTCTAATATGTAAATGTTGTATGAAATACAAGGAGAACGTCTAAATTACAGATGCCTGTACTACTATAATATACATAGGTAGGATATGCACACTTCATTGTATGAGTCTGCAGTCATTTCCTCTAATCTGCAGAAACTAAGTGACTTTTATCATCTCTGAACAGTATTGCAAGTCCCTCATTACTCGCCTCCTCTCACACAGTATCTACACATAGAATTCTATCCCTAGTCTGGCTATTTTCATCTTTTCTACCTAAATAATGCCAAATGCTGTGAAGACCACCAACTTTTAAACGTTGTTACCTTACAAATATAAAGCGGAATAACTTCCCAACTAGAGTAAAAAACAAGCTCTGACTTACAGGATTCAGCATTACTATTCTCCCATCAAAACTTCTTAAGCTACCTGGTACAGACGCTGAACATCCAAGTCAACTTACTGTAAAATACCTACTACCTCTATAAGGAACTGTATAAACTAAAAGTGTAGCATGTAACTTAAAAATGAACTTCACTGGCAACCTAGTGCAATTTATCCTAGTGTAATGTATTTATTACCTCTATAAGAAAATGTACAAAAGAAAACTGTAACATTAATATGCAACTTAAATAAGTAAAGGTGCTGGAGCTTTTTTCCCCTGGCCTCCTATGTAAAAGGGCACTGTCCAGTTGGACTTTCACAGTAAAAAAAGACAAATAAATATATAAATAAGCACCCCACCATCCACTGTTTCTGCCTCTTAAGTATGATATTGTGTAACACGGCAGATACTGAAAATACATTTGCACATGTGACATCATCATATGGCAAGGCACCACTGGATGAATTCACAAGGTGTATCTTGAACAGACAAAAACATTGCTCCAAAAAGACCATTGTTTGCAATATGGTGTAGTTGTATCTCAGGGGTGCTTCATTATGTGGTTTTCTGGGTTTACTATTGTTTGTTTGAATGGAAAAACATTTTCCATTCAAATAAATGAATAGTAACACCGAAAGTAAAAAAAAAACTACTGGTGACAATGTCGAACCAAATGCTTGACGCATCTGACTCAACATTGTTGTCAAAACCACCATGTGATAGCCGTATAGGAGCTGATGTAAATCAGACTCCTATATGGCAAATCACATTTTTTCAGGGGGGCAAGCCCCCCTGCACCCCCACACCCCCTACTTATGTATTCTAACTCCGAGATTGCACTACAGTGGGAATGTGGATGAATTTCCACTCCCCACTGTACCGCGATCTCCGTGCAGATAGTCGACTTACACTTATGCAAATGCATAGTGCATTCGCTATAAGTGGAGTCAACTATCTGGTCCACAAATGTTTGCATGGTCGACATTCTGGTTTTTGGCACACTGCAGCTGATAGAATGTTGTTCACACAAATGTATGTAAACTGATTTTCTGATAGGTATCTCATCCAGCTTTCCAGGGCATGAAGTCACCTAATCAGAAACCATTGCTACAAGTCACAGGTGTGCTATATGTGGGACTTGTGATAACCGTAGCCTCTAGACCCAGTGATGATAATGTGCACTACAGACCTCAAGGCAGTTTAAGAAGCGATACCTTTGCAATTCACATATCTTCTTTCCAATTCTTCCAGGGTGGGGTCTTTGTTTCAATGTGGTGCAGTCTATGTTCCCTAGCACTTTAGGAAAATGGGCTATGTTATACAAATCCTGCACTGTGTTACATCTCTCCTTTGTGGCATGCTGGAACCACATATGCTCTCACACATGCACCATAATGGCATTGAGAAACAGATGCAGTATTCTCAAGGCAAATGCTTAAAAAATGCCCACTGTATCCCCAGCAGGTTGCTGAAATGTTCCTGTAAACTCTAAACATAAAGCCACACATAGCTTGCTATTCACTGTAATACATATTTTACTACTCCCATTGCCCTACATATGAAAATTACACATGTTCACATTGCCATGCATTGTGTCCTAATCTACACATTATCAATCCATGATGTCGGTGTTGTGGAGTCCCTGAAATGTTAAGAATACTCAGATGTCATGTGCCTGTGAAGATGATAATGATGATGATTATGGGCACCAGCATGTCTTGCAGGGGCAATAAAATCATCTTGCAGATACACTTTAATTATTCAATGGCAACTCTGTACTTATTTCCTTGGCAGCATTCATTAATTTTGGCTTAATCTGCATACACATATCTACTCATTGTACTAATTTACTCATTACAATTTGATTTTATAGACATTAGAATATTCTACAGCCAGTTCTGCTACTTAGCTTATGGTATGTGTGTCACCGAATCACACTCACTCTGTAAGTTGCCATTCATCCCAAAAATATCACTTACAGCAATGTTGTTACATTCTTTGAGTCCTGGGTCATTTTTTCAGTCATTACACTAAAAATAATATCTACTTGGTCTTGGAAAGAAGCCCATATTGTTGTATGGCCAGAAATGCATTACATTGTTCATCTGCTCAGTTTGTTTAAGTGATTCTAAATTGTTAGAGACAAAAGTATTAAAATATAAGTGATAAAATAGATTTTTTAATAAAATTATTTTAGACATTACAACTGACAAAACGGATTTTTGTATTTTAGACCAGGCACATTTATATTTTAAAAGGTGTGGGTGCAATAACTGTATAATGCAAGCTAAATAAACCTCCTAGTACTGCTTTGTTAAGTTATGAAACATGTTCTGTCACATGTTACATAATGGATATAGCCTTACTGTGTACTGCACAACTGAAATCTTGGGAACACAGTTTTGTAATGAAAATGTATTAAAATGTAAAAAGTGTTGACAGTTTCTAAATAATAATCATAATTAAAAGACATTTTCCAAAAACTGTTCCATGTACAAAATGCCTGTAGATGTCTCTCAGTTTAGTTAGTCCAGTTTAGCCTTTCTGTTTGCACAGCGAGTCTATTCTGCCAATAATTGTTTGGTCTTAAACTGCTTTGTGTCTTTGTAAATCTAGTAAAGGTGGAAAATAATTAAAAAAGACTCTTAATATTATCTTGCTTAGCCAGTTCTTCTAAAACAACATTGCTTGTCATTGCATTTACATGTCTCAAAAGGAAGAAAAACAAATAAGAAGGAGAGGAAGTAGAAGCAATAACAGACAATATGGGATCCAAGCTCTTTAAGCTAGTCAAAATGAACAGATACTCAAGTATCCAGCAAAGTAAGATGGTGGGGGGGGGGGTAGTGCAGCAGGACATCAGCTCACAGAATAATGCATAATGAAAGGAAACTTCAGTACAGGAACCAACTTCAGTATTTTGTTATTAAATGTATGGATTGTGAGTCTCTCAAAGTTCTCTCAGAAAGTTTCCCTTTGAGATAAAAAACTACTGTATTAATGCTTTATAGTCATAGACAGCATTTACAATCTGTATGGTCAAGCACAGTAAAATAATCTCTGTCAAATAGCAGGAACAATGAAAAAATACATAAGGGAAATTTTAATTGTCATATAGTCAGGAACTAATAAGGCACAAATAGATCATTCTCAGAAGCTGTTAGGGTTAAAGACTGGACTGTTTGCCATGTCAACTATTGTAGTAAAAAATTATTAAAAGTTTGACTCTTTTGCATTGTAGACTTTACCCATAAACTGGCTAAAAGTCTCTAAGCAATAGGATTTGAAAGTTCACCACATAATCTTTGCAGCTCTAAGTTGCCCTAAAATGATAAATAAAAATTAGTTGCAATATAAAATAAAAGACAGTATTCTAGGTAACAATGTTTTTCAGCACTTTACTCCCAGGTAAAGACTGAATTGTGTCTGAACAATTAAAATAAAATCCATTCTAAATTTTGTTTTGCAAGAAATAGACTGCATTCTGTTTGCTGTAGAAAGCAGAAAGACTGGACTTTCCACTTATTTTCAGCCATAACTCCTAAAGCTTGGGGCAAAAATACTCAAAAGGTTTTGCATAAAAAGTGACTTTCATTTTAATAACTTTTCTTTTCAAAGTTTTGTATGTTCAATGTCATTTTAAAACTGTCATATTTAAACAGGTTTTAATGTAAGGAGTTCTAAATTTTGGCTATAAGCCAAATTAATTTATAAATTCCTAAAATGGCAGTATTTATTTCAGGTTTATTTTCATTTTCTTCTACCTAAACACTGTAGGTACTTATTTAGTGTGAATGGTATACTGTCATTTTAGTGACAAAACTTTAATTGCAAAGTGTAAAAGGCATTTTATTGTAATAAATATAAAAATGTGTATTGCATAAAACGTGTTCTAAAATTTTGACAAAAATATAGTAACAGAGTTGTTCATAACTATAAACACACACTAGTATGTATTCTCACACACAGACACATGCTTGAACATACACAGGTTATTTGTAAAACATTTCTGTATGTATTGATGTATCCCACCCGACATATTAGAGAACACCATGGTTAATGTATTTGTATATGAGTTTATTTCATATAACATTTTAATGGTAACATTTTATTAAAATGCGAGTTACTTCTACAGGTTAACGTTTTTTCAATAAAATTTAAACTACAAAATGTATCTGCAAAAATACATGCATACAAACCTGTTAAGCTATTAGTAACAAGAATCAGGCACATTTAAAATGCAGTTTGCTAATAAACAACTACAGTGTGTAAAATGTAAAGTTTATAAATATTATTTCTTACTAAAATGTCATTTTTACAGACTGCATGTGTTGATAAAAATAATCAACAATTATGTTACATGTTCTTCACTAACGTTTTAATAAAACACTCAAAATGCATAGTGGGTAATCTGTAAGCTTTAAAACACAATATATTACATTATGCCTTTGAGTATGGTCACAGACCTAATTGTTCAAATAATGTAAATCCACAGCAAAAAAAAAAAAAAAATCAAGTATAAATTCTCAAGTGCATAAACTATTCTTTGGTAAAAATATTTTGATTAAATACACATTCTTTCTTGTTAGCACAAGATGAATATCTGAGGTAAACTAAAATTAGTAGAAAATGTAATAAACCAGCATAACAAAATTGACACATTTGTTCACACACTTTTAAAAGCATCTACTTTCTAAAGCATAAAGATACTTTATTGACTTCTGGGTAAAATAAAAAAAATCATGGTTTAACACATGATGCAAGCAAGGGTTATAAAAGTTATAACTGTTCTAAATTCTAGCCACAGTTAAAATAAATCAATAATAACTGAAAAAAGCAATGTAATAAAACATCCACTGTCTCTATTAATTATTAGCTAAAGCTAAAATCAGGTAAACAAAAATAAAATTAGGTAAATAAAAATAAGCTGTTACATGGCTAAAATGTTTAAAACTACAATGTTTCTTGTGTTTATGTAAATCAAACAATTCAGGGTTTGATTCCTAGCTAATTACTAACTACTAATCTAACACATAAAAAACGAAGTATTTTCTGGTGTATATTACATTCCAGTAAAATTATTTATGTCAAAAATCAATGAACAGTGTTTTTATGCTTACCTCATGGTTTGTAAAAAAGCTGACATGTTTTTGCAAAAAAAAAAAAAAAAAAAAAATGGCATTAGTAAAATTATGGGCAAACATATAAAAAAAACCTTCATTCATGTAAAACAGTAACCAAGAAAAATGGGAATTATACATTCAAAGAATCATTAGTAAGTACTATGCTAGCTGCCATTATGGGCCATTTTAGCCTATCCAATTTCCATTTTTGTGTACAAATTACCTATCCAAAATGGTCTAGAAATTGGCCTTACCCATCCCATGGATGATAATTTTATATTACCTCTAATTTGAATAACTGGATTATACCATAAATAATTAGAGGTTACTCATGCCTGGAATAAAGCATCTAGGAGCTGCCTCTGACCATTAGTAGTAGAGGGAGCAGTCCTGGGGTACATTTTCTGTTTCTCATCCATAGATCCAAGCTGTGCTTGAATATGGACAGGGATTCAGTTTTTCTTCAGACAGGTGGTGACTAATGTATTGGAAATGTATTCAAGTCATCTTACACATATGCACATGCATACATTTTCTCAAAAAAAATAATTTTGCTAAAATTACATAACAATTAATAAGACAACATTCTAAAGGCAGTATTCATAGTCAAGTTTTTTTCAGAATAAGTTTAATAATGTGTAATTAATAATTCCCCAAGTACTTTTAAAATATGCAAAATAGGACCAATTATTCCTTAGTAAATTAATTAGAGACAAAAGGGGTAACCTAGTTGTAAATGATTAAAAATACTTTAAAAATCATGAGACAAAAAAAAAAATGACAAAACTGCTTCCAGGTGTAAATTGAATGCATCAGACACCATAAAAACATTTTATGTCTCTGCATAAAAAATACTTAAAAAGTTTTAGGCAATTTTAGTGGTTTTATTTTATAGTAATATTAATAAAAGTATTTATTTAAAACAAATTTGATTGTTTTTTCTTAAAAGCAAGGTATCATCAATGAGTCTAAAATTTGGCACAAAAGGCTAAAACTGTAAACTGCAGTTCCCCTAGTATAGGGTTTAATTCTCATGTTTCGTTGGTCTGATGAAGCATCCCAAAATGATATGAAAGCACTAACCATTCATTAAATTAACTTTGCTTTTAGCCACCTTGTGTATTATATTTTATGCATGTAATTCTCATTTGCCTACTGTGTGACCTTAAGCAAGTCACTTAACTAATCATTGCTTTCAAATTACTTCTAAAAAATGCAGTTATTTTATTTTTACACTTAGCAGTTTTCACGATAAGCACATGAGCATATGATATCCATAATATGCACAGTATGTTTATATATTTTTACAATATTTACAAATTGATCATATGCTTTTTAGAACATTCCCAAAATATGTATATAATTTTCATAATATGCACAGCATGGGCATGTGCCCAAAAAGCATTGACAGTAACAGTATTCATAGTAGACTTTAGTTTAAAGGTTAAAGGGATGTGTCCATTGTAACATGTTGATTAAAATGCATTATTACTACCTAAAATAAACAGTAAAAATATTTAATAAAATTCAAAATACTGAAATCAGAATTCAGTGGGTAAAACAGTTTAAAAAGTAATAACATATTGCAGATTCTGTAAAAGTAAAATACATAATTTTAATACATTTTGGGACAAAAAATATGAATTTCAGATTGGCTTATAAAAGTATTATTAAAAAGTAAACAAATAAAAAGTAAATGCGAAATGGCGGTCATATATAGCAAAAATTCATGGAGGTCAAATCATGATCTTTGTGATATAATTTCAAATAAATGGGCATTTCCAAAGTTAGCACAAGTATCCTCCATAAAAAAATTAGTAAAATAAAATAAAATAATAAATGATCATTTCAAGTAGAAAAGTAAGGTTTAAAATCATTTGGATACACACTAATAATTATAAATGTTCTATATGGTAAAAAGTTGAAGGCTTTCCATGGTAAAAATAACCAATCTGTTTCCAAATTAAAACATTGAATGTTTTAAAACAATTTTTGGTATAGTAAAAATAATACAAAGAGATATTAAAATTAATTATAATAAGAAATGTGTGTATTTTATGCATAAAATAAGGGTGATATTCATAGTCACTTGCACAAATGTGATAGGGGTATTCCTAATGCTTACAAATGAGCGTAGCAAAGGCATGATTCATAGAGGCCATTTATGCTAATGTGCATGGCCTGAAAAATAATGCGATGCAAATTAGAAATGCTGTAAACTGTAGTATACTAATAAGGTGGTTTTGCCATTCATAGTCTGACATCCCTGCATTATGCATATCATTTGTTAAGTAGGGTACTTTGCCTTTGATATTGGAATTGCAATCCACAAACCTGTTTTTCTAAGTATGCACACGCACTTCCTTGACACAAATGATTTATGTTTCCAGCAACCCCTTCATTAGTTTGTATTAAGTATGCACAAGCCCTAAAATGACACAGTAAACTATTTTGCCCAGTGATCACTTCAGCAGTCTGACCAAGTATGCACAGGCACTTCTCTGACACACAAATGACTTATTTCCCCCAGAAATCACTTCAGTAAAATTTCCTAGTATGCAGAAATACTGAAATGAATCATTCACCCAAGTGACCCCTTCAGTAACATGTGCCACTATGCAGAAGCACTAAAATTAAGCATTCACTAAAGCAACCCCATCAGTAGTATGTCCAGGTATGCAAAAGCACTAAAATAAAAACATTTCACCCAAGTGACCCCTTCAATATTATATCCAGGTATGCACAAGCATTAAAATAAAACATTTCGCCCAAACAACCCCTTCAATAAAATGCCCTGGTATGCAGAAGCACCAACTCAGCTCCTCTTACATCTGTGCATTCTGACTGAAACCTGCTGCTTTCTGGCATAACTTCATGGTTATTTATACACTTTGCATGCAAATTAGTTCATTATAGATTTATGTCTATGAATCAAACTCATGCACATACATGTAAACCCCCTGAACAGCATAATAGCTGACCCCTATTGCTTATATATTAATTACATTTCCAATCAGAAGCATATTCAAAAAAGTACTATGCACTTCCATAGTCAACCTGAAAGTCCAGGATTTGCATAACCTCCCAGCACTGCTCTTCTCAGATTACAGCTATCGAAATGCAAATCCCAGGACTATGAATACTGCCCTAAGTCCTACCATTCAAGGACTCCAGCAAGTAGATTTGTTTATAAACTACTGCTCATTGTTTTACATTTCATGCCTGTCCTACTGAGTTATTTCTCAGTGCAAATCTAAAAATAAAATAATCAAATTGAAATCTCAAGCAGATTAGACACACATTTCTTATATTCATTTTTTAAGTAAACAATAAATTGATTTATTAATAAAAAGGGGTAAAAATATTGTAGAGAAAAGTACTAAAATAAAATGGATTGTCTCTAATACAATTATTTCACAAACTATAACTTACAACAGGCAATTTTGCATTTCAAATGAGAAAGATGTTTTTATTCTAAAATGCATGGCTACAGCATTGTTGGGTACTGCATGAATTAAATCATGGAAACACAGTACTGCAATGAAAGTGTATTAAAATATAACAAGTGTTTACAGTTTCTAAATAATAATTATACTAATTTTTTTCCGATGACAATTCTCCATCTGCCTGTAGCTGTTTGCCATGTTAGTTAGTCTAGTTTAGACTTCACTTTGTACTGACTGTTTATTCTTATAATAATAAATGTTTTGCCTTAAACTGTTTGTGTCTCTAAAAGATGGATTTAAAAAAACTCTTAAGATGAATAAAACACAAAATCATTTTATTTTACATTTACCTGTCACATAAGTGTAGTATCTCTCTCTTGCTCTCTCCTTATATGTCTAAAAACTAACTTCATGACCCATTTTCTCATTGAAATTAAAATTGCTGACAATAATTATTATTTATAGATTTGAAAAGCTTTCAGAATTCAAAACAAATGAACTATTTTTTTACAAGATATAAAGGAATTTGATACTATAATCCCAACCATCAGTCCCTTAATATTAGTCTATCACAGATAATCTATCATGTTCAACTTTGACTGCTTCAGAAACCTTTATGTTTTATGACTAAAAAAAAATACAGAGCATGCAACTTTTCAAAAACTCCATATCATCTTCCATCTCCATAAATTATTCAGCAGTTTATTTGACATAATTTTAACAGATATGTCTCATAAAGAAACTGAATTATGCTAGTTTTTATGCTCTTGTATAACAGTGATTGCCCATTCTTCCACCTTAAATGCTATTTACATTAACTGAAAAAAAGAAAATGTGCTCTCACCTGTTTTATCTTTCTATACTTTCCACCTTTCCTGTCTCCTTTTCTGCTACCTAATGAAATACATCTTATTTTTCATTGCTTATCAACAAAAGTTTTCTTTCTTGTTACTTTTTTCATTTCCTTTTTTTCCCAACTGCTGCCCATTCAGTTTCAATCACAGGTTCCCATGGTGAACTATTTTCTTCCAGTTCCTTGTCATCTGCCCAACCAGTAGTTAGTCTTCATACGTTCATACGTGTATACTAGATTAACAGCCACTAGGGACCTTATAAGTCTAGCCATGCAACTCCAATGGGGCCCACAAATTTGATTTACATTGGTGGTGATTTATTGACTGTCTCTGTCCATCAGATATATAGGAGTCAGACCAGGGGTGAATTTCTGATTACCCATCCACTGGTCCAAGTTGCACTTAAAAAGGGATAGGGAGACCTCTGGCTTCACATGAATGGGGAGTCTGTTCCAGAGAATGGGAATTGTCTGAGAAACATATCTGTCCCTCCAGCATGTCCTATCTACATCACAAGCAAATGTTTGGACTTTTAATCTAGTAGTTCAGATGCTGTTTGTTTTGTGGATGTGAAAAGGTTCATCAGAACAGGGTCCTGTGATGTCCTGTATACCAAGCAAAGTTCACCTCTCAGAAGTCTGTATGATACTGAGTAAAGAGAGAGGGCTATGAAGCAATCATCATAGGACACTGTGTTTACTCCCTGTATTCTTTTCATAAGGAGCCTCTGTTGACATTCCAGTTGCTTCATGTGTCTGGTCAGGTACATACCGAAAAGGGCATTATACTCTGTGACTGGTCTGATGAGGGCAAAATACAGTGGCATGATGACCTTTCTGGTACTAGATGCCATGCCCTTGTTTATAAGATGAGCAACATAGAAGGATTTTCTTACTACCATGGACACATGCTGGTTTTCAATTTACATATTTAACTGCATTTCATCAGAGATATGTATACTTTATTATCATTTTTATTTGCTTTCACCCTTTCACATTCATGCCAACAATGCTCATCTTATTCACATAACTGCAATATGGCTTATAATTTGTAGCTGTATGTCCTGTTTGATCACATAGACTGCATCATTATTTTGTGCAAACAGTAACTAAGTGATCTTCAGAAGCATAAAAGTAACACATTTTAGGTTGGACAGAATAGCTGGCCATACCTTTAGTTCAATTAATAGACTAAACAAATGGAATATAATTTATACTATCATCAATCTTTTATAAAGTAACCAACAATTTACCTATCCCAGTTTATAGTTTTCTTTCATCAAATAATTTATCTACTGGGTGGATATCTTTTCATAAATTAGATACAAGTCTGTCAAATATTTTTTGTGCAAGTCATCTCTCCTGAATTGAAGAACCAGTCTTTTTTTTAAATAGGTATAATAGCTTGATACCTATACACATTCTATGGATATTCTTTACTTTTATATTTATGACTCAGATAAACTTTCCTAACAAATAAAAACATACAAAAGTAACAGTTCAAAAATATTAATTGCCTAAATGCATCAGTGACTGAATTGCAAATATTTTGAACCCCAATGGTTTAATTAAATTCTCCTATACAACCTTCCTATTAATTTCAGTATCTTAAAAATTTAAATAAGTGTATTTTGTCTGGATTTTACAGCAACAGCAACCTTTTACCACTGAAGAAAATAAATATAACTTATCCTTATTTCATATTACATTCAAATCTTCCTGCAAATGCTTGCAATTCTGAGGTTTAGATCCTCATTCTGCAAGCAAAACCTCTCCAGACACATCCTTTCCTACTGTCTTTTCCTTCTGCAGTTGCAGGCAGTAATCTATTGTCTGAGACCGAGATAATGCAGCTTCATCTATTGGTTTGGGTTCCTCTATCATTTCATACATCAAGCCCACCTGCAAACCTCAGTTTGCCACATTAGTAAAATATTTTTGTTTGCTGCTTCTATACTTTCTAAAGTCATTTCTCCATGAGCAAACAGAAGAACATTTTCTAAAGTTAAACATTGATATTTTATAGCCTGTTGCTCCAAAATATCACCAACATTGAGCATCTCTTGTTTGTATTCTTCCATGACTTCCTCTCATCACCACCCATAGTGTTTGCCTACAGAAAATACTGGAAGTTATTTATATTTACAAATTACATATTTACATAATTAGGTATGTAGATAAGGCTTTAAATAATTCATATACAGAAAATAAACAAAGCCTTACATAAATATCACAGAAAAATAATTGCACTCTCTCTCCCACTTTCCACCATAACAACATTCTTAACTTTTTCAAAATTTCTGTCGACACCCATTTTTATTAAGTAAACATCCCCAATTCTTGTCTTCCAAATGTCCTGCACTACACAAAAAAGTACCTTGTAATGTATTACATTTCTTGTTTTCTTTTATGATTATATTAAACAAAATAAAATTGAATTGAATCCATACTAATGTCAGACTACTCATTCAAATACTGCAAATTTTTTTCTTTAATAATAGACCCACACGTTTTAACTATATTACATTGAAGAAACATGTACAGAAGTCTTTTCTATTTACAATAAAGACAGTCTTTCCCAAGACTTTATATTTCATACATCCTTCACTGGTAATGTATATACTGTTACTCTCCCCAGAAATTCTGTCCTGAGTATATATTTCTGCATCTTTCTTTTCCTTTCTTTACAGCCTTAATGACATTTTCATTGAAATCAGTCCATAGATTTACAAAACAAAATTTCCTCATTATATTTATACACCACATTTTCTATCTTTTCCCAGATCATGAATATTTATTTTCCACAAAATTATATTTTCCAATATTCTCTAAGTTTTTAATTTAAGAAATGTCTTCCCCTTTTTAAGCGTTTACTATTTCCCCAGAATTCAACATATTTCACCTCTAATTCCTGTGCAATTACACTATTCTTTTCATTTTTTCATACACTGTAAAATGAAATACAAATGTAATGCATGACTGGATGCTTTAAGCCTAACCTATCTTCATTGTTATTCTTATATTAATCCTAACTCACCTCCACTGTCATTCATATACAACACGATGCTTTTTATGGGATTTAAACCAGAACCCCATATTATTCTGAAAACTATTGGGCATCATTTAAACATTACCTAAATATGAACTAACAGCCAAGGCTGGTGGCAATAAAACAGGCGCAACCAAGTTGTCTCATATAATCTATTTAAATACTGAGCCCTTTTGTCCCTGTCAAGCTTGAACAGGACTTCATCAGAGTATAAATGAAAATAATAAAAGCAGATATTTAAAGTTTTACTGACCAATCATTTTAAACATTAATGAATATTAACAAAACCATCACACATATTTAAATCACCAAGCTTATATCATTTGAAACCTATAACACCCCACCCATATTTAATAAATACTGAAAAAGATAGCTTTAACAAAATAACTTACATAAAAACACATTGTGTAAAAAAAACATAACAGTGTTTAAAAAGACAATTTATATATTAAAAACATTCACCTACTCATTTTCCATCAAGCTTTTAAATATTAAAAGATCTTATTTTCCAAACACTTTTTAAAGAGAGACTGTAATTCATACTTGGTGCTTGACTGGCATTTAATCTGCCTGCATAGCTACTTGTATTCTGACAGACTCTCAGTATCACTCCCTTATGGGTTAAGAGTTACTTTATCAATAATAATGAAAATAATTTTATTAAAATTGTCACAGACTACTGAGTATCTATATAGTGTATTCATGGTTCTCTTTTATTTAATGTCTCTCAAATGGTTACAAATTCTGTCTTTAAGTTTCCTTTTTGTTTTGCCAGAGTAAAACAAGGTACAAAGAACATAAGTGGCAAAATATACTACTCCCACAGTGTTACAGTTAACCGGGTTTATATCACATGATCGAAAGCTGACAATATCAAAGCTCAAAACTTCAAACTGGCAACCTCGAAAAAGGAAAACACCGAACATGAAAAAAAACACTAAACACCCAAAACAACACAAAAACCTCTCTATGCAGGGGGCAAGCCCCCCTGCACCCCACACAGCCCCTGCTACTTAAATATACCAACTCTGAGATCACACTACAGTGCAATAAAGGGAACTCTTCCCTTCCTGCACTCTATGGCGACCTCTGCTTTACGTTTCGATGTTTTCCATTTTTAAGGTTGCAAGTTTGAAGTTTTGAGCTTTGAACTTGTCAGCTTTTGATTTTGTGATATACACCCCAGTTAACCTGCCCTGGACAACTAATGGTTCTATAGTAGCTTTTTACACTAACATACGGTCCATCATTAATGTATCTGAAGGTTTTACATCTCCCATATTTAACCATCATAGACCTATATCCGTCATAGTTCTTGTTGGATTCTACTTAAATTATTTCCCCTACTAAAGGTAAAGTATGGTATTTCACCTAACCTTCTTTTAATTTCTTCTGTAAAAACTTAATTCCAATTGGAAGTAAATTTTCTTTTAATTTTATAAGCATCTCTATTGTAAGGAATCACCATTTTTAACGACTCTAGCTCTCTAACAAAATCTAAAGTAAAAGCATCATTTGAATTTCTCTCCAAGATGGGTGCATAGTTTACCCTCCTCCCTTGAAGTATAACTTCTTTAATATTGTCCAGGAGGATCCTTGGATAATGCCTTTCTTTAAACATCCTAATCAGGTCCATAACATCAACATTAAATACTGTCTCATCTGTAATCAAACTCAATAGGTGCACCAACTGGCCTTTAACAATACTTTTTTTGAAAGTAGGGATGACAACTATTAAAATGTAGATAGGTTTTTGAAAACATTTCTTTTTTAAATATTGTGGAGCAATACCTCATATCATCAATGCCTTTGTATACTGTAACATCTAAACAAAAATAAGTCTTATCAAGGCTTCTTTGTGTGTAAACTGCAGAAATTCAGTAGAGCTCCCACAATAGTTTATTAATTCTTCCAACTGTACTTCAATCCCCCTCAATAAAAAGAGCATGTCATCTAAAAGTCTAAAACAGGCTTGAATATAACTAAAAAAGGTGTATTCAATACGACTTCCTTCTCTCATGCTATGGACACAATATTAGCAAAAATTGGAGCACATTTTGCACCTGTCAGAACACCTGTCCTTTGGTGAGATATTCACCCTCAAAGAACACAAAGTTATTTTTAACACCATTTCCATGAATTCATTAAGAAGAAGAATATCCTTGTTGTCCAAATTAGTGGTGTCATTTAATATACTGGTAAGAGCTTCTAAACCTAACTTATGAGGGATAACTGAAAATCAACTAATAATGTCTATACTAACTAATGAAACACTATCAAAAACAAGTTTATTTAGCTTTTCAAGCAATTGGCAAGAATCCAGCAGTACACAATCATAGTTCATAATAATGTTTTTATATTTTAAATCAATAAATGCAGCTTCTTCTTATGGCTTTTCCCAGTTAGGGTCACCACAGCAGATCACCTGTCTGCTCATGATTGGCAGGGGAGTTTTATGGTGTCGACTTGCCAGCGCCTGGTACCCAACCTTCCACAGAAGGCACACACATGCATGCACTCATGCCTAGGACCAATTTAGAGAGTCCAATCCATCTACAGCATGTCTTTGGGAAAAAACTGGGGCACTCGTAGGAAACCCACACGACCACAGCAAGGACATTCAGACTGCACAGAAGGAACCCCAGCCAAGGATCAAACCGGAGAACCTCTTGCTATGAGGTGGCAATGCTAACTGCTGCACCACCGTGGCCACCCTAAATCAATAAATGCAGCTAAGACTCCATTTTTTGATAAATCGGATGCCTCTATTGGTCTCATCAGAAGGTTAGTAGTAGTTTTGTGTATTTTAGGTATTCAAGATTTAGATGGTATCAAAGCTTTATCTACTTTAACAAACCAAGGGTCTCACCACCAATAAGGCCATGGCCCATCATGTCAACAAGCTGGTGGTCAATTTTCTTGTAAGCAATATTAACTTCATTTTTTGAGACCCTCATGTACACACCCTCACTGGAATAATACATTTGGTCCATTAATACTACACCGCCCCCTCCCTTGTCTAGTTTCATAACCCAAATACTCTTGTCTGTCATAATATTCTTCAATACCACTCATTCCTTTTGTTTTAAATTATCTAAAAAAAATAACAAAAAAAACCCCAAAACTTACTACTGTTACAAATTAGATTTCTAATTGGATCCCCACACACATTTTCAAAAGTGAAAACCATAGGATGTGTGGGGGAATAAGCTTACTTTTTTTTCTTTAAACCATTTCCTTTTATTCCACACATTATTTGGTGTCCCCCAAAGTATATCCTCAAGTTTAGTTTCTGGGTAACCAGTCTTAAATTAATCATAGTTTTAACCACATCTGTCTTGAACTCAAATACAAATTTGAAACCTTTTTTGAACAAGGTCTTGTGTCATACACCCACCTATAAATGACTCGTGTTAAAAATCTTAAAACTACTAAAGTTATTATCAAAGACACCTTTCTCATGAATTCATTTTTTTCTCCTGTTGTAGATATTGTTGTTTTTCCTTCCTTTCTGTTTTGATTTCTGTTTCTGGAATCCCTCCTGGGGGTCCATTGCCATTGTCTTATTGATACATCAGTGTCTTTTATCTGTGCGGCCTCACAAGGTCCAAAAATCTAAAATTGTGAAAAGAACCAGTCTCAATCGGTTTCACCACCCCAGTTGTTCTCTGTATTAGTGTCTGTGTTGTTTTGGTTGGTCTAACCTACAGATCTATTTTTATATAAATTGTCATTCCTGTTATTAGTGTTTTTAAAATTTGGTGTGGGGTAAGCTGGTTTCATTTCATAGTCTCATTAATCTCTAAAAAACTTCCTCTGTTTTTGTTCCTTATTCCTTCAGTCACTCTATTTATTTTCTTAAAAATGTTGTCATGTTCATTCTTGCAAACACCCAAAAGTAAGTCTCTTTCTAGATTAGCATTCAAAACTGTAATTTCAGAATCAAGTTTACTTTACTTACGTTCATTCTCTTTTATTAATAATCTCATCAAATCACAACATGCTCAGTCAAATACTTCCAAGAGTTCATTATGAAAAATAGAATATGGCTCTGGCCCATAGGGTATTTTCCAGAACCTTAATTGTCTTGGACCATCTTAACTTTAATATTGTCAGCCAAAAAGTAATTATCAATCTCCAAGTTCCTATATAAAACCAGCTTCTGTTTAAGTAGTTTAAGCTGAATTTTAAAAGGCTGCAAAGAAGTAACACTCTCCTTGTTGAATTTTAAGTTGCAAGATTTAAGCTAGTTAACAAATGAAAAAAGCCTATTTTCATTAATTTTATTCACTCCTTTGCCTATTTGTGATAAAAGACTTTGCATTAAGCTCTTTGGAAGTTGTCTATAATTCTCTTCCAAACTCCTTTTTAAGAGCTTCTTCTCCGGCTAGCCACCAAACTGGAAGTGCTCACTTGGGATCCATTAACATAATTCATTAGTTGTTCTAGCAACAGTGTTAGATCCCCTGGAAGTGGGTGGCATGAGTTTGCCATCCTGAAAAATGTACCATCCCTCCTTCTCCACATACAAACATGAACTAAGAACAAAGGCTGGTGACAATAAAACAGGCACAACTAAGTTGTCTCATATCATCCACTTTAATGTTGAATGCTTTCATCCCCGACAAACATGAATGGGACTTCATTAGAGCATAATGGGAAATAATAAAAAACAGCTATTTAAAGTTTTAAGGACCAATCATTTTAAACATTTAATGAATATTAACAAAACCATCATGTGTTTAAATCATCAGTCTTGTATCATTTGCGACCTACAGCACCCCACCCCTATTAAAAATACTGAAAAACATAGTTTTAACAAAAAAAAGTACATAAAAAATACACTGCATAAAAACATAATGCATAAAAAGGCAGTTTATATATTAAAACATTTTATTCACCTATTCATTTTCCATCAAACTTTTAAATATTAAAAGATCATGGAGTTAAACATTTTCACTTTTTTCCTAAAGAAAGCCTAAATGTTTTTCACACTGCATTACTTCCTTTAATATTTTCAGCTACCTGTTCCCATTGTTCCACTGCATTTTATCAAACTAAACTAAACATCTAACAGGTTAATTTCATCCTTAAAATCAACTCCTACTCTTACAGCATCTCCCAAAACCTATATTTATTTCTAAACATAATGTGTTACTTTTCTATTTTAGTTTCATTAATCCTTAGTTTAGTCAAAGTTGATCTTCAGCAATTACAAGTACATTTGCATATGATAAAAACTAGCATTTTGTCTCCTTCACCTACACAATATTCTGCATCTTGTAATTTTACTTTTATTTTACTCACTAATGCATTCATAACTAAAGAAAATGAAACGCTATTCATAGGACAGCCTTGCCTCACTTCTCTTTTTATCTATTGTTTTTAACTTAACCATACATCTTCTTGCACTGTGCATAAATTTAATCATAACCTACTTTCAACACATTCAACACATTTTCTTTGTATTCCACAGTGCTCTAAAGTATTCCATTTGCTTATGCGAATACATTATGAAAAGCCTTACACACAAATCTATGGGAATGTCACACCAAAACATTGATCTGGACCAAAATTCCATATTATTCTATTTCCCCATACCCTCTCTGTGTGCAACCTTTTTTCTTTATTTATGAAACTTGCTTCTAATAATAATAGATCCATCAGATGATATGTTAAACTGAGGCCCCATCTGCCAGAAGTGATTGAGGCTGTAGAATCTGTGGAATAGCTAGAAATTGTTTTCCCACCTTTCTAAACTAGTATAGTCCAGTGTACAGGTTAGTGCTGAATTCAGGGCTCTATTACAATTTTCTGTTTGCCCATACCTTACTTGGATAGAAGGAAGTTTCTCTGTTCACCTGTAAGAGAGGGGAGCTTTGAGCAGCCTATCTGTCCCTGGAGGAGTGGTTTCAGCCCAGAAATGAGTTTTTTATTGGCCATTTTGGGCTACTTTCTATCTCTTTCATTTCCATGCTGTAAAACCCACATTTGAGAGGTTTTTGCACTTGTATACAGCTCAGCAAGCTCCTGCCTGGAGACCTGCAGAGTTCTACAGCAGCAGAGGGACAAAAAAAAACTTTGAAGTGATTAAGTTTACTTTTTCTGCATTTTCTTGCTGCCTTTAGCTAATTCCGCCTAAAATGCCGATTTTTTAGAGTTTTTGTGATTTAAAAAGCTTGTTTCAGCTACCTATTGTACTTAGTTTACTGCCTGCACTTTAACAAAGTAATTTTTGTGTTTAAATTACCTGTTTAACCATTGTAGGCTACACACTCTAGTGTGATAGCCATTGCTGTGCTGTTAAAGTGTTTTTTTGATTGTATCTGTTTTATTTTCTGAAAAAAAAAACAAACAAAAAAAACTTTTCCTGCCTTTCTAAGCTAGTATAGTCCAGTTTTCAGGTTAGTGCTGAATTCAGGGCTGTGTTACAAGTTTCTATGTTTTCCCATACCTTACTTGGATAGAAGGAAGTTTCTCTGTTCACTTGTGAGAGAGGGGAGCTTTCAGCAGCCTATCTGTCACTGGAGGAATGGTTTCAGCCCAGAAATTAGTAGTTTATTGGCCATTTTGGGCTAATTTCTATCTCTTTCATTTCCCTACTATAAAACCCACATTTGCGAGGTTTTTGTGCTTGCATACAACTCAGCAAGCTCCTGCCTGGTGCCCTGCAGAGTTCTACAACAGCAGAGAGACAAAAGAAATAATTTGGAGTGATTAAGTATAATTTTTCTGCATTTTCTTGCTGCCTTTAGCTAATTCCACCTAAAATGCCAATTTTTTAGAGTTTCTGTGATTTAAAAAGCTTGTTTCAGCTACATATTGTATTTATTTCTCTGCCTGCACTTTAACATAGTCGTTTTTGTGTTTAAATTACATGTTTAACTGTTGTAGGCTACACACTCAAGTGTGATAGCCATTTATGTGCATTTAAAGTGTTTTTTTATTGTATCTGCATTATTTTCTGAAAAAAAAAAACAAACAAAAAAAAAAAAACAAAAAAAAAAACTTGTTTTCCCACCTTTCTAAGCTAGTATATATAGTCCAGTTTTCAGGTTAGTGCTGAATTCAGGGCTGTGTTACAAGTTTCTGTGTTTGCCCATACCTTACTTGGATAGAAGGAAGTTTCTCTGTTCACTGTGAGAGAGGGAGCTTTGAGCAGCCTATCTGTCCCTGGAGGAGTGGTTTCAGCCCAGAAATTAGTAGTTTATTGGCCATTTTGGGCTAATTATTCCTGGCTCTACAAAGACTACTCTTCAATTTTTCCCTTGGAACTAGACAAACTTTCAACTTAGGCACTCAAACCATTCACTTCTCATTCCGGCACTTGCTCAAAACTCATAGCAAGCATTAAAAAACCTTAGCACTATCTCCCCTATACTGTAGAAGGAAGTTTCTCTGTTTACCTGTGAGAGAGAGGACCTTTGAGCAGCCTATCTGTCCCTGGAGGAGTGGTTTCAGCCCAGAAGTTAGTAGTTTTTGGCCATTTTGGGCTAATTTCTATATATTTCATTTCCCTGCTTTAAAACCTGCATTTGCGCGGTGTTGCTCACCAGGCAGCGCCGGTTAGCTAGGTTATAACTTTTCCTGGCTCCACTAAAGTCTACTCTTCAAATTTTCCCTTGGAACTAGACAAACTCTCAACTTAAGCACTCAAACCATTCATGTCTCAGCCCGGCACTTGCTCAAAATTCATAGCAAGTATTAACAAACCATAGTGCTAGACCTTCCTATACTTTAGAGAAGGACACGGCTCTCCATTCGACCTTATCAGCCAATCAGTAAAATAGTTCACTGTACCTATTCAGGCATGTCCAAAGGGCAGTTTCAGGTGTACTCTCCAGTCCAACTGCTGAATCTGGGCATTTTGAGGCAATGTTACAACTGCCTCATGTACACAGACAACCTGCTCCTCTTACCACCAAACACTAATACATGCGAGAGATGCAATTATACAGCCAAACTGGACACTAATCTCTCTCAACCCAAGACTGGACCAGGCAGTCAAGAGGAGAAGGGAATTGCTTGCATCACACCACCAGTCTCACATAGACCCATGAAACCAGCACAGGCAAAAAACACACATAAATACATGAAAACATACTCGGAGGCTAATAAATAAAAATCTGCAAAAGCAACAGAGACATCCAAAGCAGACATCCAAGCAACCTCCACCCCCAACACAAACCATGAAACATATTTCACAAAACCAGTGTGCCACGCAATCACAGCCATTAAGTCAAAATAACATACCCAACACACTAGTAATAGGTGACTCTATAGTCAGGCACACTGTCATCCCACTCATTAGGCTGAACAAGGAGAAGTTTACTGTTAGCTGCCTGTCGGGTGACAGGATCCGCCACATAGCACAAACACTCAGGTCACTCCAGAACAAGTACAAATATGACTCTGTCATTGTCCATGTTGGTGTGAATGACCTGAGCCATACCTCCCTGGACTACATGAAAAGAGACATGGAGGAGCTCTATGATCACATAGCCCAAACCGGTATGACCCTGACCCTGAGTAGCATCCTGCCCTCACCAAGAATGATACCATGGTCCACGATATAAAGAAAAAAAATATCAATTTCAACAATTGGCTAGGCTTCTGGTGTCATTCAAAGGGGATCCAGTGTCTGTCAGCCTTGGATGACATGCTCGACAAGCCATGCTTCTTCTCTAGAGATGGTTTGCACCAGTCACCCTTAGTCTTTAGAATACTGGCCAAGGCTCTTGCCACCCCCATAGTGCCTTTTTTAGGCAAAGCTCAAAAGACAAACCCACCACCATAAATAGCACAAGTAACAAAAACTGAGGGTAATGCTACTCAATGCCAGAAGTCTAAACCTCAAAATGCATGCTCTCGAGGCACTCCTCAGTATGGAGAAAATTGATATATGTGTAGTAACAGAAACCTGGTTTAAAGCTCCAGAGAGCACCCCAGCATTACCAGGCTACAACTCATACCATACATTTCAGCCACAAAACCCAAACTGAAATAGAAAAGGCGGGGACGTATCCATATTCATCAAGGATACCCACAACTCCAGGTTAGTGGCACAGAATGATGCTTCAGAGATCATCCACATGCAACTAACAATGGGCAGAACTGAAATTCAAATTGTAGCTTGCTACAGATCACCCACCAAGTCCCAGGACCCCCATTCCGCATTTCTGGAAACACTGGGAAACATAAAGGTCCTAACAAACACCCTGATATTGGGTGATTTCAATTACCCAAACATTAACTGGGAGAACTACTCAAGTACTAACTCCCTTGCCCAACATTTCCTAGAATTTATAAACTCAAACACCCTGGATCAACTGGTCAACTCCCCCACCAGAGGTGACAACATATTGGACCTGGTCATCACCAACATGGGCGACCAGTGTTCCACAACGGAGGCCAACCCCTCGCTGGTTAGATCTGACCATAAATTAATCACTCAGGATATTCACATTTCACCTCCACCCCTGGTCAAATAAACCATTGTGAAAAATCACGTTACTTAAGACTGAGGTGGAAAGTCTCAAATCCCCATGCTAAAGGATAACACTGCCCAAGCTGCAAAATCCTTTACTAATGCACTCTATGGCACCTACAAGAATGCATGGATTGTGCTATCCCAAGCAAAACCAAGACTCACTCCTCCAAGAAAAGGAAACCAGTCAGGTGGACCCCTGCCATAAACAAGCTATACAATAGAAGGAGGAAACTAGTACAGAAAAGAGTAAATTCTCAAGAGGGGAAGACATCCCTGATCAGCATCAGCAAGAAACTACAATCCCTCATAAACACATCCAAGGCTAGCTTCGAAAGAAAAATTGCCAAGGACTCCAAAGATAACCACAAGGCATTCTTTAGCTATGTCAAGAATCTAAGTGGCAATTCTCAGATCTGCTCAGAGTTAGTGCAGAATGGCACAAAATACACTGAGCAGACTGATATCGACAACATCCTGGCAGACAGGTTCAGTGCAAACTTCACCCCCAAAAGGGCCCATAACCATACCAGAAGAATGTAGTGCCCCTGAAATCACAGACACTCAAGTTAAAACAGCCCTCTCCAAAGCCAAAAACACAGCATCATTGGGACCAGACCGTGTCCCAGGCTGCGTCCTATACAAGCTCAAAGATGAACTAATCCCTCACCTAAACATGCTGTTCATTCTCAGCCTCTCCACAGGCTATGTGCCCATAGAGTGGCGCACAGCAATGGTTATTCTGCTCCACCAAGGTGGAGCCACAACTGACCTCAGGAACTATCACCCTATAAGTCTGACTAGCTTGGTCTTCAAGGCTATGGAGCACATCATCATGGATCTCATAAACAGAGACATTGGGAACCTCCAAACACTGGACCCTATCCAGTTCGGCTTTGTTAAGGGCAGATCATGCCTCCTAAATCAGCTGGACTTCTTTGAGACAGTTATCAAGGCTATAGATGAGGGAAAGGTGGTCCACACAGCCTACCTAGACCTCACAAAGGACTTCAACACCATTCCCCATTCAGGTACTATAGACAAGCTCACCAGCCTGAACATAAACCCCCACATCACGAGATGGGTTGCTAACTGGCTCATGGACAGAACCCACATGGTAAGAGTTGCAGGAGCTGGGTCTGACTCTAAACCAGTTAAAAGTGGCGTTCCCCAGGGCTCAGTCCTAGGACCCCTCCTGTTCGGCATATACTTCTCAGAGGTACAGGCAAGCACAGAAAGACTATGATTGACCAAGTTCGCAGACGACTGCAAACTAGGGGCTATAATTGACTCTCCAGTGGACACAGACATCCTCCAAAAGGGTCTCACTGAGACAGGTACCTGGTGTCAAAACCATGGTCTGAAGCTAAATGCCAAAAAGTTCATAGTAATCCCTTTGGAAAAAAACAAAGTACCCACAAACTACCACATAAGTGGTAGCCCCCTAAATATGGAAGATGTAATAAGGTATCTGGGGACCCAAATAGACAGTAACCTCTCCTTTGGTAATCACATTGCCAAAGTAGTTAGAAAATCCTTCTGTGTGGCCCACCGAATCACAAAAAGGTTTGCATCCAAAGAGGTCATTGTGCCCCTCTACGCATCACTCATCAGACCCATCATAGAGTACAACGCCCTATTTGGGATGTACCTTACAAGACACCTGCAACAGCTGGAAAGAACAAAGAAGTACCTCACCAAGAGGATCACTGGCCTCAAACAGATGCCCTATGCAGCTCGACTGAAGAAAGTCCAGCTGTACTCAGTTGCATACTGCCTACTCAGAGGTGATCTCTGCCTAACATACAAGGCCATGTCCAACCCAGAATTGATGGACATACTCACCTAAATAAAACCATATCCCCTCAAGCCACATGCTCTAGGGATCTAAACCTCAGCACAACAATAAATAGGACGTGCTGGAGGGATAGATTCCTGTCCCAGAGACTTCCCATGCTCTAGAACAAGATTCCAATCTACATTAGGCAGAGCTTCTTGCTAACCCTCTTCAAGAGAAACCTTGACAAGTGGATTGGAAATAGAAAGTTTACCCCAAGGATCACTTCAATGGCTCTGCTGGACAGAGGCACAGGGAACTAATCTAAGGGGGCGGCAAAAGGCAACATATTCCAGCTAGGCTTATAAATGCCTTTGAGCAGATAGTCTAGTACCTACCTATGAACCTATGAACCTAAATTGGTGCTGGGTTAAAATATGCACAAAATTTGTTGGCTAGCATTAGCTATTTCCTTTTAGTCAGAGTAGACAATACTATTGTACTGTAGTCTGAACATTGTTGGGAGTTATTTCTTTACTTCTTGGCATAGATAAAGACTGATTTGTTGTCACTTTTGGTTGTAGTGGCTTTTTAAGTCCATATTTACCTTTGAGCTAGTTCTCTTAAGGTCTTTACTAGTTTGCTTAAATGTCCTCTTAAGGTAAGTAGAATGAGACATCTTATTGGATGAAGAAATTTCTTTCTTTTGTTATATAATTTATTTATTCCATCATAGGGTATTGTTTTAAAATTTCTCAGTATATTTGGTGTAGATAGGGGATGTCTAATCAATACAGCTATATAAGGTGAAGTAAAAGTCAGATGTATAGGCAGCAGCCTTAGCAATGGGAGGAGGATTACACCCAGAGTCATGTAATGGTCAAAAGGGGCCCTAGCCAGGGTAATGGATCAGTGTCCCCTTCAACCACAGTACCTTCTCAGCCATTTCAGTATCAAACATAAAACAAAACAGCTGCCATGGCAGAGGAATGCAACTTTAATAATTAAAAACATACATTTTATATTGTTTTCAGTGGCATTTATACAGCTCTTATTTTTCCCCTTGTTCGTTTTACTTGGTATAGCCATTTCAGTATGCAATTATGTGGCTATTTCTCCCCAAACCTCTCAGTGTGCATACTATTTTCTTATCTGCTTCTATAATGATTAGAGGTACTGAAAAATTTTATTTCAAAATTTATAACACAAACACTGATAGTCATTTGCTAAAAAAGGAATACTCACATTATGAACAGACTTAACATGAACAGTAAGCTTCTCTGCCCATGAAACTCACATTCAATGAAATGGCATTGAAACCCACATTCAAAGAAAATGCATCTGGCCAGTGGCAGATTAAGTTTACCTTTGGGCTGTTTTCAAAACATAGGCCCCTTGCACACATTTTAGGACCATGCATAAATGCATGTGTTCTTTGATACGCCATCCTGTTTGTATTAAATTATTTTATTTGAATAATACAGCATCACTTGTTAGAGTGTGTTTTAAATTTGCAGGTTTGAAAATTGTTTCCAGTAAGCAATGAAACAAAACATATGAACCAATAATGACAAAACTACAAATTACAGAACATTATGACCACTCAAACTTATGTCATTAGTCTGCTAATATCAGTCAATATACACAATCTCTGTAGAAGTAAATGTCATCTGAATAGTTCCATATTAAGAAGATCTATAACTAATGAAGAGGTTGCTACTGGCAAACAGTTTTACATATCAGTGTTTTGTGTACAAGTACAATGCCTGCTGCCCTTAAAGAATAAATTGTCCATGTAAAATTTAAAAAGAAAAATTGGTAAGCTGGTAATATTGTAGTAGGGAATGGTTGTTAAAACAGCAGCAGGTTCATAGTCAATAGGCATCTCATTCAAAGGTGGACAAACTCAGGACTGCAGCACCCCCATCCCCCTTAAAGGGCACTGAGATATCAGCACTCCAGCCACATGAAGTGAGAGTAGAACCCACAGCCTTTTGCACCAAAGGCAAGTATGCTACTTGTTGCCATACTAACACTGCTTTCACAATTTATAGCACAAGCTCTGACAATGGCCATTTGCTAAACAAAACACACATTGAAAACTGACTTAGCAAAAGCAACAGTAAACTTCTTTTCCCTTGAAAATCAACTTTCCTTGAAAATGTGCTGAAACTCAACATCCTTTGAAAATTCATAGAAACTCAACAGTCCTTGAAAATGCATTTATTTGATGACAGTTTGGTAGCTGGTGTAGAGGATTCAGGCTCTAGGGTCTTGTATTCAAGGTAAAGGTTTGGGTCCAAATATGTTAACCAACCTGCAGTCTCTAACATGTGCATTTTACACACACAGACACACGCTTACACACACACACACACACACACACACACACACACACACACACACACACACACACACTCACACACACACACTCACACACACACACACACCCTGTTCGGAATGGTAATTCTCTAATTGGAACTGTTCTATGTGTCGTCTCCATAATAAATCCAAATCAGAATGACAATTCTCTCATCTAAAATCCAAATCGGATCTCATCTCATAAAAGTCCTGCAATTTGCTCCAAAAATAGGTATGTTTAGAAAAATGCATGAACAGATGCTGCATCCTTAAAGTAGAAATATAATGCCTGCAAAGTGTGTTCTTAAACGAGAAATGTAAGTTTTGTGGCAACACCCTGGCCAATGCCCTCCCCCTAAGTCAGCTAGGGCAACTGCTGAGTCACCTAAGTGCTAGCTCTGTTTCTGATTACAATGGTTTATTTAGGTCTTCAAGTTAGTGAAGAAGTTTTGCTTTTGAGAAGTCCCAAAACACAATGGGATTTTTCAAAGGAAGTAGCAATGGTCTTAAAGGAACAGGTCTGATTTAACAAGGAAATATATGTATATACATATATATATATATATATATATATATATATATATATATATATATATATGGGTCTACTGCTTGTAGTCGAATTACATTTGGTCAAAAATGATTTCAGGCAGCCCACTTCACTGAAAGCACATTTGACTGAAAGCACATTTGGTCGAAAATGGAATATAGGAATTAACTTAAAAAAGAGCTACATAGAGGTATTTTAGAAAACATATTGTACCTGCACAGGCTACCTGTTATTGCTGCAGTATATAACACTGACATACTACACACCACAACCTTTCCTCATAAGCACAGGGGCATATATTATTACTCAACGTGCAAGGCATCCCTGTGTGCCTTTCATACAAAAACTGAAATGGAAATCTATGTCACCAAGGACAAGTACAGTGCATATGTATCCTCTGATTCATGTCTGTGAATCACTGTACCTGCTGGTGGTGTATTTAACACAGTGCACAAGATGTATTTACATGTCCAAGTACTGTGATCATGAATAGCTGGACTAGTTTCTGCTACTGTCTTAAACAGCATCCACAAATGTCATTCTAACTGTATTTATGAACTCTTCTGTTTTTGTTACATACATTTTTCTCCAAAATTAAATATTCAACTTTTTCTGATTCATTCTTTTACAGCACTTTCTTCAATATGGCAAGCAGCTCCACACAGTTGTCAAATTTTATTTTTTATTTTTGCTTTATGTTGCCTCTATTCTTGCTTGAAACAGCATTATGGTGATTATTTTCAAGTTGCTTATTAACAGGTACCATCATGAACTCCTTGTGGGTCACTGCATTTTCACATTTATTCTCATTATTTTTATTTCTTCTAGGCTTTACTTTCTCCTTACCCACATACAGAATTTCAGTCTTACACATTTCAAAGTCATGTCACATGCACAGACTTTTAGGTAGAACTGGATCAGACATTGCCATGCAGATCATGAAGAGATCACCTCTAGGCAACCTGTAAAAACAATATATAATAACAGTAATCATAGCCTCTCAAAACAGTCCAAATGCTCCTCTCTGTATGATTTTTCTAGAAAGGAATCATTGCACTTTTTTAAAGTTTTAAAGTTTTTTAGGAGGTTTGTTCAAGGCTATGAAAAAAGCAAGGTATTTAATTATGTTCAGATCATTAAGTTATAATGTAGCATAATGATCTCCCTGGAGCAATCACACATGTCCACCAACATAAATAAATAACATCACACCATAGTGAACAAAGCTCAAACCACCTTAACTAAAAAAATAGAATAAATAGGTAAGCACTTTTATTTCTGAATTTCATAATTTCAGGACTTCAGCAGTCACAAGCCCTGACATATTACTTGATTAAACAGCTAAAAATGATCATATGCCATTCTGATAAAGATGCCGGTTTCCTAATTAAAGACAATGCACAGAAAAATCACAACAAAATCAATAAATGATAAAATGACAACATTATAACAGAAAGATAAAATAATATTTAGATTAATACATACTATATTTAGATTTCAGCAGGCATGTAATTCCAGGTATTCTAAAGTGTTAAAATTCACCTCCTATTAAAGTACCTGTTTTTCTAATGTAGCATCTAAATCTCATCCTCTGTCATTATTAGTATTTTCCTTGACATGAAACTGAAATTGTTGGAAGTTTATACAAGAAACTCTATGCCTAAATAATAAATTGTCTTTAGTACTAGCTTTAAAAGACCACTGTATGTATATGTACAAGTGCCCATACTGTTTTATCCATGTAGGAAGAGGTAAAGCACCTGCATTGTGCCACATATACAACACAACCTATGTCACAGAATATACTGGTCTTCTGGATCCAGCACTTTATTATTCATAGGATTTATGAAATCCAGACTGTTAATATGTTTACATTGCCTTCATGAGCAACAGGAAAAAGACCCACCCCTGACTTTTGTGGAAATAAAACTCTCCTCTATGGTTACCATTTCAAAAGTAATTTTTCAGATTATATAACCGCTCATTAATAAACCATGTTTTAAAGCTTATCACCTTACTTAAATACTTACGAATCAGTAATAATGTTTGAGTTCCTAGTGGCAGGTGTCTCCATGTCACCAGACACCTTGGTTTGGTTCAAACACATTGCTACAGCCATTTTGCATCAGTAGTTATCTCTGTGTTTTGAATAACACCACCTTCTGAAATGGGGTCATATTTAACAGTCTTCTTAACTTTAAATCAACTTAGAATGTCAGCAAATGCAAAACCATTGGAATACAGAAGTGAAGCGATACCTTATTGGATCAACAAAAGTTTTGCAATTACTCTTGCTTCATATCCCTATAAGATTCAGATAGTCTGAATCTGTTATCCTACACATCTCATTGTTGTGTATTGGAAGAAATCACCAAACCTGCAGTGAGATTTTGTACTACAGGCTGATCAAATTTAGTAATTCCCTAAATGCATCCATGGTCCATCAAATCAAAGAAATCAGGGGGGGGGTGTGGCCATGAAGAGCACTGAGTAGCAGCATTTGTCTTCAGCTCTGTCTCTTCAGATTTTCTATGACAGGAATTTTATGAAATAACTATCCTGATTGTGGATATTTTTTAAGTTTTTTATTCCTCTTGATATAAAGGATAGTATCTAATTTTTTTTTTAGAAAAATTTAATTTTTCCTGTCAAAATTTCTGTGATACACTGATCTTTACCAGTTAAAACATAAGATTCTCTAAAACAGCATATCAGGATGCTACCTTAAAAAAGGAAATACAATCCTTGCTGACTAATATACAAGAATTAGTCAGCAAAATTGACAGAATGGACTTGAAGCTAGATGATTTTAAGGAGAGATGTACACATCAAATGGATACTATCCATGAAGACCTAAAACAACAGAAGGAGCACATCTCAGGAATCCAAACAGCTCTTAATGATATGGACACTAGAATTCAGGAAAGTGAACATAATATTGAATTTCTTTTAAGACAAAATACTCAACTGCTATCAAAGGTAGATGATCTTGAAAACAGATCTCTCCGCAATAATATAAGAATATTTGGATTACATGATAATATAGAGGAGAATAACATAGAAATGTTTTAAATATCATGGTGCCAGAAATTTTGGAACTTCTTGAAGCATTTTCCTATGGTACTGAAAGGGCACACAGGTCCATGGCAGCATCTAAAAACAGCAAAACTAGTTCTACTAAATCTGTGAATGTTAAATTCCTTTCATCTCATGATAAGGAAATAGTACTGAAAACTGCCTGGGCAAAATCACCAATTAAGGTAAAAGACAATTTAGTGCGCTTCGATAATGATTGCTTACCAGCAGTAATCTCCAAAAGGAAAGTCCTTTTGCCCTTAATAAAAGAACTTAAAAAGAACCAAATAAAATCTCACTTATTATTTCCAGCAAGGTTAAAAATCTTTCACCAGAATGCAACTAGAATTTTTGAGGACTTAGACACAGCTCTTTCTTTTGTTAAAACAAATAAACTTCTGGACAAACTTGAAGACTTGGAATGAGCTACTGCTAGTCTAAAGAGGTTGCCAGAAAATAGAACATGGAAGACCTTTGAACAAATAAAGAAACTTAGAAAATAACTAACATCAAATGCATATATTTTTATTTGCCTCCTTTCTACATGTAAGTGACCCAAAAAAGTCAGGGGAGATGAAACTGGATCAACAGGTAAGATCTGTGAACTTTTTTTTGTTCACAGATAATTTATTACTGCCTTCTATAGTGCTGTTGGTGATGGTATAGTTTTATATTTAGTTACTGCATTTTACATTAAATGATTAATAGTACTTTTTCTCATATTATAAGTGGTTAAAACTGTTTGGTTGAATGTTGTACTTCTGCTAAAGATTAATAGTTTATTTTAATTGATTTTAGTAATATACTGATTTATTTTCTCATAGTATATGTAGTTAAATAAAAATGCACGGTAGAATTTTTTGTTTATGATAATGATTAGTTGCTGCTTTTAATTATATAATTTAGTGCTTATAGATCTGATGCCTCTTCTTTGCTTCATTACACAGTCTGGTTTGTGAATAGTAAATATAGCCCTTTGTGGGGAGATTGATGAGATGTTGAGACGGTTATGTTGTGTAGTGCTGAGGTTGGTTGTCTTATTTTGGTGTTTAATATTATTAATAGTTTTATTTCTTTGGCGGTTTAATGTGGTCTGTATGCTTCTGTGTTTATATAACATTACTTGAATTATAAATTGTATTTTTTGTGGCATGATTTCATTATTCTAAAAGCATTGCTTTACTTGTGGTTGCGTTGGTAAGCTTTAGATGCTGCTATGGCAACACTCAGTTTTGGGACTGATTTGCTGTCATTTTTTCAGTTAACAGTTATATAGTAGGCTTGAGCCTTTAAATTAAAGCTAAATGAGTTTACACTCAAAGTTTCCCGCTGAAAATGATAAAAGTTGTCTCCAGAACTCGAGAATAACTCCACAAGATGCCTGTTGAGCCGAGGTGTCCATGTTTTGCATCATCATGCTGTTTTTTAAGCTTAATCGAACTCTACACTGTTCTACCACTAGATGGCGATATTGGATCATTTAAGTGCCCAGAAAGCATACAGAAGATGCTTACAAGTCGGTGAATGGCAAGACTTAACAATTTTTGTTTGAAATGAAAAGGACAGTTACAAAATAGTTTGTAAACTTGTTTTTACCTTATGTAAACTGTGCAAAGTAGCTTTCTTTTAACAGTTTATTTTTAAAAGTATATTCAATTCATTTAGTCTCTCTAGACCCTGAACATAAGGAATTTAGTTGGAAATACTGCATGTATTCAAATCACAATATTTTCTATCCTGTCAACTATAGGCTGGATTAATGTTTTAATGCAAGGTTGGTTTTCAAGAAATGTAATTCTTTAAAAGTAAAGTAAAATGAACCCTGAATGTTACATAAGCAACTAGAAATATGATAATTCCAATAAGACAATGGCAAATTCACATTCTTTTTTGCAGTAAGACTACTAACAGTAGATAATTTGTAATAGTTTAGTGAGGTATGATCCTTAGGGCTGCATCTTAATTGTATCATCTGGTTATAGATATTTGATTTATCAGCACTCATATTATCATTTACTTGTAACACAGCTAGCCAGAAATGCAATAGGTTTTGATATCTGAATACATTCCCTTCACATATGTTACAGAATAATCAGTTTTCATTTAGTCTATAGGAAATCTGTATAGGATAATACACTATTTATCAAATCCAAATAAAACTACTCTGACATGTAGATAATTTTATATGATTAAAACTCTATTTTTCAACTTACAGATGATAATAACTTTCTTGGAAGAAAGAGAGACCTGGTATGTCTATGTAAGGTAAATGGAGTATATTATAGTTTAATGACAGTACTAAAACATAGCAAAGAGAAAGGCTGACTATTTATAATTATTACCTGTAAGTTAGTTATGATAAGTTTACTTTGCAAATCCCTTTTTGTTGCTTGGAACAGCAAGCCTGTCATTTATTTGACTTTAAATAGATTTTTTTAGTTATTAAATTTATTTGTTAACACATCATTGTTGGTTATATTCTAGTTTATTTGGACAAGGTCTGAGCACAGACTAAATTTATAAGTAATATTTATGTATAAATAATTAACAAGTCTTCTGATAATAAGAACAAACTATTACAGTTGGTAAGAACATATTAACATATAGATTACAATTTTAAACTATATTTAGACACTCCTAATTCCAGCACATGAATATTGTAACCTCATACATAGTATTGCCAAAGCTACTACTGGTTTTTAAAGCTTGTATCTGAATGGTTGCCTTTTGAAATTATCTTGTCATACAATAGATGCACTCCCTATCAATAAAATAGTAGTCATGAATCATTAAATCGTTCAAGATGTAGCTAAAGAAAGTAATCTTATTGCAAGGAATGAATTTCATAATGTACTTAACACTTGAGCTTACATACATGGGTTGTTTTTGTGTTGTGCAGACTTCAGATTTGTAGGTACTGAATTCTAATTTGTATTATTTTTTGGCTACTTGATGTGTTATGTATACAACATAAATATAAACAGAACTATTCTTTTTTCAGTATTATAACCAGGTACACACAGTTGATTATTTTTTTTTATTAGTAGTTATACTGATGTTTGCTAATATGTTAACATTTATAAAGTGTTAGATATGGTTGTAAAGATTTGTTAGTTATATATCTTACAAAGTGATTTTTATGTGATTATTCTATATATTATTAACATGAATAAGAACCTAAAATGGTTCATTCAGAGTAGATGCTGATTAGATGTTGCTACTGAGCAGAGGGTTAATTTGAGTGACCATATATCACTCGAATTGGGAGTATTATACTACAGAGGAGTTAAGGGTGGTTATGAAATTATCAGTTTAAGTTATAATAGTTTACTGTTAGCTTTCTTGGCATGTTCCACAATTCTTAAAAGAGTAATTCTCAAAAGTCTACTTTTTTCGATGATTCCACATTGCTTTAACAATAATATATCTCTAGGTTTTCCTTTTATTTACATTAATAATCGTTGGTTTTGGTCAAAATATTTCTCTTTCAACACCATACTATTGAATGACTTCATTAAAGTGTATTTCAATTAACATTAATGGATTAAATAATCCAAATAAGAGAGGAAGTTTATTTAAACATCTCAAACTCCATAAAGTTCAATTAATATTTTTACAAGAAACCCATTTGAAAACAGAGGGTGTACTTAGAATAGGTACTAAATCATATTCAGTGTTAGCTAGCTCAGAACATTCTCAAAAGCAAAGAAGAATAGCTATCTTGTGGAACAACTCATTACCTAATCCAAAAATAATTAATACATATAAAGATAAAGGAATGTTTTGTCTAATTACTATTCAGTTTAATAACAAAATATACACTTTAGTAAATCTATACTGGATTCCAGGAATAGTCACTGATACAGTAAAACAACATTTTGATCATATAGTACAACTTTCTAAGGGGCATATAATATTAGTTGGTGAGTTTAATTATATTTAGACAATAAAGAGTCAACATCACATAAAAGAAGAATTACAGCTTTAGCCAAATTGTTGAAAGAGTCTTTGGAAACTTATTTCTTGAAAGATATACATACCTTTGCTGATTCTGTTTCCTTAGCTTATACTTTTTTTTCAAATAGACATAATACACATACAAAGATAGATAGAGTTTTGTTTTCTAGGTATTTAGTGGATTTGTTAATTAATACTAAGGTGATTACATGTCCATTATCTGATCACAATTCAATAATTTTCGAATTTTTAGTTACTCCAATCTGTAATGTTCAAATAAGTAGAATACCTGCCTACATAACTAAATTGAAAGATATTAAAGATTTTATAACATCAGAAATCCAGACGTTTATTGAACAAAGCAATATAAATAATATTTCTGAGATCTTTGTATGGGATGCCTTAAAAGCCTACCTCTATGGCAAAATTATAAATTGGTATAACAATAAAAGGAAAAATTGGGATGAGCAGTTAATAGAAATACAAAATAAGATAGATTTTTTGAAACTTATCTAAGAAAAGGATACTAATAAAAATGATATTAAAAAAAGAAATAAACTCCTTGAATACCAAGTATATGGACATACTGAATCATAAAACTATGTTTACTTTAGAAAAATTTAAAGATTTAAAATTCTCCACCAATCCTAGATCTCTGAATTTATTGGCTAATAAAACTAAAATAATTAACAAATTCAATCATATAAATGAAATATTCTCCCCATAAAAATAAAAAGACAGTCTCAGGTATGCAGAATATCTTAACTGAATTTAGAGAATTTTTTTACAAACATTAACCAACAGTCTAAGATAATAGATTTTAACCAAGAAATCAAATATTTTATTAACAAATATACAAAAAAGATTATCTAGTGAACAAGTTACTATTATTGAGAGGCCCATCTCCTTTGAAGATGTCCAATCCCAGATTACTAAATTTAAACCAAATAAAGCACCGGGAAATGATAGTATCATCCCAGAGGTTTATAAATTATTACCAGCTGATACCGTAAAACTTCTTCATAAAGTTTATAATATTTCTCCAAATGACAATCTAATACCTCCATCATGGAACTATACTTTTATCTCCCCAATCCTAAAAAATGATAAGGACCCTGTTAAATATTCATCTTATAGGCCTATTTCCTTATTAAACATTGATTACAAAATGTTTATATCAATTTATGCAGACAGACTTAACATTTTTTTGCCCACATTAGTCAATGAAGATCAAACAGGATTTATAGTAAACAAAAACTCTTATGACAATATCAAAATAATTCTGTCCTTAATTGAATCAGTTAAATACTTAAAAAAAAGCTTAACATTAATCAGTCTTGACAAACTGTGCTCTCAATTCAGTTAATTGTGACTATTTATTTTTACTTTTGGAGGAACTAAACTTGTCTAATAGTTTCATAAATCTATTTACAAGTTTATATCAAGGTAGCCAAGTATAAATTAAAATAGGTACAAATATACCCAAAATATACCAATAATCAAAGGAACAAAGCAAGGGTGTCCTTTATCTCCTTTACTATTTACATTGATTATGGAACCTTGGGCTAATTTGATAAGATATGATGAAAACATTGAAGGTTATAGCTTGAGTTCTAATGATGTTTCCAAATTACAAATGTTTGTGGATGACGTACTTATTACTCTAGTTGGTAATGATGCATCTATTCACGCTCTTTTTAAAGATGCTGAATATTTTCAAAATAAATCAAGTTTGACCTTTAATAACAACAAAACTAAAATCTTGACAATTGGCCCTAAAAAGCTAGAATTACTTGATGTCTATAAAAAGTACGAAGCACAGTCTAATAAACTACTTTATCTAGGCATTGTAATTGCTAACAACATAAAAGATATCATTCAAATCAATTACAATAAAAGTTTATTGGCAATAGGAAATCTCATTAAAAAATGGAATAAAATCCAATTTTCTATTGATAAAAAACTTTTAATTATTAAAATGATTCTGTTACCTAAAATTCTTTAGATTATCCAGTCAATCTCTTTACCCCTCCTTAGGAAATTTTTTTCCTGTCAAATTATAAAGAAGAATATATCATTTGTGGAGATGAGCTCTTCAAAGACTTCTCATTCTGACATGGGTTTAAAAAAAGAAATGCAGCTTGTGACATCTGCTCTACAAGAGCTCTCACTAAAAATTGATGATTTTAAAGAGAATTTACAAAACCTCAAGGAAAATTGTGAGAAGGAAACAATTCTCTCAAGGAACTTATATAGCAGCATCAATCAAAATAACAAACTTAGAAGCATCTCTGATTGATTTTGATGGAAGACTGAAGGAAGAAGAAAACCAGAAAGATTTCCTCATCAAACAAAACACTTGGCTTCTCAATAAAGTGGATGACCTGGAAAACAGGGAGAGAAGGTCAAATATAAGGATTTTTGGCATCCCTAAGAGAGCTGAAGGAGAAGATATTTCTTTCCTGAACACCTGGATTCCAGCAATCTTAGACTTAAAGGAGGTTCTGTCCTTTGGTATTGAAAGGGCTCATAAAGCTTTAGGAAAGCCAGTGTCAACATCCTCCTCTACTCCTCCAAGATCAATAGTCATAAAGTTTCTATCTTATTTGGACAAAGAGTTAGTCCTAAAATCTGTCTGGATGAAAAGTCCATTCAAATATAATCAAAACCCAGTTATGTTTAACAATGACTATTCTACTAGGGTTTTGGAACAGAGTTAAGAAGCTTGGCCATTAATAAAACTGTTAAAGCAGAATTACATCAAAATTCAGCTTGTCTTTCCTGCCAGAATAAAAATTCTATATCAGAATGAAATTAGATCATTTAATGCCTTAAAGGAAGCCAGTGCCTTTATTAAAAACAACAACATTATTTCCTTACCTGAAGATATGGAATGGGCATGTACATCATTGAAGAGAGTTACTGATAAATCTTCTTGGACTGATGTTAAAAAGAAAAAAAAACTGAGCCAAAGATTGCTGTTCCCACTAAATCTCTTAAAGCATCTACTGCAACTGGACTCTAATTTGTTTTATACTTGTTAAATTTCAAGTAAGGTATGTCATGATAATATTTCCCTTGTTGTTTTCTTTTTTTTTTTTTTTTCATTTCTATACCTTTTATTGTTCATATAGAAATGAAATAACTGTTTTATGTTTTTTAGTATATTACAATATTACTGGTCTATTGAGTGATTTAATTAAACAGTAAACTATCTCTGCTTTTATGACCTTAAGATGACATGCTTTATTTCAAATAATATATATATAGTCCTTTATAGGTTCATAGGTTCATAGGTTCATACTAGGCTATCTGCCCTGGGGCAATTATAAACCTAGCCCGATTCTGTATGGCTTACGCCACCCCTTGATTTGAGTATACTGTGCCCTTTTTAAGGTTTAGTTTACTGTGCCTCTGTCTAATAGTGACACGGGAGTAATCCCTGGGACAAACCTACGATCCCCCATCCACTTATCGAGATTCTTCTTGAAGAGATTCAGTGAGGTGCTCTGCCTCACATGAACTGGAATTCTATTCCAGAGCGAAGGGAGCCTCTGGATTATGAACCTGTCCCTCCAGCAAGTTCTATTTATTTCTGTGCTGAGGTTCAAGTCCCTCGAGCGTGTGGCTCTAAGGGATTTAGATTTACTGAGGTGGAGCATGTCCATTAATTCTGGATTTGACATAGCTTTGTATGTCAGGCATAGATCGCCTCGAAGTAGGCGGTATGCGACTGAGTAGAGCTGGAGTTTTTTTAACCGA
This sequence comes from Protopterus annectens, assembly GCF_019279795.1. Classification (NCBI taxonomy): domain Eukaryota; kingdom Metazoa; phylum Chordata; order Ceratodontiformes; family Protopteridae; genus Protopterus; species Protopterus annectens. Next base: position 294,021,445 of record NC_056738.1, on the reverse strand, counting down.
GCAGCATATGGCATCTGTTTGAGACCCTTGATCCTCTTGGTGAGATACTTTTGGGGTCTTTCTAATTGCTGCAGGTGTCGGGTAAGGTACATCCCAAAGGGGCATTGTATTCTATGATGGGCCTGATGAGGGATGAATAAAGGGGCACAATTACCTCTCTTGATCTAGATGTGAAACCCTTCATGATGAGGTGGGCTATGTAGAAGGTCTTTCTAACCACTTTGGCAATGTGGTTTTCAAAGGAGAGATTGCTATCAACTTGGGTCCCCAGGTCCCTAATAACTTTCTCTGTACTTAATGGGTTTCCGTCTATGTGGTAATTTGTGGGCACATTGTTTTTGCCAAAGGGTATGACTATACATTTTTTGGCATTTAGCTTTAAACCATGGCGCTGGCACCAGTTATCTGTCTCTGTGAGACCTTTTTGAAGGATGTTTGTGTCAGCTGGAGAGTTGATTATGGCTCCCAGTTTGCAGTCATCTGCGAACTTGGTGAGCCATAGTCCTCCCAAGTTTGCCTGTACCTCGGAAAAGTATATACCGAACAAGAGTGGTCCCAGGACAGAACCCTGTGGGATGCCACTTGTGACCGGTTTCGAGTCTGACATGGCTCCAGCAACTCTCACTCTGTGGGTTCTGTCTTTGAGCCAGTTTGCGACCCAACTTGTGACATAGGGGTTTATATTTAAGCTGGATAGCTTATCTATGATGCCCGAGTGGGGTATTGTGTCAAATGCCTTTGCAAGGTCCAGATAGGCTGTGTGGACTACCTTCCCTTCATCTATGGCTTTGGTGACTGTTTCAAAGAAGTCAACCAGGTTCAAAAGGTAGGATCTGCCCTTGACAAAGCCGAACTGGGTAGGATCTAGTGTCTGTAGGTCCCCAATGTCTTTGTTTATGAGCTCCATGATGATCCTCTCCATAGCCTTGCAGACTAAGCTAGTCAGGCTTATGGGGCGATAGTTTCCAGGGTCCGTAGAGGCTCCACCTTTGTGGAGTGGGACCACTGTTGCTGTACGCCATTCTGTGGGCACATATCCTGTAGTGAGGCTGAGATTGTATAGCTGTTTTATTTGAGGGATTAGTTCCTCTTGTAGTTCATGTGGGACACAACCTGGGATGCCATCTGGTCCCATGGAAGCAGTGTTTTTTGCTTTGGAGAGGGCAGCCTTCACCTGAGCATGTGAGATGTTTGGGAGGCAGCCCTCTGCCGGGATAGATACTTGCTCTTTTGGGGACGGGGTGGAGAAGTTTGCACTGAACCTGCCTGCCAGGATATTGGCGATGTCTGTGGGTTCAGTGTATTTTTTGTCGTTTAGAATCAACTCAGAACAAGTCTGGGAGTTGCATCCCAGGTTTCTAACATAACTGAAAAAAGCCTTATGATTGTCTTTGGTGTCCTGTGCAATTTTTCTCTCGAAGCTGGCCTTGGAGGATTTTATGAGGGATCGTAATTTTTTGCTAGTACTGATCAGAGATGCCTTCCCTATTAGGGATTTTGCTCTATCATGTAGTAGCTTCCTCCTTCTGTTGTACAGTTTATTTATGACAGGGGTCCACCAGACTGGATGCCTGCCTTTGGATGATTGGGTCTTGGTTTTGTTTGGGATAGCATGATCCATGCATTCCTGGAAATGTCCATAGAATGCATTTATATAGGATTCTGCAGTTTGGGCTATAGTTTCCACTGGCCCTGGGGCCTTGAAGGATTCCACTTCGGTTTTGAGAAGTGAGAATTTCGCTTTTGAGAAGTTTTTCACTGTGGTTTTCTGGGCTGGGGGTGGGGTCGGGATGTGGACATTCAGTGAAATTAATTTATGGTCTGATCTTACCAATGAGGGATATACTTCTGGTGTGGAGCATAGAGTCCCCATGTTGGTAATGATCAGGTCTAGTATGTTGTCCCCTCTTGTGGGAGTGGTGACTAGTTGTTCCATAGCATTTGAGTTTATAATTTCCAGGAATCTTTGGGCTAAGGTGCTGGGGCTTGAGTAGTGCTTCCAGTCAATGTTTGGGTAGTTGAAGTCGCCCAATATAATGTTGTTCGGAGAGATCTTCATGTTCTCCAATGTTTTGAGGAAAGCCGAATGGGATTCCTGACTTTGAGAGGGTGGTCTGTAGGATGCTATAAACTGAAAAGCAGTCTTGCCCACTGTTAGTTGCACATGGATGGTCTCCGATACTTCGTGCAAAGCCACTAACCTGGAGGTGTGGATATCCTTGATAAATATGGAAACTCCCCCTCCTTTTGTGGTTCGGTCCGGGTTTTGGGGCCGAAAAGCATGATATGAGGTATAGCCTGGTAGTGCTGGGGTGCTCTCTGGAGCCTTGAACCAGGTTTCTGTCACTGCACAGATATCGATGTTCTCCATACTGTGGAGAGCTTCGAGTGCGTGCATCTTGAGGTTAAGACTTCTGGCGTTTAGCAGCATTACCCTTAGTTTCTTGTTCCTTGTGCTGTCTATGGGGTGGGTTTGACTTTTGAGCCTTGCCTAAAAAGGCACTATGGGGTGGCAAGAGCCTTTGCCAATATCCGAAAGCCCAGTGGTGACAGGTGCAAGCCGTCCCTAGCGGCAACGTGGCTTGTCGAGCATGTCATCCCAGGCTGACAGACACTGGATCCCCTTTGAATGACACCAAAATTTTAGCCAATTGTTAAAATAGATCATTTTGTCTTTGTACTGTGGCATCATTCTAGGTGAGGGTAAGATGCTGCTCAAGGTCAGGGTCATACCAGCCTGGGCTACATGATCAGAGAGCTCCTCTATGTCTCTTTTCATGTAGTCCAGGGAGGTACGTCTCAGGTCATTCACACCAGCATGTACAATGACTGAGTCATATTTGTATTTGCTTTGGAGTGACCTGAGTGCTTGCATTATGTGTCGGATCCTAGCACCTGACAGGCAGCTCACTGTGACCTTCTCTTTATTCAGCCTGGTGAGCGGGACGTCAGTGTGTCTGACAATAGAGTCACCTATAACAAGATTATCAGGTGTGTTATTCAGCCTTAAGGGCTGTGGCTGCTTGGCACACTGACTTTGTGGGTTATGTGTTGTGTGTGTTTTGTTTTGAGGTAGCGTTTGCTTGGATGTCTGCTTTGGAGGTCTCTGTTGCTTAGGTAGATTTTTATTTAGAGCCTCCAAGTATGTTTTTGTGTATTTATGTGTTTGGTTCGCTGATGTGGGACTATGTGATACTGGAATTGTGTTGTGTGAGGTTACCTTCTCCTCCTGACTGGTTACACCAGTTTTGAGATTTTGCTTCCTTTAAGGCATTAAATGATCTAATTTCATTCTGATATAGAATTTTTATTCTGGCAGGAAAGACAAGCTGAATTTTGATGTAATTCTGCTTTAACAGAATCTCTGCTAAATGCTCTTCTGAGTTATTACACAGGTATAGTCACTGCTCAGATTAATTCATCACAACTCTTTTGGATACATTGTATAACAGGGAGTATCTATGATTTAGTATATATTAATTAGTTTATTTATTACTTATAATTTCTGATTGTTTTAGAATAAATATTGGAACCTGTATGAACAAAAAAAATGTTTGCCGGCGTTTGACATAAATTGGGTCTTCCTGGCATTTATATGCTTGTATGTTTTATGGCACAAGATTTCTAAATGGTTACAACTTATGTTCCTGTAGAGTTTAATGTTAAAGTACTGTTTTGTCTCTCATTGGCAATGGACTTGCTCTATTTAACTTGAATTTGGCAGAGACACTATGTTTCCTGTATTTTTAGAAGTATGTATCTCTTGTATATCTAATTAGCAGCAGTGGTTTATTGCTAGATGTCCATAGCTGTGTGAGTGTCTCTAAGATATGGATCTTTCCTGCTTGGTGTATCTGGTAAGTGCTGCTACATAAAATTACTTTGTATTTAAAATAAACAGTGATGATATGAATTTATGGACTATTCTGCCTAATATATTAGATACTTTAGATGGGATGTGAAAGTCTTTATGCAATGGGAGAGGTATTTTTTTTTAAATGCTTCTAAAAAGATTGTGTTTCGAGTTTCTGATTTTGACGGTTAAATAGAGTTTAGTTATGGGAGAGGTTGTATGGCACTGATTTTTTATGTGTGTTGTATAGATTGTGGTGTCCGGAGGTGATTTCTTGTGTGCTGGATGTTAATTTACTGATTGGAAGTATCTGACAGTCAAACCTTACATTTGTTACTGTAAATAAGCAGATTTTGTGAAACAGAGTGAGGTTAGGAAACTGTACTGTGTAGCGTGCCGAGTGGGAAGATATCAGTTTGAAATTTAGGAAGCAAAGCTTTCTTACTTAGCTCGTGACATTATGCATTATCTGCAAGAAGATCAGATTACATTACATCTAATGTGTATATGCAAGCCTAATTGTGGCTGTCAAGACTGATTGGTTAATATAGCATAGTAGGCTTTTCTTATAATAATTATGAGCTGCACTTTCTGCAAACATATTCATTATTCCCTTTGATAATAGTGACTATATTTTGTGTTTAAATATATACAGGAATGTTATTTTTTCTTGTAAACAGTTAATTATAGTCACTATTTCTAGCAAATATACTGGATTTTTTATAAATAGATCTTTATAAATAATTTCCTATGCAGTTAGCAACTGTTTAGTATAGGATTATACATTTACAGGAAATGCTTATGGCTAATAGTAATAACTGTAAGGATACTCGAGTACTATATTAAATCCTAGACAATATATGTGTGAATAATTTGGATTGAACTATAATTACACTGCATTCAATATGATGAATTTTATATTGTATCTTAGATATTATTTTATGTTTCAGATGTCGTGCTTTCAGTTATTTAAAGTCATGTTTTATTAGTATGTTAGCACTTTGTGATAGGGAAAGAGCTCAGTAATATCTATGACTTGTGATAACACAACAAAGAAGTTATGAGTTTCAGTATTACCCTATTATTATGGAAGATATTTACACCTGCCTCTATTTTAATTCTGCCTTTGAGTCATTCACTTTTAAGACCTGTTATCCACAAGTAAGTTTTATATAATGTTTTTTACAATTGTTTGTCATATTAACTGATGCCAGTTAATTATTATTGATTTTGTCAGTCATTTAAACATTTGCTATTCCAAAAGTTTAGGAGCTAATTTAAAGACAAGTATGTCTTACAGAATATTTCTAAGAATCTATGTTAACATCTTTTGGGAATGACATGCACTCAACTATGTGCTAACACGTAATTCTTGTGATGCTTTTTTTTTTTTTTAGTGGGAGATTGTAATGATAAGATTTATTCAGAGGGCAAGTAAATATAAATGCTAAATGATTCTTTGATTTTTGTTTTGTCATTTCAAAGTTTTTATTAAAATCAATACAGATGACATCCTTAGGTATATTGGGTAATCATTCAGATTGTTAATAAAGCTGATGTTTCTTTAAACTATTAAACACTAAATTCAGATTATATATATCCTAATATGTCTCTTGCTCTTTAGTGAATAATTACTGTATGAATGTTTAATGTTCTGACAATAGTGTATGTAACTATTACTTTTAAAACCTAAGTGGAATCAATATCTGATTAGTTGTTTATCACTACTATTCTTCTCTTAATTTATAATATATTCTCCATTTTTACTTTGTTTTCATCGGCTTGAACCAACAAAGGTTGATGGTTGGGAATCGGGATAGGTAGTCTAGCAGATTTAGTTTTGTTTGCTAGACTAGGAATGCATCTCATTCCATGTATAGGGTGTATTAAAGTTTATATAAGAATTAAATATGCTAATTTTTTGTTATTTAACTGTTTTTCTAGTTTTGAAATGCCTGACACAATTGTTTTACTTTTATTTTTCATGGGGAATGTTATTTGGATTGAGATAAATAGAAATATAACAACTGATATTCTGTTGTCTATTCAGGAAGAGTATTATGTATACAGGATTCTAATAATACAAGTACCTTTATTATTTGTTATCTTTAAAGAATTCTGATATGGATTTAACTTTGATATCCTTAAATACTAATGGCTTAAACAACCCATATGGGAGAGCTAACCTACTAAGGTATCTTAAACTAAACAAAGCTCAACTAGTTTTTCTCCAAGAAACTCACTTTAAAATAAATGACACATTTATGTGGGACCCTAAGGAATACACAATACTAGCCCAATCTTCTTATAATAACAAAACCAGAGGAGTAACAATTCCATGGAAAAGGACTTTTTTAAATCCCCAAATTATTTATAAACATGTAGATAATGATGGACTTATGGCCTTAGTTATACTTACGTTTAACAATAGAATTTGGACCCTGGTTAATTTATACTGATTCTCAGGTATGGGGGTTGGACTAGCTAAGAAACACTTAGACTTTATTGCAACTACTTCTAAAGGTAATATTATACTAGGAGGTGACTTCAATTGTATCACAGATATTACAGAAACTACCAATAGGAAATCTCATAGGCTATCATCTTCAGCCAAACAGTTAAAAAAATGGACAGAAATGTTTAAATTAAAAGAAATCTTTAATGCTTTGGGCTCAAATACTTTACTCTTCTCACACCAAGACTGTAGATATGGTACCCAAACTAGAATAGTTAAAATTTATATCTCACAAGATCTTTATTCTAAAATATTGAATTTTTCAATACAACCTTGTCCCTTTTCAGATCATAATTACCTTTTATTAACAATTCACTTGGAATTCAATCAGTTAGTTATTACCTCAAGGATTCACTCATATATCACAAAAATTAAAGACCTTAAATTTTGGCTAACTTCTGAACTTCATCTATTCTTAGAGATTAATTACAAACCTGAAGCAAACACAGTTATGGTTTGGGATTCTCTCAAGGCCTATCTATATGGCAAAACCATTAGCTGGTACAAAAATAAAATTAAAGAATGGGACTCAGAGTTACAGCAACTCCAAAATCAAATATTATCTCTTAAATCTAATAAGAACCTAATTGCTACAGATAATATTAAGAAAATAGAAGAAGCAAATATGAAATACAATGACATATTATCCCATTAAACTAATTTAGCTATGGGAAAACTAAAATTTAATTCTTATGGTACTTCTCCTAAGCATCTTCATAACCTTTTTATGAAAGGTAAGACACAATCAAAAATAATAATATTGATAGTATATTTCATGAAGGGAAAAAGAAGAAAGTCTTGGACATAGGTGACATTCTGGGGGCTTTTAATTATCATTATGCAGAACATCATAAAGATAAAATAAGTATAAATGAATGTAAGAGAATATAGTTCCCAACATAACAAGAATTCCTGCGGAACTTAAGCTAGACTTACAAAAAACTATTTCTCAGAAGGAAATTATAGATGGGATTAAAGGAAGTAAGTCTAATAAAGCACCTGGAATAGATGGCTTAATTATCGAAATTTATAGATTGCTCCCTTATTCTATAATCTCTCTCCTACATAAAACCTTTCTTGAAGTTCAAACATTAGCAAAAATTCCTCCTTCTTGGAGCTATTCCAGAATTTCCCTTATATTAAAAGAGAATAAAGACCCTAATCATTGTAACTCATATAGACCAATTTTTTTGTTGAATAATGATTATAAACTATGTCAATTATGGTCAACAGTTTGAAAATACCCATATCTAAAATAATTAATGAAGACCAATCTGGTTTCATACATAACAGGCATACACAGGATAATATTAAAAGAGTATTAACACTAATAGATTACCTGAATAGAGGAAACCATGAAGCATTGATAATAGGTCTAGATATTCAAAAGGCCTTTGAATCCTTAAATTGGGATTATTTACTTAAAGTCTTACAGTTATTTGATTTTCCCCCTATTTTATAACACTGATAAAGAAAATCTAAGAAAATAATTTAGCATATGTCAAAATAGGTCCCTTTACATCCAAAGCAATCCAAATCACTAGAGGTACTAGACAAGGATGTCCTATGTCCTCTATCCTATTTGCTCTGGCCATAGAAATACTTGCCATCTTAATATGTAATAACCCAAAGATAAGAGGTATAAATATATATGACCAATATATTTCTAAAATAATGATGTTTGCTGATGATGTCCTACTTACCTTACCCAACTCTAAGGAAGTTTTAGGTGAAGAGGATATAGTAATAACAAATTTCCAAAAAATCTCAGGACTCGCCTTCAACAAATCAGAATCAAAATATTTATTAGTAAATAAAAAAAGAACATACAGGTTCCAGCTAATCATATTATTCAAAACCAAGTTTTAACTTTAGATTACTTAGGAATAGTCCTAGGTAAGAATATAGGGGAAACCTTACAACTTAACTATGCCAAAACCATAGACTTGATCGAGACATTGGTAAGCAAATGGAATAATATGTTTATAATGTTTGATACTAGGTTACAACTGATAAAAATGGCTTTGTTACCTTAAATATTATATATAGCATAGGCTCTTATACTTCCACCAGGAAAGAAAATCCTTAAAGAAATTACTTCAACTCTGATGAAATTCCAATGGTACTCCAAAAACATGAGTGGCATATTCTCATCATATCAGAAAATGGGAACAAGGGGGGTTAAAATTCCCAGAAATTCATACTTATATAAATGCCTCTATAATTAAAATAGTGATGAATTGGATAAATCCTAGATACTCTTCCAGTTGGAAACAGTTACACTCCATTACACTAATGAATGAAACTTATTTATCAAAAATACTTTGGTAACTGACAAAGATAAGATATGGTACTATTTAAGTATAAATGTACAGTATAGTACAACAAAATTAACTAAACTAACACTAATAAACCATATTTTTGATGTTTTTAGAAAATTCATCAACACAAATTTAGATATAAAACGGTGGTATAGATTTTTAATACCATTTACTATTACAAGGGATTTCCCTGATAAAACACATAGAATGATTTTTGGATTATGGGAGCATAGTAATCTATTCTGATGGTTGCAATGTATAGAAAATCAACAAGCTTTGAACACATAATGTATATTGTCAACCTATGGCCTATTCCCTAATGACTGGTTAGTTCTTCAGAGTGTCACAGCATACACTAAGGCTCTGTATAGAATAATACACAACTCATCATTCAAAACTGTACCTGGGTGGCCAAGATGAGCACTGAGTAACAGCACTTTCTCTCTGCTCTGTCCTTACGGAATATTTATGACAGGATTTTTTGAGTATATCTATCCTAATTTTGTTTTTTTACATATATATTTGGATTCTATTAATCATTCATTAGGATAGTATATACACATTTTGGCAATTTTGTTTTGTTTTTATCCTGTCAAAATGTATTAGAGAAAATATCTGGACTTCAGACTACAGGATGAGATATTCCAAATCTACACGTCAAGACACAACTATTAAGAAAGAACTTCAGTCACTATTCACTAACATTCAAGGACTGACAGCAAAGATTGGTAGAATGGATGTGAAACTGGATAATGTCAAAGAAAAATGTTCCCAGCAAATGGAAATATTACACAAAGACCTTAAACAGCAAAAGAGACAGATTACTGGTATAGAGACTTCACTAAATGATGCGGACACTAGAATTCAGGAAAGTGAGCACAATACAGACTTTCTTTTAAAACAAAATACTCTTTTATAAACAAAAATGGATGATCTAGAGAATAGATAAAGAAGAAATAATATCAGACTTTTTGGTTTGCCTGATAATGTTGAAAAAGGTAATATGGAAAAATTCTTAACATCTTGGCTCCCTGATGTATTACAGCTTCCTGAAGCTCTCTCATATGGGATAGAAAGAGCACACAGGTCCTTGGCTACTGCAAAAAAAGGTAAATCTAATTCTACTAAATCTGTTATAGTGAAGTTTTTATCTTCTCATGACAAGGAGATAGTGTTAAAGACTGCTTAGGCTAAATCTCCTATCAAATATAAAGAAAATGTCATATGCTTTGATAATGATTACTCATCTTCTGTAACTGCCAAAATAAAGCTTTTTTGCCAATGCTAAAAGAACTAAAGAAAGCCCAAATAAATACACACCTATTATTTCCTGCCAGATTAAAAATATTTCTTCAAGATGGTCCAAAAATATTTGATGACATAGACTCTGCCATTACCTTTGTCAAAACATGAAAACTGCTTGATAAAATAGAGGATATGGAGTGGGCAAATGCCAGCCTTAAAAGAAATGCTAATAGTTCCTGGAAGACCTATGAACATAAAAAGAAGCGCAAAAATAAGTGACTTATTAAGCTATTTTACCATGGCTTTTTCTTACCCAAGTCTTAAAAACTAACCCAGAAGTTGGGGAAGTGGAAATGGTTCAACAGGTGAGTCTTTGATGTTTAAAAGTTTTTTTGGTACATAGTTGTTTTAATGGTATTTTATAGTTTATTATTAACTTTAGTTTATTCAGTTTCTATAACAAGTAAAAGCTATTTATGCATTTATTCATTCATTCATTTATTTATTATCTTTATATAGTGGTTGTTGTCTGTTATAATACATTCTCCATATGTTTGGGACTGAAATTTATGGTATTTTGGGAAACTATAGTAGATACGGAGACTTATAGATGAGAAAATGAGAGTCTTTGTTACAAGAGAATCTATTTCATTTGTTTTTAACTGTTTGCTGTTTTATTTCCCTGCCACTCTGTCAAGAGAGTGTCTTCACTGATATTGTTACCATATTGTTGCTTTAATAATTATGTTTCCCATCTCCTGTTCTGTTGTTGGAATGTGGTGTTATTTCTGGTAATAGACATATGAAAGGTTTATATTTTCTCCCTTTCAGTGACCTGATATGTTTTGAAGTAATTAATTTGATATTTATTTTAGAAATGTAAATATTTATGGAGAGGTTTTAATTTATTTATTTTGTTTTTCTTTCTATTTTCCTCTTTGCTGTTGGATGTGAAGGAATGGAGGATTTTTTATAGAATGATATTTTTGTGCTGGCCTAGTGGTTTACCGGGTTTGGGAGATGGAGTTTGTTGGTCCATTTAACATTTTATATTACTTTTCTTCCTCCCTTATGTCTCTCTTATTGTTCATTTTATGTTTCCCGGTTTTTCCACAAGCTAATCAACAGTTTTCTCAGTGAAAAGCTGTAAATGTTTTCCCTCCACAAGCTCATGCATCTGATCTGTTAAACAACCTTTGTTTGTCCTCGCATTGCAGCTGCTACAACAGAGAGCAAGAAAAAAGTGTTGTTTCCACGGAAACGTTTATAGTCTGATCCTTGTGCTGAGAAGCTTCATAAAAGCTGAATAATAGTTAGACTAGACGATTTCTAATGCCATCTACAGCTAGGTTGAAAAACTGCATCTAAATAACATATTTGGTATGTCTGCTATATTTAAACATTTATGAATATCCATAATCAAAGCACTTTTAACACACTTAAACCCTTACATTTTGTACACTTGTCTTCAAAATTCTATTGTGGTTGTGCACATTTTATATTGATTGGTATGACAAGCGTATAGTATGCATAGCAGTATTGTTAAAATGAAGGGTTTGGTGTGGATTGGTGTGTCCGTGGTGGTCTGCTGGGTTTGAGAGATGGAGTTTCTCAGCTTTGCGCTGTTTCATGTTGGCTTTTTTCCCCTCTGTTGCCTTTTTGTTTTATCTGCTTTGTGTTTCTTAGTCTTGCCGCGAGATAGTCTGTGGCTTACAAAAATAAAAAAAAAGGAAGAAGAATATAGCTGCAAAAGATTTCCCTCCTTGGCCTTGCGCATCTGAACCACTGAATGCCTCTGCTACCTGTTTGTACTGTGTCTGCCTCAACAGAAAGCAAGAAAAAAAGTGCTGTTTCCATGAAGCTATTTGTGGTCTGAACTTTGTGCTGAGAACTCTCGCAGAGCTGGATAATAGCTTGATTAGACAGTCTCTGATGCCATCTACAGGTTAAATGAATGAACTGCAGCTAAGTAACCAGTATAATATAATTATTATATTAAAACATTTATTAGAGTGTATAAGCAGAGCATTTTTTATTCATTTATACCCCTATGTTTCTACACTTTTATTTATAATTCTATTTTATGTAATTTAAACCTCTTTTGATTAGTACAACAAACATAATACATATATACTAGCACCATTAAAGTATTTATGAAAGAAGAAAGGAAAAAGAAAGGAAATGAATATATACAAAGTGTTTTATGATACCTAAGCAGAAGTTAATATTCTTTTACAAAACACAAAAATCAGAAATAAAAATAATTCTATTACAGGTAGAAAATAAATAAATAATGACTGAAACATAATATATTCTATATGTCTATAGTTTGCTACATACAGTATAGTCTCAGATGCAGATGTTTACCATATAAACTAGTATTTGGATATATTCTGACCAATCTAGAAGTTCTTTCAAATTACTAAAGGTCTTAAAGATACATGGAGATGGGGAAATCATGTTGTTAGATATTGGCACAATACATAAAGAGACAGGAGATTAGTCTACTTATTGATTATTATAACAGTCCATTACATATAAATTAGTTATGATTTTTGCATTATTATATAATTCGTGTCTGGTATTTATGATATATTGAATGTATATGACAAAAGTTAAAATGAAACAGTTACATTTGATTTACTTTAATTTGTTTCTTGAATTGGTACATACAATTCTAATGGATGTTTGTGAAATTATGCAACAACATATATATTTAGACAGGAAAGAGATGAATGTTGTTGCTAGCCTGATTGTCAATTTGGTGACAGATGTCACTCAAATTAGGAGTTTTTAACACTGGGGGGGATTGAAAGAGTCTGTGTTATTAATGAATGTTATAAGTTTCTGTTAATAGTTATTACAATGTTCACCAAGTCTTACAAAATTGAATTTGATGTAAATACATTTCATTGGATAAGTGTTTTTCATGTTTTATGTGTAAATTATAATTGTATTCCTAATAGTCAATTTCTATTCACTTATAAAAAATGGAAAACAAGGAGTGTTATTCAACAACAGATATTCAGAACATTAACGTTTCATGACATCATTAAAGTGTATATCATTAAACATCAATGAATTAAATAATCCTAAGAGAAGATCTTTGAACATATATCTTAAATTTGATAATACTCAGTTAATATTTCTCAAAGAAACTCATTTACTAACTGAAGATGTCACAAAATTGGAATCAAAATCTTACAAACTTTTGATTAGCTCAGAACATACACAAAAAATAGGGGTGGCCATACTATGGAAAAATACATTACCTATGCCTAAAATAATTGACACCTACAACGATAATAAGGGGATGTTATCTCCAGTTATTATAGAATTTAATAAGAACATTTTGACATTAATAAATATGTATTGGATTCCTGGCATTGGACCTACAACAGTGAAACAACATATAGAACATATAGTTCAGTTTTCTAAGGGTAGTATTATTCTTCCTGGGGATTTTAACTGTATGTCTGACATAAAAGACTATAGTGCCAGTGGTAAAAGGAAAATTCCAACTATAGCTAAATTATTGAATGAATTCTCAGATTCATACATGGTGAAAGATATTAATAACCTTTCTGACCCTAAGTCACTGTTCTATACATTCTAGCCACATAGGCATAATTCATATTCAAGAATAGATAGGGTATTCATTTCCAATAACTTAACTGATTTCTTTTCAAACTCAAAAGTGATTTCTTGTCCCCTTTTGGACCATAATTCCATAACATTTGATTTTATACTAAACTCCACATTTAATGTTCAAATTAAAAGGATACCAGCCTATATAATTAAACTCAAAGATTTTATTGATTTCTTCACTACAGAAGTACAAAATTTTATTGAACTTAATAGTACACAGGAAACTTCAGAAATATACATTTGGGATGCTCTAAAAGCCTACCTATAAGGTAAAATTATTGATTGGTATCAAAAGGAAAGAATTTCATGGGATAAAGACCTTCAAGATATACAAACAAAGTTAGATACTTTAAGGCTTGATGCTTCAAAGACTCCAGATAAGAAAGACAGAATGAATGATCTAAATACCTTAAACAATAAATACATGGAAATTGTAAACCATAAAGTTATGATAAATCTTGAAAAATATAAATGTATAACTTTTTCTATAAATCCTAAATCCATGAATATACTAGCAAACAAAACTAAAAGATTAAATAAACTTCACCATATTAAAGAAATCTATTTTCCAACAAAAAAGTGGTATCTGATTTACCAAATATATTAAGTGAGTTTAGAGAATTTTTTTTAAATTAAACCAACCCAATGATAACATTAATAGTACAAAAGATATTCAATCTTTTATACAGAATAATATAAAGAACAGACTATATAAACCACAAATAAAGTTAATAGATAAACAAATATCTTTTAGAGAAGTAAAAGATCAAATAACCAAACTTAAGCAAAATAAAGGTCTTGGTAACAATGGTATAATTTCTGAAATCTATAAGGTTTTGCCTGCTAAAGTGTTAACTCTGTTACATACAGTATTCAATATAGCTCAAAATAACATTATACCTCCCTCTTGGAAATACACATTTATTTCCCCCAAACTAAAGTCTGATAAATATCCTGTAAAATGCGCCTCATATAGGTCCATTTCATTATTAAATACAGTCTATAAAATGTTTGTGTCTATTTATGCTGATAGACTTAATTTTTTTTTACCATCCCTGGTAGATATGGATCAAACAAGTTTTATAATTAATATAACTTCTTATGATAATATCAAAAGAACAATAACTTTAATTGAATCAGTAAAAGCCTTAAAGAATAGTTTGACTCTTATTAGTTTAGATATTAACTGTGCCTTCGACTCAGATAATTGGAATTATGTTTTTATCTTACTGAAGGACTTAAACTTTGCTAATAACTTTATTAACTTCATAACTCAATTATATAATGAAAATCAAGCCTACATAAAAATAGGTACAAGTATATCCCGGAACATACCCATTGTAAAAGGAACCAGACAAGGTTGCCCTGTATCTCCACTTTTATTCACATTAATTATGGAACCTTGGGCTAACCTAATAAGGGATAACAATAATATACAAGGATATAGGTTAAATTGTAATGAAACATCAAAAATCTAAATGTTTGCTGATGATGTATTAATCACTCTTGGTGGTACTAACCCTACCTTACAAGAATTGTTTAAAAATATGGATATATTTCAAAAAAGTTCTGGTCTTAATTTTAATAATTCTAAAACACAAATTTTTCTAATTGGCTCCAAAAGTTATAATATACAAGACCAATATAAAAAATATATACCTCATTCCTAACAAATAACATATTTAGGTATAATTATAGCAACCAATATTAAAGACATCTTACACCTAAATTATAGTAAAAGTATAACTACCATAGAAACTCTAAGTAAGTGGAACAAGATTTTATTTACAATGGATGAAAAACTTCCCATTATAAAGATGATCTTGCTTCCAAAGATATTATACATAATGAAATCTATTTCTATTCCCCCTACAGGCTCTTTTATTAAAAAAATTAACACACTGATTAACAGTGGCAGCTGGTGACTTCAAATCAAAGGGGGGCTGTAGGAGACAGCTGAGTGGGTGGGGTCAATGGGAAGGGGTGTGGCCAGCTAGAAAGGTGAGGAGCTATGCTCAAAACCACAAAAACTAATTTTAATTAAATACGCTGCCCTGGGTGCCAAACCATCATTATGAGAGTCCAATCAAGACAAAATGAAGTGTAGAAGAAAGAAATATCTCAATGCATTGGCTGCATGACAGCTTACTTAATATCTAGATGGAAACAAAAAGGTTGTTAGGCATGAAAAAAATAAATTACTTTTTAAATACATTACTGGAATGCCAGTCAATATCAAGTATAAGAAAAACAAGCAGCACTCAACTCAAACCACTTCTTCTTGCACTGCAGTTCTAATTATAATTTATATTCAGCTTTATTAAAGTACCAAGTAACATGCTGAAAGTAGCAATCTCTGTGATGCAAAAAAGACCTGCTGCCTGATAACTATCTACTTGTTTCATGGGGAAAACATGATCAAAGTAAAAAATGAAAAGCAAACAAGAAACAAGCTCAAGATACATTGCTTAAAGGATTACTGTACAGGTTATGGACCACACATGATAGATTGGCATTCTGTTTAGTTTATGAGTAAAGCCTACAGAAATGACTGGAAGTCTCCAACAAGTGTAATGAGCTTCTTAAAATAATATAATCCTGTCCTTTATTACAAATAATGTCATGTGCATTTCAATACCCAAGGCTTATAATTATCTAGTTATGTAAGTATTCTCTGCATGGCAACAACAGAAAGGCTTTCAATGTTGGCAATTCTTTAACAGCATGCTTATTAAAGCTTACTTGCATCTTACAATCTCAGACAAGCTTACCTGATGGTCGTTTAAGCATTGCTACTTAAACACAGAGCAACAGGCACTTTCTGAGTAATAATAAGCATAAATCAACAATATAAAAATATGACAGAAACCAGACCATTCTGCAAAATCAAGGACAGATGAAAAGCCACTGTAGTACTTGTGTCTACCTTGGATGGGGGGATACTCTGCACATTTACACTGCATAACTGCTCCTTGCCTTGCTTGGACACATCCAGAGTCACTACATGGGGGAGTGGGGTGCAACAAGTATGTCACAATTTGAAATATTTGTACATACACATATATACCATTATTTTTATTAGAACCCATCTCCGACATTCACATTCCCCTGGTTATACAACCTCATTGGCCCATTTGTGACCACGTTCCAATATGAATTGTAGCATACATCCATTGTTATCCTACCTTTGAGACGTATGCTTGTGCACATGTGTATGTGTGTGTATATACACATGCATATATATGGGTATGTATCCATATATACACATGTGTATATGTATATTTAATTCACTACTCTTGGAATTTATCCATGGATCGTTTACATTCATTCACTTTCTCCATCATCTGCACACTATAAACTATCACATAATATGTTTTAGTAGTTTTAAATATATATACATATACATATCTCATTTCTACGATACATGTAGCTATAGTTATTGTAGGATTTGAGAGGATATGCCGTTGCCGACACAGACATACGCTGTACATGTGTCTATATTATTCTAATATTGTTTTTAATGAGATTATAATGTTTTATAGTCAAATGCTGCTAATTGATATATTTTTCGTATTTTTTATTTAACATTGTTACTAAAATGCATAGACCTGGGATATGTTCGGCTCTAGAATATGCCGATACAGATGTATGTTATACATGTGTTTACATCATTTTTATCTGCACACTATAACCCATCACATAATATGTTATAGTAGTTTTAATATATATATATATATATATATATATATATATATATATATATATATATATATATATCTCATTTATTTTATTATTGCTTCCAATGAGATTCTAATGTTTATAGTCAATGCAGCTAATTCACATATTTTTTATATTTTTTATATATTTTTATATTTCATATATTAATGTTGTTGAAATGTATATAAGTAGCAGCAATTATTTGAGCATGATATGCTGTTCAACTTTGAAGTATGTTTTATTGTATATTATTCACATAATGTTTTCTATATTCTAAGATAATTTTATGACAATTTTCTACTTTTAACAGGAAATGACATCACAGTTTAATTTAACTTTTTGTATTTAAAAGGATGTTAGTTTGTTTATTTGTTAGTGGCCTGATGAAGATTCGTTGAAAGCGCTCGCCCTGTTTAATTAATTATTTAATAAACGTGGTTTACACTGGACGCTTGGATTTATTTTACATGCTGGTCGCGTGTTCTTCATACAAGTTATTGTCCAGTGGATGTGCAGGTTTGAATGAACGGTTTATGGTGACTTTGAAACTGTGTTTTCTACTGAAACAAGTATTTTGCATAGCAGAGCTGATCTCTACAACTTGGCTCTATTCTTTTGTGTAGAGCGTTGGATTTTTAGCGTGACTGCATTGATTTTGGTACGATTTATGGTGACTTTGAAACTGTGTTTTATGCTGAAATAAGTACTTTACATAGCAGAGCTGCTCTTTATAACTCGGTTCTACTCTAATGCGTAGAGCGTTGGATATTTAGCGTGAGTGCATTGATTTTAGTACAATTTATATACTTCCCACAAACCGAGCCTGTTTTCGTGTTCTGCATTCTCTTGCTATTGTCAGGCAAGGAGAGCGCTGTGGGCATTATCTTTTTGTTTTTACAATTTGAAATGTCTCTGGCTGACTGTGATGGCCCTGACACATTTGTCATACCTCTCAACCTCAGAGCAAGAAATCTGGACAAAGCCATACACAGAAGTGGGACAAAGGCCCAAAAATAAGGACAATTTTAAAATATTGCTCTTATAAACTTAGAAAGATAATATAATAGTAGGTTTTGCATTAGTATGAATTTTCTGGAGGGTATGAAATCTGAAACTCAAATGTCTGTCATTATTTTCTAACTTCAGTCTTTAATGATTTGCCACTCATTTTCCAAAAAAAACACAATTTTATGAAAAATGTACCAAAAATGTGATGCAAAAATGTAAAATAGCCACACAATACAGCTGGGAACCTGTCAAAGAAGAGATATGTTTTTAATATTAGTACTGCTAACTTGAGCAGTTGACAAAATAAAAGAATCTACATGCATTTCTAAAATAAAAGCAATCTATAACTCTGATTATTACACTTATTTCTTAATTGTAAACCCTCCATGTTTTCTTCCAAAATTGCTATTTTGCGGAGGGATTATTAGGGGAAGAGCAACATTTTGAGCCAAAATTGGGTACAGTTTAGAGGTTTGGCTAATACTAATTCTATAAAGCAATTTGCATGTACCTCTCAACCTGTTAATGCAATAAATCTGGAGAAGGACAAATATATTGGGGGAACAAATAAACAGTACTAAAAATTGCTCTTGTATAAACTGAGCCATTTGATAGAATAACAGGTCTTACTTTAGCATGCATTTTTCTGAAGGTTATGAAGTCTTAAACTCAGTGTCTGTCATTATTTAGTGACTTAATTCCTAAATGATTTGCCAGAAAACCACAAATCTTATGAGGAGAAAACCAAAAATAAGAAGTAAAAATCTATTCATTCTGTGAAAATCTGGACAGTTGGGAGGTATAGTTCCGCCGGGGCTGTCTTTGAGTTTGCCGCCCTTCCCCCTCACAAAATCATGGTCGAATGGAGCCTCCCCCCTGCAGCCATTCCAATGAACCATTACTTGGCTATTTCACCCCATTTACTATAAACACTAATGTGCATACTGCTTTACTTCTATGATGATTTGGACTTCATTTGAAAGTTTTATTTTGCATTTTACAGCACAAACAGTAAGACATCTGCTAAACAAAGCAATGCAGTCTCACAATGAAAACAGACATAGCATTAAAACTTCTCTGCCCTTAAAACTCATATTCATTGAAACAGCATTGAAACCCACATTCAAAGAAAATACATTTTGCCAGTGGCAGATAAAGATTAACTTTGGACTGTTTTCAAATATAGGCCCCTTGCACATGAAACATACATGTGCTCTTTGATACACTTTCCTGATTGTACTAAATTATATTCCTTGTACAATACAGTACAGTTCTTAGAGGGCATTTTAAATTTATTGTTTTGAACATTTTTCCGGTAAACAATGAAACAAAACACATGCACCAATAATGACAAAACTGCCCAATTCAGAACATTTTTCCAGTAAACAATGAAACAAAATACATGCACCAATAATGACAAAACTGCCCAGTTCAGAACATTTCCATCATAAAAGTCTACTCAAACTTCTACAGTCCACCATTATCAGTGAATATGCACAATCTCTGAAGAAGTAAAAGTCATCTAAATAATTCCACATTAAAGAAATCTGTAACTAATGAGGTTGCTGCTAGCAAACAACTTTATATGTCATCGTTTCATTTACAAAAAGAGTGCCTGTTGCCCTTGAGGAATAAATTGCCTATGTCGCATTAAACAATGATAAGCTAGTAATATTGCAATAGGGAATGGATGGCAAACTGATAACAGGTTCATATTTACTAGGTATCTTCGCCAAAAAGGACTGCAGTATCCACCCCCTTTACAACACAGTGCAGTATCAGCAATGCATCTACCTACTGTGGGAGAAGCACCCACAGCCTTCTGCATCAAAACCAAGTACACTACCTGTTGTGCTATTAACAATGCAAGCCGACTCAGAATAAGCAGCACTAACATTTTGTTCCCCTGCAGCTCACAGCTGCTTGTAAAATCTACTTGACACTCAGCTGTATCTCTGAACTTTGCACCACAAGAAATCTGGAAAAAGCCAACATTTATTGGGGGGTACAAAAGCCTAAAAAATAAGGGACACATTTTAAACATTGCTTGTATAATGTTGAAGAGTTGCTAGAATAAAATGCTGTGCTACCACCATACATTTCATTACCAAGTATTGAACCCAGGACCCTTTGCAAAACAGTCAGAGTAACATACCATTACACCAAATCATCTGTTTTCTGAAAAAGAGAAAGACTGAAACTTAAATGGCTACCATTTAGTGAATTTCATTCTCACCATAGCTGTCAACCACTTAGCACAAAACACCTGAACAAAGCCAATAATGGGGGAATACAGCCCCCAAACATATTCAGTGAATTCTGTTCTCACCATAGCTCTCAACCTTAGCACAAAAAACCTGGAAGAAGCCAATAATGGGGGAATACAGTCCCAGAAATAGGGATACATTTCAAATATCCATCTTAAAAACATCGAAAATTGCTAGAATAAAAGGTTTCGTGTTACCATGTACTTTCTGAAGAATATGAAGTCTGAAATTCAAATGCTTGTCATTTTTATTTAACATTTGTTAACCAGGAAAGTCTGACTTGGAAAAAAGCCACTTTTCAGCAGTGGCCCAGGGAGAAACACTCCAGACACATGTCTTTGTAAGATGGGAGGACACCAGAGCAAACCCACACAAACATAGGGAGGACATGCAGACTCCACACAGAAGGCACCCCAAGGACATGGAGACTCCAGAGGGAAGGCACCCCAGCAAAGAATCAAACCAGAGAACCTGTAGCTTTCAGGCAGCAATGCTACCAGTGCACCACTGATTGTATCAAGAAACAAAACTACAGAAACCATAAATTTTATGAGGAACAGAAGAAATATGAGGCAAAACTCTGCAAATATTTTACAAATGGTGGTGGGTAGGGAATTCAGGCTCTTGTCACTTGGGCCCAAGGTACAGGGTTCAAGCCTTATTCTCTACCCACCACCATGTAGCAACTGGGGCATTTCACACACACACACACACACACACACACACACACACACACACACACACACACACACACACACACTGCAGTCAAGCTCCTCCATATAGAAAGTCCCTTGCAGCAGCTAAAAGCCCGTAATGATCCATCCATATAGGGAAGTCCAGCTAAAAGCCCGTGACAAGTCCCATATAGGAAGTCCAGCTAAAAGCCTGCGACAATGAGTGCCTCCATATAGAAAGTCCCTTGCAGCAGTTAAAAGCCTGCAACGATCCATCCATATAGGGAAGTCCAGCTAAAAGCCCACGACAAGTCCCATATAGGAAGTTCAGCTAAAAGCTCACGACAATGAGCTGTAGAGCAAGCAAGTCCTTCCCCTTCCATGATGCTCCTTCCTGCGAGAGCACCAGCCTGCAGATGTTGCAGTGTCCTGTCTATGCAGTTGTAACTGCATAGACTTCTGAGAAATTTGCAAATTCAATGTTGTCTTCCTAATCTGGACTGCTGGTGAGACAGTATGGATTCTGTGAGCATGCTCCAGACTGGTTCACCAGCAGTCCAGATAGCAGGGAATGCTGTGAGTGTGCATGTGTGATGGTCTGGGACTTGTTTAATTTTATTTTGCTATTTTCTTTTCATTTTTGTTTTCTTTCTGTTTATTTTTCATTTTTACAGCTGGGGGGGGGGGCTGCAGTCCTGCAGTCCAATAGCATGAGCTGCCCCTGCTTATTAAGAATTTTGTATGGCATCCGATAAAGCCTTGAATTGCATTGTCCTATAATATGTATAGCTGGGAAAATGGAGGTATATCTTTACCAAATCTAGAACTTTATTCAATTTTATCAGTTATTAAAACAATTGTTTATCTAATAGATGGAGAGTGTTTTGTAAAATAGAAGGAAAGTATGTTAAATTTATCCCAAAATACCAAAAATGAAAATAACAAACATCTAACACAGTTAATAAATAATTAATTTATATGGAATACAAGAGAGTATTTTTCCAATTATTCCATTCAAATGCTTAAATCTACTTATATAACTTTACTTCTAAGGGCCTTTAAAAACTTTATATTTAGGTTTAGAATCTTTGAAAATTGGCTGTTCTTCAATTTTATCTGCAGATCATTCTAAAATGTTGTTATTTAAACAAAAGCAATTGATGTTTTGGCATCAAATGTTAAATAAAAACGAGGCAAAATCTATTAATGCTCTTATAGATGAATATAACCTTAACTCTCTGTTTTGGTCAGTTTTGCAAGACTTTAGAAAATATATTCTAGATAAGCTCATTTTAATCCCTTCAAATGCTAAAAATTCAATACCCAGACTTATCCAATATTTGATTTTATACACTTATAGTACTTTACCAGTTAAAAATAGCATATACATACATACATACAAATGTTTCAAGCATGGGCATTAAAGCCCTTCTAGCTTGCCAATATGCCAAAACACTTGTTCCCATAATAAATGTCCAGGCTGTTCTTAAAAATATCTAAACTAGTACTTGCTTTAATGTAATTAGGTAGTCTATTCCAAGCTTCAGCTACTCTGTCAGAGAACCAATTAGTACACTTCTCGTTCCTATAGAATCTTTTATATAGGTTATCTGATGATTCTCTAGTAGTTTTTGATAACCCCAAACATTTCCAGAGGTAGCTGTCCCTAAATGCCCTATATACCTGAATAAGATCTCCTCTTAAAAATCTGTAAGAGACACTGTACTAGTTCAGATATTTTATTCTTTCATAATAACTTAGATTTTCACATTCATGGATGCCTTTAGTATATTTCCACTGTACTCTTTCCAGTTTATTCATGCTTGTTTTCCTATAGGGTTTCCATATTGTTATTCTGTACTCAAGTTTGGGTCTAATGTAACTAACAAACAATGACTTCATTATGTTTGATTTCCTATACTTTATAAATCTTTTTATACAACCTATAGTTCTATAACTATCATTAGCCAATTGGTTGATATGATTAGAAAAACGCATAGCTGAATCTAACTGTATATCCATGTCCTTAAATGAGTCTACAGTTTTAATCACTGTGTGCTGCATTAAATATTCACCTTTCAGTTTATGTCTCCCAAATCTCATATGCTCAGTTTTTGATGTATTTATCACCATATTATTCTCATGTGCCCAAATGGTCAATTTAGTCAAATTATTTTGCAGACATCCTATATTTATAAAGCAATTAAACACGATCTAGATGTATATTCAGATAACTATTGGAATTCATTTGCAGCAATCAATAGTTTTATTTCCTCAGAAAAAGACAACGTTAATTTCCTTCAGTCAGCCAGCAAAACCACTTCCTCCATTAAATGGAGAATCTTCACAGGGAGATTTTTACATAAATCTTTCATCACACCTCAGAAAATGAGTAATATAACTAAACAAAATGTTGTTTGCTGGAGATGTAATGCAGTAACAAATGCTGATTGGAGTCATATATTTTATGACTGTGTATTATTAAAGAAATTTTGGGAGGAAGTTAACACTTTTTAGAGGCAATATTTACAGACAATTTTATGCTTACAAAGTCACTTGTAGTATTCATTGCACCTGTCCCAGACTGTATAAATAAAAACAAATATTCTTTACACTGGTCTATACTTTCCATTGCCAGGAAAGTAATTACAAGAAATTGGAATTCCTCATCAGTTCCCTCATTTAAAGAGTTTAAAGGTCTTCTCTTAGAAATATCTAAGTTATAAATGTTAACTATCAAATCTAAATTTACAAGGAATATAAAACTATATTACAAATGGGAAAATATACATGAATTATTGGTTAAAGAACTGGATAAATGATTAATGCAGTAATTTTTTTTATTTTTCTTTAAATCTTTTATTCTGCATTTTCATTTTCTTCTGCCAAACTAAGATTAATTGATCCTGTTATTCAATATATAGTGAACATCACTGTACATAGTTTACTGTGCTATTATAGTTATTGTATTATTTTTTTTCTTTTTTAAATATTGTATTTTAAAAATTTAACGTATTCATTTTCTTTCAAAAGATCTGTTCATTATATTAATGTTTTCAATAAAGCTGTTTAAAAAAAAAAGTACCAAAAATTATAAACTGTGTTTTTGGAATTCTATATAATATTATCAATATTAAGAATGAACTATCATATTTTTATAACACTTTAATTGTCTATAAGACAGTTCCTAAAGATTCTTACTGGCAATACCTAACTAAAGGGTTTCAAGTATCATTATCAATGGAAAATAAAACAAACATTTTACTTTCAGTTAAATTAACTTCTTATTCACAATTCTGGAGGATTTTTCATTGAAAATTTCTACACAGATCCTTTTTGACACCTGAGAAACTCTCAGAAATGAACCCTTCAATCAGCAAGTTATGTTGGAGATGTCACCTGTCCACTAATGCTGACTGGTCTCATATTTTTTATGACTGTACTAATATTAAGCCATATTGGAACAAGACTAACACATTTCTTCAAGCTATCTATTCAGATATATTTGTATTGACAAAGTCTTTAATTTTATTGAATGTTTTTAATGGTAATCATATGAAGAAAGATTACCTGTATTTGTTGTGGACCATGTTAGCAATAGCCAGAAAATGTATAACCAGAAGATGGAACTCTAATGTAGTGCCCACAATGGAGGAATTCCTATCTTCACTGAATAAATGCATACTAATGGAGAAAAGAACTAAAGAGCTAAGAACTTTTCCTAAGCCATTGATTAATAGTCCGTGGAGGAAAGTTTTGAATTTAATTGATACCCTACAGATAGAACCAAGCTCTTCCTAACTATCATAGTTTATATATTAAGTTATTATTTAGTTACATATGTTTTTATCTGAATCCATTTTGTCAGGCAGAATGTAAATACTATAAATAGTTATTGAATGTTATGGATGTATTAAATTATTGTGTTATTTCATCAAAATAAAAATCATTTGAGTAAACGTTCAGTTCCTAAATTAATTCAGTATATGGTGCTGTCTATAAATAATAAGTCACCAACTAAAAACATTTTATCTCACTTATGTAAGGCAATGCAACTAGATCTAGATAATATATCAGATAATTATTGGAATTATTTCACCTTAATTGATAATTATCCCCCAACAGAGAAAGACAAATCACATATATTGCAATCTGCTAGTGTAACCACTTCTTTACTGAGATGGAAAATTTTCACATGGAGATATTTGCATAGATCTTTTATAACCCCATTTTCTTTAAGCAAATCTAGTAAGAAAAATGTTAACTGCTGGAGGTGTAATAATGTAGTTAATGGTGATTGGGCCCATATGGTATTTGATTGAACAGAATTAAATAATTACTGAAGAAACATTAATCACTTTTTACAAGCAATTTTCACAGATAATTTTTTACTCTCAAAATCTTTAGTTTTGTTTAACTGGAAAGGAAACTGGTTGCAAGAAACTGGAAGTCTAAATCTTCTCCCTCAGTAAATGAATTCAAAAATCTACTTTTTGAAGTATGTAATTTAGAGATATTGACCAAAAGAGCAAGATCCTCTTGGAATACTATTGTAAATAATATGTGGAAGAAAGTTTATGATTTGTTAGATAAATAATTTAATAGTAATGTATCAATATTTATAAGAATTTTAATTTGCTAATATGTATTTGTGGAAAGTGTCATTGTATATAGTTTAAATGTGTTTGTTTTTTTTTTCTTTACTGTCAGTAAGTATATTCAGAATTGTATATAACTCAAGATAATGTTTGTTTTATCTATTTCAATTCAATAAAGCTGTTTAAAAAAAATCAAAAAAATCTAATTATTTTTTCTATTTTTTTTTCTTATATTAGAAGCTCTGGACTCCTATTGCCTGCATTCAAAGGAGTATCACTTGTATGACACCTGTATTTATTTACACCTGCTGTGTCCCGCTCATCATGAGCAATATCTTAGCTCCTCCAAGCTGACCAAGGCCAACCTTTTAATTGAATCTACTTTGAATATCACATTTAGTTCAATTGCCATGTAAATATTAGAATCCAACACATCTAAAACCTTGAAAGGTTGCTACTCAAAACAGTGAAGTCTCAACATGGCAATGCACAATAATATTTATTGTATAAGCCTGTCTATACATGTGTGTTATTAACTCCTAGACTGCACAGACTCAGAAAACAGGGAAAAAGTGAATAAAATGCATGTCATACCATCTCATTCTTCTCAAAGACTAACCACTATGTCCAAATACCAGTAAACTTTCATCAACATTCTGAACATCTATCAGCTGGGCAGGAACAGGAAGTAGGGCTGTGTCCTTAATCACCTTTTACTTTCAATCAAACCTGTAAACTGCAGGGAGGGGTGGGGAAGACAAAAAAAATCTGAGACCAAGCTTTCCATAGACTCATATGCTTTTCACACTCTGTTTGTGAATCAACCCCCCCCCCCCCTCCACCAAACAAACTTTCTGGCCATGAATTATGCCTTCCTGAATATTTCCCTCTGTATTATATAATTAAGAGTTAAGATATTCTATCTAATTTTCAAGTTCTTAGTGCAAACACGACTTGGAGTAGAGAACACAGAAAAATATAATGCAGTAAAAAACACCAAGGCCATGGTAAAGCAAGTTGATGTGTTTAAATATGAATTTAAAAAAAATTACTTCTGAAAAAAAATGGCAACATCATTTTCAAACCTGATGCAGTCAGGATCACAAATAAAGAAATGATATGTGCTATATTATAATAAAATAATCGACAGAATTTAAGGTATAGACTTACTACAAAAATAACTGTAGACAAGAAAATGTAATGCACACATGAGTTTTTTTTTTTTTTTTTTTTTTTTTTTATGGAAAACTGTTTTTATTAATGCTTAGTAATTACACATATCAGACACTTTATAAAATGAGTTTCTGACTTTAGTGAAAAGGAAAGGAATTCTGCATTCCTTCATTTATATTCATATACATTTGCTTTATCTAACTTTTTCTGTTAAATTCAAACTTAATAGCAGAAGACAACAGAAGAATGTTATTAATTAAAGACTGAATAATAATAATAATAGAAGCACTCCAGTCAGACTTGCATATCCTGCCATATAAAATAAAAGGGTTAATAAAAACAGTT
Organism: Protopterus annectens; assembly: GCF_019279795.1. NCBI lineage: Eukaryota > Metazoa > Chordata > Ceratodontiformes > Protopteridae > Protopterus > Protopterus annectens. The sequence continues at coordinate 293,994,081 of NC_056738.1, read as the reverse complement.
AATAATACATTTTATTTAAGTACTGCCTCTTCATACGTTTGAAAAGTTAACAGTCATGCAGGAGCATCAAGAAAAAGGTAACATGCATCTCATTACTGAAACATGCCTGAAATATCACTGGGAGTCAGGAAAATAGAGTATTTTAAGGGATAAGAACAATACCTCCATCCATCATTGAGTTAAGGTATTTATAAACCATGTAATCTCTGGGTAGACCAATAAGAATTTTAAAATATGATGGTAAAAAGCATGATATTTGGTACTGACTACTGGATTAATGAAAGAGTTCTGCATTGCTCTGCACCAACTAAAGCAAAAGGGAACATGTTGTTTGAACCTGCAAATACTATACTATCAGGGGATATGTTTGATTTTTCCAGAAGAAAAATCTGAGTCTTACTCACCTCAGTAGGCAGATCAGCTATATTAAATGTATTATTCAGTACATAATAAATGACCGCAAATGATTTTCTGTTTTTTTTACAGATGCTTCGTGTCACAAAGTATTTGTGCTGTGAAACATGTACAGTGGCACTTCCCATTTTACCAAAGGGTGTATTCTGTACAGGTAGAAAACAATTAAGGACCAGACTAATTTGCTGTCGCAGTAAATTCATCTCCCAGCTAAAGTATTATCAGTGCTGTTCCCCACAACAAAAGTAATGCTAAAGTCCAGAGACAAAGAACTAATCCCAGGTCTGCAAATTGCAATGCACATTAACAACAACCCATCATGGCATCCCACATCAAAATATATCACAGTAATGGTAACATAAATAGCAACAACTATAAGAAAGCAGCTTGGAATTCACTCCCTTAGGATATCATGTAATCAAGGAGGCAAAATCTGCTTGACCATCTAATGGAAGAATATACAAGCAGCCTTGACAGTAACTATCTTAATGAAATATAAGCAGCAATCACACATATTCACTCAATATCTGTACTTTCTATTGAACTGTAGGACTATAAACATTTTGTAATCTACATTTCAAAATTGCATGCATGTACCATGCAACTTATGCAGTTTGTACATATAAAGAATGTAATATGAGCTTGCATTGTGGGAATATGGTATACTTCTATAGTCTATGATATTTTGTTTATCCTCACCTATAAGGAGATATTTTGTAGATATAAAGAATGTAAATATTACTTATGTATTGCATAAATAAGTCTACTATGTAAACATTATTCACTTACCAGGAGACTAGATGCAATATATACTATGCAAATCTATTATTATTGCTTTGTTTTATTATGGTTGCAATACACCCTTACACATCTTGTATTACTCAATTAACATAACTACCTATCAAAAATAAACAATTAAAATGTACTTTTAGATAGTGAAGTTAGTTAACATTTGTCTCTGACTGTTGGTTCATTTTAAACAGTTTTCAAGATCAACCAGGAGCATTCACAGAGCCATGTAATATTTTCATTTGAAAAGTTCATAGGGACAAAGGTTAAATATTATGTTGCATGATAATTATTATATCTGTCTTCATAACATTTCCTGAAGAAAGGCCAGGAGACACATATGCAATTAAATGTACAGACACAGATTCCAAAACACTTGCTGTCAGTGAAAGTCTGATATAATTCCTAAAGACTTGCTCTCAGTGTAAGTGATTGAGTTCAATGCGAGCCTACTTATAAACATGCTCACATCAGAGGTCAGATTCCAAAATACCTGCTCTCACAGTAACTGCTGACTTGCACTGAGAAGTAGTCTTTTGAAATCAGCCCCATAAAATATGCACATCTATCCTTTTGCAAAACCTCCCCACTACCCAAAAGCAAGCATTAGCTAAAAACTTCATACCTGTAGATAATAACTAGAAATGGGCTTCAGTGCTTTTTCTCTCAAAAAGATACAGAAATTCTCTCTTTATGTGTGTTTCACATACACACACACATACACATACACACACACACCTGAAATGGCAAAGGCAGCGTATGGCAACTTCATGTCTGCTATACTTGATATGACTTATATTAAAGTTCAAAAAAGTCTAGCAAACTGAGCCTGCGACTTCTATATCCATCACTTTTGCCTAGGAAGTTGTGATCATTTTTCTCTGAAAGCAAAATTAAATTTCTCAGGAGATAATTTCATAATAGATTATAAAAAAGTCAGCCACTGACTGTCAAAATCTTTCATTTTGTCCACAGGAGTGAAGTTTGATTCAGTTAAATGAAACTCTGATTCATGGCTGACTTCTATTTTAATACATAAAAATTCTACATAATGGCAAAAGTCAATCAGTCCTAGTTAAATATAATTTTACAGCGCTATCCATTTCTTTTATTATAGCTCACAGAGTGTACTCAGCACATCCCATGTCAAATGGACAGATTATATTTTGGAACTGAACTATCTTCAACAACCTTGCGTATTTGCCATTTTCTCTCCAACTCATATATTCCTTTGTTTTTTTCAAGTCCTAGATTATCATGGACTTGCAGAGGCTTACAGTCATTAAGCTAATATCAAACCTGTTGCTACGCTAACTTAGTTTTGTTTTACCCATATGCCTTTGACTCAGCTGTGCTAGCCATTGCTTTATACCTCTGCAGAGCTCAAACATGTTACTTTTCTACAGAAATAAGCTTTTAAGTGCATACACTCTGACACCAATGCACTTACGCATACTCACTAAACAACTCTGCCAATGTTTCTTCTTATTGTACTTGTGCATCCCTCCTTTGTATGTCTAACTAGTTACTACAGCATCTTCTCAACTCTACTGTGTGACTCATGTTTCTCTGTGAATATCAGTGTAATATGCACACCCACTAAAACTTATAGTATTTGAAGGCATCATTATGGACTAAAGATATAACAAATAATGAATACTGGAGAAAACCATTTTAATCTGTACTAGCATTACAACCATGGTTTAGATCCATGTCTTCATTATCCCTTCTTTATCAAGGTTATTTACATTTAAGTTTACATTTAATTAAACTTTGCTCTTCGGAACAACATGCAACAATTCTGATTAAAAAAAAAATATATATATATATATATATATATATATATATATATATATATATATATATATACTTATCACACACATTCATGCGCACACAGTGTAATACCAAAGGTGAGTTCAAGCATAGTCTGTAGTACATGAGAATGGTCTATGCTGAATTCAGGAAAAACACAACTTTGTGAAGCACATTTGTGATGTAATGTTTGTTACATGCCTTTCAGCACTGTTAAGTTCTAGTCATATATTGGAATATAAACACCAAACAGCAGTGCCAAGAAGTTAAAACTGCAATAAAAGCTGTAAAGCATTTTGGACTACCACATGTATTTTTGTTTTTGAGAGCCTGAGATGTATTTCAGTTTTTAAAACTATTATAAGATCAAAGATACACTTCATTTCTGGCCACTGTCTATGAGGGAGAGTTAAAGCTATCACAGCTTTCAAAGCAAAAAAACGCTTTGCACTATGGCAGCTTGTTTTCTTTGTTTTTCAGTTTTCATTTGTTTCTCTCAGTGTTGTAGTGCACTGAAGCAGTGAAAGTGCTGTTTACTATAAATATATAACCAGCAGCATGTTAAAGCTTTCAAAGTTGTGAAAGAGACCGATTTTCTACTCCTCTCTGTCTCTGTAAAAGTTAGCATGTTGGGCAGATAAGGCCCAACAGTCCAATAAATTATAATTGAATCTCTCGGATTATAGCCAAGTTGTTATATATATTCAAAAAATGGATACCAAGACTCATCAAGTGTGGCTTCAGTCTGCTCCTAAAGTGGATTTCAAGGCATCCATTTCTCACACATGTAAGAACTTAGTTTTGATGCTAGACTCTATCATGACCCTCTGTGTATTGCTACTTGACAAATCTAGGAATTATAATGTCCTGAACTCTTGGGAAAAATAGTAAAACATGTTGTTCTAAAATAAAGGAGGTGATGTAGATGATGTAATTCATGTCCATAAAACAGATATGAATTCTAGAATTATTTTATGAGTACTTTATTAACCTCCTTTAGTGAATTAATTTGTTTTGGAGGTTGGAAATGAGGCTTAATGTTAACATTAGTTGAATAATAAAATGTAGTAAGCTGTATTCCTCAAGCAGTTATATAAAAACGGTAAAATGGTACCTTTGACTCCTGGACAGCAATATATTAACTTATAAATGAGTGAAGAAATAATTTATGCGCAGTGTATATGATTAAAACAAAAAGCATGAGCAAAGAATATTGATGGCGCATATTTAATGTGGGAAAATGTTTTAGAGGAACAGGAACCTATATAAAGGAAAGTGCCATGAATACTAACAATGTCCTTGAGTAGGACAGAAGGAAAAAATCTACTTTTACTCTAAATCAATTAGTGTTAAAAGCTCTGGTAAAGAAAGCCCTTCATTTTAAAGCTTTACAGAAACGAAAATTGGAGTAGAAGCCAAATCACATAAATATAGTAAAATTCCTAATAAATTATAATTTCAGCTATCAATTTATATATATTTAGATGTATGGACTGCAAAATACTATAGAAAACAAAGAAAATAAGGACATAATTATTATTATTAACAATATAATTTGGAGAGTACGGTTTTAGTAAATTAATATTACTATTATTTGCTCTGAAACAAAAAAATCCTGTAAACATTTTCTTTTTAGCCTCTTTTCAAATGGCATAGCTGAAAGTGCTGGTATTTAATTTAAAAGTAGTAATATAACATGTACTATAGATAATAAAAATGTGTCAATTGAGAATTGCACTGGAATGCAATTACATGGGAAAATAATTTATATTTATAGACTGCAAACTTAATTGTATTAGATAAATTAGAAATAAACTGTTTACTTAAACATTACAATTAATTTAATGGGAATGCTGTTGGGAATTTTTGAATGCAAAATTAATCATTTATAAGAGTTTGCAAAGGTACCTGAAGTGTATAGTTTACAATGTTTATCTCAAAGAAAAATACATTCTACATGGAATTATTAAACAAATGATTGTTATTAACCTGTAATATAAACGTCTACCAGAAATGATGGAAGATTCTAAAAGAGAGAATATTTTATACAACGTATCTTATTCTAGTAATACTTTTGGACATAGTCTATATACCACAACATTTGCAAGAAGCACAGACCAGAAAGACAGCAGAAACTATCAATATTTAAATTACAGCTTTCAGAACTGTGCACAATAATGCTGCAATGCAAGAATAGTCAAAGATTCCTTATTTTCAAATTAGCAAAGGCATTCAGCAGTGATGGGAACATAACAATAAGCATAAAAATGCTGGACCATTAGAACTGGGAAGAGTTTATCTCCAAGGTTACCACTGACCAGGTCTGAGCAACATACCAGTGTGTAGATAGTTGTTTCCAGGAAGAAAAGAAATTAGATGCTTCAAAACACTGTAGTTAAGTGCAACTAATGAAAATGTTTATGATGGATTCATACATGGATAATCATCCACTATCAAGCATCCTGGTGTTGTATGAAGGCGTATCAAGGGCAGTTGAGGTTAAAATGCTACATCAAAAATTTCCTGTGGATAGTTTGATGACCATGGAGACCTACTGTCCAAAATTTGGTTCAAAAGATGAAAGGGGGAAGAAATAAGCTTACGATTTATTTCATCCCTTTGAACTATGAGTTGACCAAACTAATCATACTGAACCCAAAGTTTCAAAATGAACTCATACAATTATTAAAAAGACCAAAAGTTGTAATACTGCAATAATGTAAGATCTAAAAGAAACAGAACTTGAACTTTCGGCAAAGGATAAGCAATCCTCCTATTGCACTATCTATGTTGTTAACTATACCCTACACACACACACACACACACACACACACACACACACACACACACACACACACACACACACACACATCTTGGGTGAAGTATATTTCCCATTACTCAAGATAGTGTAAGCTTACAGTTTTAGAATTAGTGTATAATGGTAGGTGAATACGAAATCTTTTACATGAGGCTGCAGGCATCTTGCATTTATTTAACTGTATCTGTCATTCAAGTGGCATTCTTTCTTTGCAAATAGTGATCAGTATGATAAGTTCTGTGAACTCATCACTTGATCAAGTTAATCCAAAAGCTGGTCATGAGCAAAAGGTAGTTTTCTCAAAGTCCACATTAGAAATGTGACCCAAAACAATCCTTGTATCAAAAATTATTTATTGACCACAGGTACACATGGAATAGGGTAAATCATGACAATGAGACTATAGGCATTAAGGACAGGAAGGGTCACTCCAAGACTATGACCCATAACCTGATATAATGAAATGATGAAGAAAACTGGGATGTACAGGGCAGTCTGACAATGGTATGCTGACTGGATATATACTACTGCTAATTCATGGGTAAAGAAACCAGTATCTACCTAGCAAGTGTGACGCAGAATTCTGTTGGAAGGTGAAGATTATTGTGAGCATATTTTTTTGGTTATAGCAACAGAATGCCTTAGAGGTATTCCAAGTGTGCATTTCTGAGGTTTGCAGTTTTGCTGTGTTATGACTGCCTGTACTACAAGTTCAGCTCAATGTGATCAATGAACTGCAATGGGCAAAATAAATGACAAAGAAAATAAAAAAACGTTATGTGCATTTCTTTAATATTTTGTGAAACCATTTAAAAAATATTTCATCTGACAGGTTTCTGATAAAGAAACTTATATATTTCTTATAATAGGCTAAATGTAATGCTAAACACTGTTAAACACACATATGCACACGCACACACACACACACACACACACACACACACACACATACACACACACACACACACGCACACACGCACACATGCACACACACACAAACACATACACACACACACACACACACACACACACACACACACACACACACACACACACACGGATATATTACTTATATTTGTCTGCAATTTTCTGAATCACCACACTTTTTTTATTCCTTGCAACAGCTGCCATGACAAACATGTACCTACATGGCTAAAAAGAGCCAGCCATTTCACCATTCACTTTATATGAACATTTCTTAATAAACCATTTTCAACAGTGGAATCTCTATTGAATTAATGAATGCTTCATATTGAAATTAGAATCTTATCTTCTTATAAACATCCCATAGAAAATGGTTTATAAAACAAAACTATAATGGACTGATTGAAACAAAATTCTAGGCTGGCAGCACTACATAAAAACCTAGCAAGACAGATAACCATCAAAACACATATCATGCAGTTTAGTGAGAAAATATCATCACAGCTTTCTCATATGTTGCATGTCTTTGATATAAGCCAACAAGAAGTAGACAGTATAAACTCTACACATTTTTGAAACAGTGCAAATAACAGTTTATAAAAAAATTCCCAGTAAGGTAATAAGTAGAACTAACAACTATTGTGTCAAAATTGAAAGGAAAAAAAGGTGCATGGTCAAGTAATTTAAAAATAATATGCATGTCTATGGTTTTCACTATAATCTTATTTAACACTCTTTTTCCCAGATTTATGCCTATCAATTTAGTAGCTTCTCTGCCTCTTAAAACTATCCTGAACTCAAGCCAGGGGACTCTGATCTAGTTTGCACTTAACAAGTTATAGAGAATGAATATCCTAAGGCGTGTTGGGTGACACGTCCTGGACTAGATCCCGGCACTCTAAAACTGGGATCTAGTTATCATCCTAAAAAGTTTTGTTCAGTCTTTTTTTCTACCCTAATAACCAATATATTGCTCTGGAATATTATCACAAAACTAAATTAGGTTTAATTTTCTGAAGAAAAATATGCCCATTTGGCTATACAGTCCATAAGCACTTTAGTGCACCATACAGTGATTATTTTATTGTAGAAGAAAGACTCCTGGTAAACGATTTTAAGATTAACTACTTTTTCATTAAAAAAAAAGAGTAGTTGAAAAGTAATTTTGATGGAAATGGTTACTGTGTAATTGTGCTAGGAAAGCACAAAGTAACTGGGGGGATTGGCAAATTAGATGCTTCTTAAAATAAAAAGATCCTCACACTTAATCACATTATGCCACCTGTCAGCATGCAGACCTCTAGTGTTGAAAGTATTACATATCAGCTGCATGTGATTTTGGCAGCAATAGCAGACATAAAATATATATTTTTTAAATAAATGGAACATTTATTATATAGAAAATAAGCTGACATTTGTCAGTTTGTTCTTTTCAGCAAAATAAAATATGTAAGTCATACAGATTCCTTTACAGTGACTTAGCTTTACATGTGGCATTTAACATAGCATAATTACATCAGCAAGCGGTATGTAATTCCTGTCACACAATAGTAAGATTCATGGGCAAGTAATTTAACACAGAACAGCTGAGGCAGCAAGCGGTATGCAACTACTGTCATCCAGTATAATTAAAGAAAATGATTCATTATCAACTCCATTTTTTTCTAATATTTTAATAAGAACAAAGCACACATACTTATCAAGTAAAATTACTTTGACATAGCAGGCTAATATTTCATATTCCTGCAGCAGAAAACAACACACTTTGCTCTTCAAGACCACATATGTCATTTCAGAGAATGAAAGTGCAAAGATTACAAGATCGTTAGCATTGCTTTCCTCACTTTGAATCAGAAATACGGCAACATCTTCACTGATACCTTTTGTAATTTGTGCCGCACTGTAAGGAGTTTTTTAGGCTTAGTCATACTGTACTGAAATGTACTGTGAATTTACCTGTGACTTCTACAGTCAGTAATCTGTGGTCAGTTACTTCTCTTTAACATCTGTTTACATTGTTAAGTTAGCTTTACATGAGAGCTTTAGTTTTGCAGGTGCCTTTAGGGAGTATTTTAAGTCCTCAGCACAGATCCTCATATACACATTTTGCTTCAGAATTGCAACGTTACTGTGCGATATCATTACTAACAATTGCAGCTGTCAGTAATACACAGTGATCCTTTGAGTGTTAGAAAGAAGGAAATGGCTTTTTTGTTTGTCTTTCGGCTTTTCCCGGTTAGGGGTCGCCCCAGCGGAACTCCGGTCCGCTAATGATTGGCAGTAGATTTTTATGGTGCCAAGTTGCCAGCTCGACGCCCAACCTTCAACGAAGGCCCACCCATTCACACGTCTTTCGGAACACCACTCGACCACGGAGTAATATATAAAAACATGTATAACAAAATAAATAAATAAAAATAAACACTTTCCAAAATGCAATACACCATGCATTGTGTGCATATAAGGGAAATAATAGACCATTTAGGGGAAGGTTGCCCTATATGCAACTGGGTCTCAGAATATTCACAATCATTATCAACCCCCTTTTTTCCCTTTTTTTCTTTACATAGGGTTGAGGTGTTGTATCCACTGTCACCATCTCTTTTAATTCAATGCCACTCTCCTACCTTCTTTGACAGTCATGCCTGACTGTCGCAGGCCTTTTCTCACACAATCCATCCATCTCTTTGCTGGGTGCCCTTGTTTCCTTTGCTTTCTTCCTGACTGTCCAAAATCATATTCACCAGATTGTCTTTTGGTTTTCTGCATAGGTTCATAGGTTCATAGGTTGGTACTAGGCTATCAGCCCTAGGGCCTATACAAGCCTAGCCATAACAATTCCCTGACTATTTCTTCCCACACTATTTACTTCCTGGACCCCTGTCTAGCAGGGTGACTGACGTGACCCCTGGGGTGAATTTCCTTTCTCCCATCCAATCGTTAAGGTTCCTTTTGAAGAGGGCCAAAGAGGCATTCTGCTTGGCATGTATGGGCAGTCTATTCCAGAGTCTGGAGAGTCTCTGGGTCAGGAACCTATCCCTCCAGCATGTTTTGTTTATTGTGATGACAAGGTTTAGATCCCTGGAGCGTGTGGCATACGCTCCTAAACCACTGTGATCTGTTCTCTTTTGACATTTTCATCAATTGCAGCTCTTTTGCCTTACCTACTCTGATGTCCTTATGTCTTTGCCTGTCCCACAATATGCATCCTACCACCTGCATCAGACACTTCATCGCCATCTCCTGTAGCTTCCTCAGCTGCTCTCCTTTTACTGACTAGGTATCTGCACCATACAGTAGTACTGGTCACACCACTGTTTTCCACACCTCACTTTACAGCTTCTTTGGAAGTTTTCTGTCATACACTACCCCTGACACTCTGTGCCAGCTGGGTCTAGTCCCTTTGATTCTAGCTTTGACCTCCTCATTCAGACTTCTCTTCACCTCAACCAACCCTCTCACATACTTGAAACTATTAACCTCTTCCACTATTTTCCCTATCTCATTTCTCAGCTTTTTCTGATTTCCCCCATTTGCTGCATTAGAACCATCTTAGCTGAACTCAGTTTCTTCCCATGTGCCTTCAGTTTTGCATCCTTGCTCTGAGTCTGCCTGTAATGCCACATCATCTGCAATATGGCAAATTTGCTGATCCGTTCCCTCCTTCCTGTTTGCTGATATAGTCCATTACCAGTCTGAACAGCAGTGAGCTCAGATCTGAACCCTGATGCTCACCCATTCCCACTGTGAACCCTTCTGTGAGTTCAAACAGTGTTATTAATGGTGACAACAGCTTGCCTAGGGATAGGCACAGCATTCTGACAAAGCAGGGACACCTTCCCTGTTCCCTCTCCCAGGACCAACAAGAGAGGCTCTCCCTTGCTCACTGAGGAGAGAGTTACTCACCTGTGGCTGAGGAAAAACTGCTGGCCTGCTGTGATAACAAAGGCTGTTTTCTTAACTTTTTTTGTGTGTGTGTGTCTGGATGGAGGACTAACCATGGGAATGACCAATTGTTCTATGTTCAAGCTAAAATGGTGCCTCTTTCTTGTGGGGGGAAACCAAGCAGCAAAAGCTAGCAAAAAGTCTTTAAAAGCCCACTTTTTACAGACAAACACAGTAAAAAGCACTTTAAAACATTTTGCATACCTCATAAAGTAAAATAATCACAATTTTGGTTCATAAAAAATATTTTTCTATTACTTTGAAACTGACAAGGAAGCAGAGCTTCCATTTAAATGTATAGTGATTTTTATGACAGTCCATTAAGTCACAAACTCCTAGCTTTAAAATAACTTTTCTTGAGGAGAAAAGGATCAATAATAAACAAAATTATTAAATGGAAGTTTTTTTCTGCAAAGAGAACTCATTTACCCAGCAAAAGAACAGCACAATCCAACCATTGATCCTCAAAAGCCTCAGGGGAGCATACTCTTTGGTGGCAGTAAAACTCTGAAGGGATTGGCAACCAAACTTGTCTTTTAGTCAGCTCAGCTGGCACTGCCTGACAGTTTGGTCACATGAAAGGTGCGTAAAGCTTTGGAAGCTGGACGGGTGTTATATCCTTTGCAGGATATAATCCCTATAGCTAAGGCTACTGCAGCAGTGATCAATATGATGAACATGATCCATTCCCCATTCATCTTAGCAAGTGTAAGTTAGCTTTATAAATGTTTTTTTTTTATGTAACATAGTCATATGGCCTTATTGGTCCTGCCATGTTTATTTATGAACAGAGGTGTGGTGTAAACAGCTGGGAAATGTTCCATGGCACTGTAAATATGTGGAATATGCATCATTTTGACCAGCAAGATTCATTTAATTTAACATGGAAAAGTCAGTTTCATAAATATCTTGGATAGTTACCAGTGAGATGTCTTTTAATAGGAATCTCTGGTATAATGAATTATGCAAGTGGGTAAATAAAAACAATTCTAGGACAAACAGGAGCTGTACTCCATTACAAAAAACATGTTTTATGTTTTTTTCCCAAGGTCTGAAGTCTTGAATAATGGCTGCATGATCCACTGCTCAGCTGGCTATGAATTAAAACCAAACAGTCACTGACATAGAACTGTATCAACAGAGCTGATATATGATGAAGGAGGCTTGAACACACTCACACTCTTTCTGCTTAATGTTGGCAGCTCACTTGTCAGAAGGAATAAGAAAAAGGTTAATGTCAGCATTGCTTGATGCCTTTTATAACTGGAAAAGACAGACACATAAATGCCTTAAAGCTGGATCTCACTGAAGGATTGGTAAACAACGTGTTTACTTCTACTGTAAAAATACTGTCAGAGCCATAGAACCCTAACTGCTGGTAATGGTATGAGAGCTGTAGAACCCTGACCACTGGTAGGTATTGCCAGAGTATGACAAAGAGAGGTAAGATGTAGCTATCTTCGGTTGTCTCAATGAACTTACAATGTGAAGCACACTTTGTTAAAATAATAAAATATATTGAAGTGTTTTCATCCATTAAATGGGTAAGACGTCTTCAGAGCTTTTGATAAGTAGATAGCACAGCACTATTCAAAGTTAGCTCCATTTGATCACATGACTATAATTCAAAACCTGATTTAATTAAACAGTCGGATTCCCCCCATTTAAATATTAAATGAAGTAGAATGACAAAACCATACAGTAAGACACACAGAAATCTGGAACATTATATGTTCAGCTGCCAGAATAAACCACAGAATGCCAGTCTTGTCTCTAAGTTACCATACCTTATTTGTGGGGCCACTTTTTCCTAATTTAGAAAATGTTACCTTTCTAAAATTAAAGCTTTCTTTAGCATGTTTACTAAGTAAACTTCTGTCTTTTCATTTATGTATACTGTATATATTTTGGTAAATTCTGATCTTTAAAGAATACAAAATCTATTACTTCCAATCTATCACTTTGTCTGCTCTCATAAATGCAATGAGTCTGTCAAAACCTATATCATGTAATAACGTCTTTTTATTAATGGATGAATTATAGTAATATTTAACATGTCGGTCTGACACCAAAGAAAGCCCTATTATGGCACCTGTCTGGCACACAGAGCAATCTCAGATCCCGTCCTGATGGGAGTGCTGCATATCCACAAGTCAAGCTCCACTTGAGTAACCCAAAAGCAAGAGCTCAACCTGGTCTGTGACATCAATAGGACTTGTTGGTGGGACAAATTTGTATTCCAGAGACTCCCCCATCTGTGGAATAGATTCCCTCGAATACCTCATTAAACCTGTTTAAGCGCAACCTGAATAACTGGATGGAGAACAGAAAATACACTCCTGGGATTCCACCTATGTCCCTGCTGGGCAGTGGCATAGGGTGCTGACTTGTTGGAACATGGGCTAAATTCTTGGCTAGGCTTGTATGGGCCTTAGGGCCAATAGCGTAGTAACTTTCTATGATCCTATGATACCAAAACAACTAAAAGGCAACAAGTAACTTCTATTACAGAACAAGGTATTGTAACCATTCTCAACAAGATTAGTTTTAAAATATTCAATTACAGTAACATTACAATTGTAAAGACACATCACTAATTGTTTGAAAGGGGAATTAATTTTATTACAGTTACCGATTTCAGTAGTAGATATGAAATTGTTCAATAGAAAATTAAGCCTCAGTCTGATTTTAAAGACTAAAAACAATGCAAGAGCATAGATTTGGGAGACAAAATATTTTTATCCTTCAATGCATCAAGTTACTAACTTTTGAAAAAGGTCTGTGAATGGAATATTAGATGCATTAAGTCTGACAAACGTTAAACAAGTTTTTAGGAGCTCTGAGAAGAAGTTATGCAATAAAGTGCTATTGCAGCTCAACTGTCAGTCATTTTCTTCTTTTGGAAGATGGTGACAGCAATGGAAGAAATCACCAAAAGCATGGAAGAAATAAAGATAATGACAGTGGCAGAGATCTTATGCTATCTCTCCTTAACAGTGTTTGTGCAAGTAAATGTATCTGACTGGCACTCTGTGCCCAGAAATACTGGCAAAAACTCTGTAGGTTAACAGCATGAAAATAAGAATTCCAGTTGTCCAGCATGGTTTTAAGGTCTTGAATCTTCTGGACCAACCAGTTAATTTAAATGGACAGGAGGCTGAATTCAACTTGAGTGTTGTATATGTCAGTATCACATGACTTTATAAGGGGCTAGTAATTGCTGCATTTGGACTAACTCATTTAGCAGGAGTCATATCCTGTCTTAGTTGGTGATCCTCAAATAAATACTATATGATCACAGAAGAAATGTTTGCACTTCTAGCTTCCAGAGGATCCTATGATTGGACTCCCGGTATCCAATATAAGGACATGTTGTCCACTCGAATTCAAGTTTACGTTATACTCCTGTATTCTCGTATGGTCATAGGCTTTGTATCTGATTTTGTAACCCTATGAAGATGAGTATGTGCAGTGGTTAGCATTGTCACCTCACAGCAAGAGGTTCTTTGGTTCAATCCTCGGCTGGGGTGCCTTCTGTGTGGAGTCTGCATGTCCTCTCTGTGGTCGCATGGGTTTCCTCCAGGTGCTCCGGTTTCCTCCCACATCCCAAAGACATACTGCAGGTAGATTGAACACTCTAAATTGGCCCTAGGTGTGAGTGCGTGTGTGTGTGCCTTCTGTGGAAGGTTGGGTGCTGGGCTGGCAACTCAACACTGTAAATCTCCACTGCCAATCATGAACAGACAGGTGATCTGCTGTGGCGACCATTAACCGGAAAAAGCTGAAAGAAGAAGAAGATGAAGACAAGAGTATGAACAAGCAAGAAATTGGCAAGATACCACTGGTAAGGCATGGTTAGAAGAAACACATGACACTGGGGAAATGTTAATAGATAAGCCTTCAGGCATCAATAAAACATAACACATCTATGAATGATTTGAGGGAATTTTATCATTCAGCATATTCACTATTTCTGTAGAATTCTGACCTGATGAAAAGGATAAAGTATTCTCCATAAAATCTAGTTTAAGATGGAATTTGTGAAATGCCTTTATAAAAAAGGCATAAGAGAAAGGTGAGCAAGTCACATTAGAGGCTGTATAAATTAACCACAGTAAACATACCCCGAGAGGTTTCAAATAAGTTTGTGATACATCACCCATCTGAATCTTTTTGGGTAACACTACCATTTCAGTTTTTTTTTTTTCTTGTAACTACTAATCCCCCCCAACAAAGAATGTTAATCTATTCAATGCAGCTGCTTAGTACTGTTTTTCAATGTGATCTCTTTTCTTCAGATTCTTCTATGAATTTTTGTCTTTTATTATCATTTCAAACTTCTTAGTATTTCAGTAAGCATTTTTCATTAATTTATGAATAATTTCAGAAACATTTTTCTTTGATGGTCAATATATGTTTTAATTTGTAGTTAAGCACAGTTCATTATGTTCAGTTCTTCTTTAGGTATCCACTTTCTTTTCTCAAAGCACTGACATAAATGTAGCATCTGTACTTTTCTCTGAAGGGATCTTTATTTTCCAAACTAACAGACCTGGCATTATTTGAACCAAGTGGTAAACCTATAGTTACATTTTCTTGACAATCAGGATGTGGGAATATAGTAATTTTAACTGACAATCTGGCTTGATTATAAGGACTGCATCATGGCAGATATTTATTTACCACTGCCATCTTCACTTCACTGAGAAAGGCATTTACAGTACATTCCTCAAAGTCATCTTTATTTATATAAACATATTCAGATCAGTAAACACTGTTTTATTATTTACTATAAAGGCATTTGTTTGTTGAACAAATAATGTGTACATCTGGATTTTACTATCTGGGATGATGTATTTCTAAATGGAAGGATAAAGTCATCCTAATTTTTGCACCAACAAATTGATCTCCAGCTGTACTATTTACTGAAGAAAGTACATTACAGGAATGGTTTCATGATACTTAATATATCCCTTCCAGGCCTATTGTGTCTGAACTGTGATAGTGTTTTCCAGCCTGGCAGTAACAAGTTGTTAATGTACCGACAATCTTGTCCCCAAGGCTGCTCTGCTGCTGGATCGCATATCACCTTCATTTTATTACTCATATTGTATTTCAGCTCAGAGCTGGGATGCACTGATGTCAAACTCGACTGAGTTGTTGGTGAGATTCGATTCTACCACAGATGAACTCCCAGTGGGGGTGGCTATCTCTTCTCACAACCAATGGATATGATTGGCTTTGCTAGTATCTTTCCTTGATAGGTCAATATGTTGTATAAACAAAACAGAAAGAATGATGAGACATTGTGAGTTAACATATTAAAGGAAAAAGGAAGAAGATGAGGAATTGTGTGCTCCAGTTGTTGGGGTGACTGGTGACCTTCATTTTTTCTGGAGATAAGTCTCTTGTTCATCTCAGCTCATTATTTGTATTCATATGAGGAATGATTTTGTAGAACTTTGCTTTATTGTTTGCCAATGCCTGGTAGCAGGGATAGTTGTGACGTATTTGTGTTTTTTCTTTGTTTTTTGTGTGGAACAATTTTTTTGTTCAGCTTTGACTCCATTGTTATAATTCAGGAGAGGCCACAGGGGGTTTCTTTGTCGCAGGTGCTGCTTATCATGCATTTTTAGGAATAATTCTGTGATCACTAGTTTACAGGGTTGGGGTCTCTTCTTCCTTGGTGAGGTTTGAATTTGGAGTGTTGATTGTAATTTGGTGTGGTGCCTTGTAAAGCAGATTTCTCAGGCTGAATGGTTGCTCCCTGCAGGAAACTGAGTTCACTTCCTTCATTTTAAACATTTTCTATCAGGACAGCTTTCCTTAATTGTGCTATTGTGCCCAACAGTTTTTCAGTGCATATTTCACAACATCATAGCACAAGAAATCTGGAACAGGCCAAAGATAAGTAAGGGAGAGATTTTAATGTCTGCTCTTTTAAACTAAGAAATTGATATCAACAGGTTTTGTCTTACCAAGCTTTTCTGAAGGAGATGGTCTGAAATTCAAATACCAGTCATTAATTAGTGACATCAGTCCACGATGATTCTCCTGACAACAGCAACATCTTATGAGGAGCATACCAAATATGCC
The DNA here is from genome assembly GCF_019279795.1 of Protopterus annectens. NCBI lineage: Eukaryota > Metazoa > Chordata > Ceratodontiformes > Protopteridae > Protopterus > Protopterus annectens. The sequence continues at coordinate 293,977,283 of NC_056738.1, read as the reverse complement.
TAGAACCACGGACCAAGTTCCTACAAAATATTGCCAGCCCAGTGAATCCACAAAATAGCGAAACGTTGAATTAACGCTTTTTATTCATAAATCACATCACACGCGTTTTCGTCCTAAACAAAGGACTTCATCAGACAAACTCCTTTACTTCTCAGTAGTTTAAATACTTTATCCAATTAATGTTTAAATGTTAGGTCCAATAGAATCCTTATTTTAAAAAAACAAATAAACAAATCACCTAAAACTTCTCATTAATATTAATTCCTTTCCTTTTAAAGTGTCTTGTGCCTAAAATATTATACTATCGCATTGAATATCCATCACATTTATTTGATTGTACACACATTACTTAAAAACATTAAAAAATACATAAGTATAAAAAAGTTTTTCATATGTATTTAAAAACCTTGTCATGTTTTTTTTAAAAAATAAAGCAAAGCAAGTTAAATTCATTTCTTCATTTACCAGTTGTATTTGGTGACCTATATGTTCTTCCATTAAGTTGTGTATTTTTGCCCCCTCTAGTGTCCATACTATTAAATTACATTATTTTAATTAAATGTTGTTGGCTCTCAGTTTGAGAAGTGGGGAGATAGTTATAAATTCATTCATTCCTGGCTTTGTACTTGCGTCTAGGTTGACCTGCCACCAAAGCTCTTTACTTTCAAGTATTTCTTCCCACAGGCCACCTCTTATATCTGGTTTAATTTGATCTAATACAAAAAATACATATTTAAATTCAGTACATGTTATGGAATGTTTGAAAAGTGCATTAGTTTATTTTCCTTTTATAATATCGTATGTGTGTTCGTATATCCTTCTCTTCAAATGTCTCTCAGTCTTCCCTACATAGAAAGACTGACATTTCTGACATATAACAAGATATACTACACCTTTGCTTTCACAATTATAATAATTCTTACTATTTAACCATCTTTTTCTCCCTTCAATATAAACTTCTCCTTTGTTAATAATGTATGGACACTGTCGACACCTGCCACACTTATATGTTCCCACTTTGTTCCTATCCCCCTTCCATTTACTACTAACTTTCCTTTCTAAAATATTCTTTATGTTTTGGGAATTTTTATAAACAATTTTTGGTTGTATATTCATAACGTCCTCCATATCAGTCAAAGTGGTAAATTTATTCCATTCAATGTTCAAAAACTCCTTCATCCTTTTATTAGAAGCATTGTATTCCACTATTAAACTTCTTGTATATATCTCTTGGTTATTGTTGTGTTTTAACGCCCCAGGGTTTGTGTTCTTACTCTCAGGGATAAAACCCCTCCCCACAATTGGTTTAAATCTGTCAGTCCTATTTCTTTCCACTTCTTCCTTAATATCACATATAAATTGTTTAGGGTACCCACGCTCCAGGAACATTTTCTCTAGTATCTTACATTCCTGTTGGAAATCATCATCCCCACTAGTCATTCTCGACCCCCTTACATATTGTCCCTTGACTATGTTTCTCTTACTATGTAAGGGGTGAGCACTGTTGAAATGTAGGAAAGAGTTTACATAACTTTCTTTTCTATAAACCCTGGTCTCAAACTTACCATTCCTTTTATATACTTCGACATCTAAATATTTGAGTACTTCACTACTAGTAGAATATGTAAATTTTAAGAAATTGGTGGTTCCCGTAATGTATTCCATAAATTCCAAAAATTTCGTGTACCCCCCTATCCAAAAAAATCACAATATCATCTAAAAACCTGTGGTAAATAAACCAGTATTTCTTATAGTCTGAATTAATGACAAAATTTTCTTCCCACTTTGACAAGACTATATTGGCATACGTAGGAGTGCATGCCGCTCCCATGGATACCCCCGACTTTTGCTGGTAAAATTCTCCTTCAAAAGTAATAAAATTGTATTTTAACACTGAATCCATGAAAGCTACACTAGCTATCTTGTCATAGTGACTTAAAGTTTTGTCTTCAAAAATACTTTCCTCAAACAATTCCATTCCTTCTAAGTGAGGTATGCTACTGAATAAATCAATGATATCTATGGTCACAAAAAGCATGTCCTCTTTATACATCTCAGGCTTTAATTTACTCAACAAATCCCAGGAATCTTTGAGGATAATTTGGTTATTTACCCATATATGTTTTGTTTTGTGATCTATAAATTTGGCTAGTGGTACAGTTTTGGAGCCCTCTGCAGAAACAATGGGTCTAATGGGGGGGTCATTCATACTTTTATGGATTTTGGGTATTCCGAATATTGTGGCCATTCTTGGTTTGTTCACCTCCAGGTATTTAAGTATTTTCATGTCTATAACATCATCAATTAATAAATCCTGTAACAAGTTATCAATTTGTTTATAGGCAATGTTCACCTCATTCAAAGAAACCACAGTATAAATTTTCTCATTCCCCAAAATTGTATTCATCTTGCCATCATAAATCATTTTATCCATAATAACTATCCCCCCCTCCCTTGTCTGGCTTCATTACCCTTACTGTTTCTTTTCTACTTAATTCATTTAGTACTACTTTTTCTTCCATAGTTAAATTGTGGTTACACCAGACCTTGTCATGTTTTTTCCTAATTCCTTCTGCCAAAACATTTTCAAAGTTTTTTAGTTGGGGTAGTAAAGGGGGATTGTATATGGATTTCCTAGTTAAAGTAGTTTCTTTTCCTGTTTCTTTTTTCAATCCGGCCCTTAAAGCCAAGATTTCTAGATTGATTTTCCTTATAAACAGTTTTATATCCAAAATGGTTCGTGTATAGTCACCTTTTACCGTTGGTATATACTTCAACCCTTTGCTTAAAAGAGAAAAATGTGATGTAGTTAAATTAATATCACTAAAATTATAAATAGTAAAATCATTGTATGTATATTTAATGTTGTCTCCGCCAATGATCTTATTGTAATTCTCATCCACTGTTTTAACACCAGGTAAAGGGGTATTTACTTCTAGTATCTCCCCGTTCCTCTTTCCCCCCCCCCATCTTAGAAAATTTTCCTTACCTGCTTGAATCCTAGTTTCATTGAAACCTATGTGTTCCAGTGGTGGAAATTCTTGATTATATACATCTTCTTCCCATCCAACATCTTTCCCATTGACATGCCTACCTTTATTTTTAAAAAAATTGTTGTTATTATTCCATTTCCTTTTAAAACCACCTGAGTTAGGGACTTGATTTAAGGGCGTAGGGTAACTGATGTTGTTTTCATATTCATTGATGTCCCTGTTTAACTTCCCTATTTTGCGCTGAATGATGTTCTCACATTTCACATCAATGTCCCTTCTTACATTAAAATACTTATCTCTTTCTTCCTTAATACTATGAATTAAATCAGCTTTAATATTTTTGTCCATTTTGTATTTTTTGTTTTTATACTTATGTATTTTTTAATGTTTTTAAGTAATGTGTGTACAATCAAATAAATGTGATGGATATGCAATGCGGTAGTATAATATTTTAGGCACAAGACACTTTAAAAGGAAAGGAATTAATATTAATGAGAAGTTTTAGGTGATTTGTTTATTTGTTTTTTTAAAATAAGGATTCTATTGGACCTAACATTTAAACATTAATTGGATAAAGTATTCAAACTACTGAGAAGTAAAGGAGTTTGTCTGATGAATTCCTTTGTTTAGGACGAAAACGCGTGTGATGTGATTTATGAATAAAAAGCGTTAATTCAACGTTTCGCTATTTTGTGGATTCACTGGGCTGGCAATATTTTGTAGGAACTTGGTCCGTGGTTCTAGGCATTCTCGATTGGTTTTCTTGGTTTCTGGAGTTGCCTACTTTTTTTGTTTCTTGAGCATACCAAATATAAGACAAAATCAGGATGCTCTGCATAATTCTGGATGTCAGAGAGGTGGCCTTAGTACTCACTGATGTCCAAATGATGCGCAATTTCTACAGATCAGAAGAGGATTTTCTCTTTACAGTGTTACTTAGTTTTGCTAAATAATAAAGTGTAAGATAATAATAAGCAAATGTTATTATACTGCATAAAAGTGACTTTTTATTAACTACATTTGCATCCTTTAGCCAATTTATATTTCCATTGTCCCCTCAGGTATTCTTGCAATGTTAGTGAATAGAGTATTGCTTTATAACAGGACAGGTGCAAGGTTTGAAGGTGGCTTAGTGAAAATGTTTCTCTCTTTCTTTCTCTTGTCTGCAGTGAGCACTGTGCGCAAGCACCCACCCATTTCTTTTTCCTGTTGAACTAGGGCACTTCTTTTTTAGTATCTCCTTATTAAGGGTACTTATCAAATATATTAATTAATTATTTTATATATAAAAAAGGAATGAGAAACACAAGAAAGATCAGCCCTCAAGCATAATCAAGGGATACATTAATCCAGGGGATTGCACTAGGGGGGTTATGATTTGCAAACTGTATTTAACTTAACATTATATTCAGTCCATTTTCCACAGTTACTTAAGGTCATTTAATGGTTAGTTTCTTAAAATCCAATTCTCCTCTGCCCCCATGCCCCCCCCCCACACACACACACCTTTTATTTTTTTCCTTTGTTTTACTTTCACAAGCAGTTGCTTTAGCTATTATAGAGTGAGATCTGGCTCGTATTTGATTTCAGAGCTTAGTTGTTGCTAATGGTAGGGCACCCCTACATGAGTCTTTCACCTTTAGAAAAAGGAAAATCCATAACATTAGGGGCATTTTTTTCAAATATTAGTAATATTATCTTTAGTTTCCTCCCACATCCCAAAGACATGTTGTAGGTGGATTGGACACTCTAAATTGGCCCTAGGTGTGAGTGCGTGCGTGTGTGCCTTCCGTGGAAGGTTGGGTGCCGGGCTGGCAACTTGACACCGTAAAACTCCACTGCCAATCATGAGCAGGCAGGTGATCTGCTGTGGCGACCTCTAACTGGGAAAAGCCAGAAGAAGAAGTAATATTATCTTCAACAGTTAACAGGATATAAAAATGTTAATTAATTTGCATTTCCTGAAGTAAAGAATTCTTTAACTCTAGTTATTGTGATTATTTATTAAGTGTTAACCACCACACATTCACTAAATTGCAAGTTTCAAGGATATAGCTCAAAAACACCAAAAATCAGGAGAAAACTGGGTCTTTTAGCATAAAATGATTTAATTGACTATTCGTCAAAGGTGACTTCATCAGAAATACAACTCACTACTACAAAAGCACACATAAAATACTGTCAGCAAGTGAACAATTAATTGTGTAACAAGCTGTTCAATTCATAAAACAATTATTCAATTGAAGTGAACCATCAATTAACTTAATCCCATAGACTACTGTTTCCAGTAAAAAAAATTGCATCTAAGTAAAAACTTTCTCCCGGATTCTCAAAAGCTTGCACAGAGTGCAAGATTGGTGCAGGAGCCCACGCAGGCAATATGTCTGCCGTGCGATCCAGGAACAGCCTGCAGGGGTGTGCACAAGCACTCCTGCACTAATCTTGCACGGACTAAGCCCTGGTATGCAAATCACCCTATTTGCAGGTGAAATCCATGCAAATGAGATGATTGTGCAATCCAGGAAGCTTGCAACAGTCCGTGCAAGACTAGTGCCATCCGCAGAAATGTACTCAGTAACTGAGTACATTTCTGCAAAATCCAAAACGGAGCTATGACAGCTCCAAATAAAGACTGCATATCATTGAGGAAGCATGCCAATGACCAAGTATAAGGCCATTGACATTAGAAACAATACAATAAATAAAAAAATCAACTTTTATTTTTTTTTTTCGCCGATCTCGGCTGTTTAATCATAGGGCAGTGGCACACAAACGGGATGGGGGGGGGGGGGGATAAAAAAATAAACCTAAAATAAGCATTCCAACTAAAATCAGTATTCTGCCATGCAAGTCAACAGCAGGCAGAAGATAACCTGGAAAGTGAGTAGTGGTTGCTAAGGGGGGAGGCTCAGTGTGAGATATGCAACTATGCATTAGCAGGCAATCCTATGCAAATGAGGGAAAGGATAGTGAATCCCAGTTTTCCCCAGCATGTGAGGCAGGTCCCAACTGTGTAAGAGTATGAATAACTGGGTGCAAGACTAGGAGGTAGGTGACATCATGGAGGAGTGTGTCAGGCATACTGTAAGTGGATTGGAGGCCTGTGGCTCGAGTTTGCTCCTAGCTTAGCACAGCTAAGTTAGGGGGTGTGTCTAAACCTGCCTAGCACTCTTTAAAAAGTGTAAGCGGGTGTGCACGCAGTGCACAGGGTTTGACAGAAAGAAAAAAGAAGTTAAACCAGGAAATAGCAGCAGTGTGCACATTTACGGGCTTAAACAGGGAGGCAATGGGAAGGGAAAACAGCAGTAGGAAGGTATTCAAGGAGAACTAGCATAGCTGGCAGGTGAAATGTATCAGAATCAGCCAATTACACAGGTAGAAGACCAGCCTAGCCCAGAACACTACTATAAACTAAGCAAACACCTTCCCTTTTGTTTTTTCCCACACTCTACACCACCGGTGTATACAAGCGGGGAAATTTTAACAAACAAACTTACAAAATGAGAAGGGCTGTAGCAGGCAACATAGAACAACATTGTGGTGAGGATGTGAATACTGCTGAACAACCCACAGTGAGGAGATGGAGAAGAGTGTACAGACCCAGGGTAACCAACCATGGACTACATGAGCTGAAGATAGTGGAGTGCTATAGGGTGGACAGAGACCTCCTACAGCAAATTGTTGAGCTGTGCTGGCCACACCTTACACATCAAACTGACTGAGGGGAACCCATCCCAGTGGATATCAAGGTATGTGTGGGACTAGGTATACTAGCCACAGGTACCTAACAAAGCACAACTGGGGATATCATGGGGATCTCACAGGCATCAGCATCCAGAGTATTCCACCAGTTCCTGGATGGCATGTCAGCACATGCCAGTGAGCACGTATATTTCCTCAACACCCGTGAGGTGTTGACCAGCAATATGCGTCTCTTGCACCAAATAGCAGAATACCCTGGGGTAGTGGGTGCAATAGGCTGCATGCACATATACATCAAAGCACCACCCAGTGAGCAGGGTAGGGCCTACATCAACCAAAGGGGCATCCCTTCCATCAACTGCCAGGTCATATGTGATGCCCAGGGCATTATAATGAATGTGTGTGCTGGCTGCCCTGGAAGCTATGATGATTCCCACATATGGCATCTGATGCAGCTGCACCAGAGATTTGCCAATGGGGACATCCCTACAGTCACCTAGTGGGGGATGCTGGGTACACACTGGAGCCGTGGGTACACACTGGAACTGTGGCTGATGACATCCATCAGAAATGCACACACACCTGAACAACAACGCCATAATGAGGCACACGCACCGGCCAGACATATAATAGAGCATGTGTTTGGGAAGCTCAGGTCATGGTTCTGGTATCTGGACACATCCGGTGGAGCCTTGCAGTATTCACCAGCTACATGTACCCAAATTGTTATGGTATGTGTTATGCTACACAGTATGATCCTGTAGAAACTGCTGCAGCAGGAACAGCATGAGGCAGGGTCACACAGCCCCCCACCAATGCCAAGGCCTGCACAGGCACAGAGTGATCCAGAGGAGAAACAATCTGAGCCTGCCCCAGTAGGCAGAAAGAGGCATGCCCAGTATGCCCAGGCCTTGGCAAAGAGGCAAAGCATAGCACATGCACTGACACAGTAGGGACCCAGGGAATGACACCTCTATCTGACTCGCACATATAGTAAAAGGGATGCCAAATATGACACTACCTGTGCTCAACCATGTATAGGGAGTGTACTATGTGCATCCGACTCAGGCAGCCCTCCAGCACCATCCACAAGTCTGCCACGCACTCAAGGTAAGTCAATCAACCTACCAATTGCTAAATGGAGTAGAATGTGTTGTTACCTATAGCTATGGTATGGATGTGAGCATTCAAGGGAATTGAGTGGCTGAATGTTATGGCAGCAGACAGTAGACACCCATAGTGGCACCATGACATTTGTAACACATACTGGAGTCGCCATAGTAGCCAGCACTACACAGGGTGACAAAACCCACTGCAAGAAATGTGCTGAGCAACATATGTGCCCGTATGACCCACACATGCCAATCAGGATGGTTCGCATACACAACAACAGTCTCAGCCAGCAGGACAGGTGTAGACAAACCCAAACAGAGCCTGTGCCATGGACCAGAATGATGGCTATGGTAAACCTCCACCCAGGCCTACACAGACAGACCACAGCAGGGCAGGCAGTGGGATGTAAGTTCTGAAGAGTAGGAAGTCAGACAATAATATGTAGGGCAACCAAAGCCACGATCTGTAGTACACTGGTATGCCTCTAGTCAGCATGATAGTTAGCAATACAGAATGAAATGGAGTACCTGACATACCAGTACAGTCATGGCAAATGTGTACAAGTTTCATGTGTGCCCCCCCACCCTGTGTAAAAATGTAGAAATAGTCCAGTCTGCCCCGACATCCTACATAGTAATGTAATAACAGTCAGGTGTGCCCCCCATCCCTGTGTAGAAATGTAGAAATATTCAGGTGTGCCCCCCATCCTACATAGTAATGTAATAGCAGTCAGGTGCCCCCCCAATCCTGTGTAGAAATGTAGAAACAGTCAGGTGTGCCCCCCCATCCTACATAGTAATGTAATAACAGTCAGGTGTGCCCCCCCCCACTCCTGTGTAGAAATGTAGAAATAGTCAGGTGTGTCCCCCCTGCTATGCAGAAATGTAGTAACAGTCAAAGCCAAATGATCAGTGGAAGCCCTGAATAGACAGCATGCTACCTGTTGGTGTACAACACAAAGGTCAGCACTGCAGCACAAACTACCTGGACAGGATCCACACATTCAGTACAGATGGCCATAGTGGGCATGCTCACAGACTTAGAGAAATGAAGGCAATGTCAGTCAACAACATACTGAAAGGCCATACTGAGCATGCTCACACACTTAAACATATGAAGGCCATGACTGAAAATACCAGTGGACCAGACATATCTGGCAGTTGCAGTTGTTAGTGCAGACACTGGTCAGTATGCACCACTCATGGCTTGCACTCACACTGGATAGGAATACAGACATATATGTCAGGACAACACACTATAATAAGCCAAAGGTAGACATACATAGATGTGTGGAAGAGGGTGAGTGTGACAAGGAGCCATCCAGGCCTGTCCCACCCAGCACACAGCCAAAGGGTCCCAAACACATAAGGTGCAGATGTCACTCACTGCAGCTACTAGCCACCAGTATCTGTCAGCATTATAGACTATGTGGTGCATGTGCCAGCTGTGCAACATGACTGTGCAAGGAAGTAGTCATCTAGCAGCTGTATACACATCCCTGTGACATATGACCTCGTGTGTGCCCGCATGTGGTGTGTAAACCCCTAGATGAATGGGTTATGGGCCATGCACACACCGCCCTCCCCATAGCACTACTATGACAAGCCCATTGAGGTCATCCAATGTGAAATACACATTTGGGAGAGCTGCAGCCCAGTATTCTCTGTGGCACTTCCCATATCTGCGTATTGCTATAGTGTGATAAACTAGTTAGGTAGGAATTCTAACCCCAGACTTGGCAACTGTGAGTGTGTGTGTGTTTGTGTGCATGTCTGACTGTGTGGAGAGCAATGCTTTTTAGGGTAATCACATTCCTTAAAATTCATATACTCACCTTTGGCAAGGCTGCTGATGACACCCACCTAAAAATATACCTCTGGGAAGGTTATAGATCAGTAATCTCTGTAGAGCAGCCTGTAACTGCGTACTGCTATAGTGTGCTAAAGTAATTAGATAGGAGTTCTAACCCCAGAGTTGGAAAATGTGTGTGTGTGTGTCTGACTGTGTCGAAAGCAATGCTTTTGGTACTCACACTCTTTACAATTCATATACTCAACTTTGGCAAGGCTGCTGATGTCACCCACCTAGAAACACACCTCTGGGAAGATTGCAGCCCAGTATTCTCCGTAGTGCATCCTGTAACTGTGTACTGCTGTAGTGTGATAAGGTAGTGAGGTAGAAGCTCTAACCCCAGACTTGGCAACTTTGTGTGTCTGTCTCTGACTGTATCAAGAGCAATGCTTTTTAGGGTACTCACACTCCTTACAATTCATATACTCAACTTTGGCAAGGCTGCTGATGTCACCCACCTAGAAATACACCTCTGGGAAGGGAGTGGCCCATTACTCTCTGTAGTGCATCCCATAACTGCGTAGTGTAATAAAGTAGTTACGCAGGACTTCTAACCACAGACTCGGCAAGTGTGTGTGTGCATTTGTCTGTGTCGAGAGCAATGCTTTTTAGCGTACTCACACTCCTTACCATTCATATACTCAACTTTGGCAAGGCTGCTGATGTCACCCACCTAGAAATACATCTCTGGGAAGGTTGTAGCCTGGTAATCTCTGTAGACCGTCCTGTAACTTCGTACTGCTGTAGTGTGATGTAGAACTGTGGTAGGCTTCCACCCCCCCCTCCCCACCATGGCAGTTCTGGATGTTTTGTGTGTGTTTCAATGTCTGTGTATGGAGCAATACATTATAGGCTACTCACACTCAGTACATTTCAAATGGCCTGCTTTGGCAATCCTGCTGTCATTCATTGTGAAATGCACCTTTGGGGAAGGAGTTCTCTAGTAATCCCTGTGGTGTGTCCTATAACAGCATCATGCTGTAGTGTCATCTAGACCTCTTTTTGGGGTTTATACCCACACATGTCAGTTGTGGATGTTGTGTGTGTGTGTCTCACTGTCTGTATAGGGAGCAATGCATTTTAGGTTAGTCACACAGAGAACATTTCAAATAGCCTACTTTGGTAATCCTGCTGATGTCATTGATTGTGAAATACACCTTTGGGGAAAGAGTTCTCTAGTAATTCCTGTGCTGCATCCTATAAGAACTCCATGCAGGTTCTATACCCACACATGTCAGTTGTGGATGTTTTGTATGTCTCACTGTCTGTGTAGGGAGCAATGCATTTTAGACTAGTCTCACTCACTACAATTTGAATGTCCTACTTTGGCAATCCTGCTGATGTCATCCAATATGAGCTACACCTTTGGGGAAGGAGTACTCCAGTAATCTCTGTGGCATGTACTATAACTGTGTAGTGCTGTAGTGTAATAAACTAGTTAACAGGGGTTCTACTCCCAGACAACACAGGTGTGCGTGTGTGTGTGTGTGTGTGTGTGTGTGTGTGTGTGTGTGTGTGTGTGTGTGTGTGTGTTTGTAACACATATCCTGTGTGGAGGTGGTTGTGAGTGTGTGACACCAGTGGCCAATATAAAGCAGGTTTTGCATATTTCTTAAATGGTGGCCCTACTATATACCACAATGTCCACCATACAGCAATAACAGATGCGAAATAGCTGAGAGGTTGGGGTGCAAAGCCATACCCATACATGTGACATCAAGGCCAAGCAATCACAGTTAGCAACCCCAGTATTACCCAGAACACACTCTCAACCCATGTCTCATAGACACACACATGCCTAGGCACTAGCCAATATGTGGATAGTACACTGCATATTGGCCAGTGCTAGCAACTATGGGGTGACAGCTGTGGACTACAGAGGGTATGACACCCTGTCCATCTGTCCAATATGCACATACATGCAGACAATGCACCTTCCCCATGTTCCTCAATGGCCACCCAAAACACCTGTGGTGCCATCACATGTGACCCACAATGGACATACCATGCCTGACCCCATGCCCCATATTGACGGATGCCACTGACACCAGGGAATTCCATTAGCATGCTATCAATTTAGCTGCAGGGTAATTCTGTTGCCCATTACCAGTTCTCACCACATGTGGGCAAGGCTGGCACATCTGATGATAATCTGTGTTCACAGTGTGGACCAGACACCCCAGGTACAGTTCCACATGTCACAGTACATGATGTGGGAGGTGTGCACATCCCAGACACCGTCCATGTCATGGACTAAGGAGCACATACATGACAAGCAATGCACAGCATTGGCCACACACAATAGTCAGCCAGGTGACTGGATTGGGGATACAATACCCACCAGTGTGGGCAAATGCAGACACTACAGCTATGAGCCACAATGCAGACCATCGTCATGTGGGCTGATGCCAAGGTATACCCATTGCTTAGCCTTGTACAGCCATCTGGCACACTCAACCACCACACACCCGTGCAGACATGCACCCATGCATGTCAGTACTGGCACTTTGTATGTTTGTGTGTGTGTTGTATGGTGCGTATGTTCACATTCACACTCCCTACAACCCCCATGGGCATAATGAAGCATGCTGTCTGATGTCAGACACCTCCCCATACCCTTTGCCCATACAACCCCCGTATGACCCATGCAGTGCATGTGATACCTGCACAGTGATGTGTTGTGGCAATCCCACTACTGATGAGTTGTAATCCTGGCCCTGCCAAGTGTGTCAATGTGTGTGTCTCCCTGTGATAGTGTGGCTGTGTTGATGCTGGCACCTGTTCATGTGGACAGGCACGTGTACGTCACCTACCGTATAACTACCGTATCCCTGTTGTAGATGTCAGTCACCATCACATATATGTTCTGAGGGCTCCACAATAGGTAACCCATGTGGTGCATCCAATAACTGCATAGACATATGATAGCACTGCATAGTCATCAGGGGGTTGATACCCTGTGCTGGTAGGTGTGTGACACAAACATGCTTAGAATTTACTCTCCCACCACTCCCTGACTTGCCTTTGCCTCTGTCTGCCTCTCCCACTCCCTCTCTGGTGGATGTGTAGACCTATATTTGTTTTGCTTGGCAGCAGCATGAGTATTTTAAGTGATGCTCATGATCAGCTGATGGGCTCTGCATGAATTGTAGCCCTCCCCTAGCTGATTGCATGTGGAACAGCTGTGGTAACATTCCCATAGCCAATTGCATGGAAACACACTCCAATATCTAGGAACATCATGTTGGGGTTGGCCCTTTTCATTCACTGTGAACAGGAACTCAATTTGTTGTTTGGCAAACAGCATCTCAGATGGATTGGAGATTTACCTCTAACAACATACACTGTGGAAACAGGGCAACACACAGGAGGGGGATGTGCCTGACCTGACTACAGACTGTAAGTGCTGCTATACTGCCTTTGGAGTACTGTTGGTTTAACAGTGTGTTTGGATATGGCTGTCCTACATGTCTCAATACCTGCCGTGTCAGTTCCAAGTTTATGAGGAATCCCCATCTGCAGGGCCATCTGCAGACAGGGCAGTGTGTTGTGCCTTTGGTTTCATGTGCTACCAATGGAGCATCTATCTGTGGACTGCAGAAGGTAGTGTGAGGATTACAGTCTGTAGATGGTGAAAGCTGTGACAGTTACTGGCTTCTTATCCCTCATAGGACATATGTTGCAACAAATCCTGTTACAACAGTAAATGTATGAGGTTATCACAGCAACGTGTTATTATTGGCCCTGTGTATGTGCTTCCAGCCACAACTCTGTCAACCTGTGTACATATGTCGTGCATGAAGTGGTGCATATGTGCTGTACACCATAATTAGTGTCATCATATCTGATAATAAGCCAGTGAGATAGACTGCTACACATGTTATGTACAGTAGGGGTTATAATTGATGACATAACCTGGACATTCTGTGGATGTTTGTACAGTATTGTGGTCTGTGTACTTATGGTGAATGTCAACAGTGTGTGTTGTTAATATGTGCTTTAGCCTGTGTACAGACTGTGGTAGATGTCATTGTTCTAGGTCCCATCCTATCTGATGTTACATGCTGTTCCAATATATGGTACCGTATTGGTGTGCATGTTTGTAAGGCCATACACACACACACATGTCCCATACCAGACAGCAATCAGACCAAACTGTGTAGCAGCCCAGTATATGTAGGGACAGTCTGTGAGTGGCACATATAAGGATGGTGTCGAACAAATAGTTCATATACTGTTATATTATGCTAGCTGAACATGTGGCTGTGGCTGTGTTCACAGTGGTTGTGGTTATGCACTTTCACACAGGTGTATCATACCCTGTGCTGTGACATGCCTGTAGAGCCTGTTATATATGCAGGTACATGTGCATTCCCTCATAGAAGATGTAGGCCACTGTTGAGCCAGTCTGCCTGTAGCCTGCACAGATCATTGCTACATGCCTAGCAGCTTAGTGTACTTATCCAGTGAGATGTCATGTGCAGATACTTTCCAGGTTTACTGCTGCCAGGCCACCCTTAACAGTCATGTATGTCAGATAGAGCAGTGGGATGCTCTGCAAATGTATGTCAATATCTAGTGGGTCATATGTGGCCATGGCATCCCTCCCTGTACCAGCGGCTATTATGTGTTGGGCCAGACAGGGGTGTGTGAATGCATAACTCATGGTAGCAAATGTATTCCAGTCGTTATGTGTTATACCCATCTACATGGCTGTCTACATCCATACTGTCAGGCATGGTACACATGTTTAGCACTAAGGGGTTATGTGTACACCTCTGGACTATACAGAGTGTGTCAAAATGTCCACATATATTGGCTAATATCTCTGCTGCAGTCCACAGGGGCATTACATACTAGCAGCGGTACTTTACTATGATGTCCTTAGGATGTCTGTCAATAGCCACTGGCACACATGCTATAAACAGATGTGACCTCCAACACACACCATGTCTGTGAATACAATCTCAATGACGGTAGGAAGAGTCTACTAATATACCTGATATACATAACTGACATCCCCTTGCAATATGACTGTGGGACTATAGAGGCTGGGGTAGGGATACAATCCATGTCCAGGACATATGGTGGAAATATATGTACATATTATTATCCTGATAGCCATATATATATGACTACACATGTGTAGTACTTCCACTCACCACTATCATGGCAACCACCTACTCTACCCCCTACATCATGTGGGCGTGGTCCCTTTATATTGCCTGTGTGATGGCCATCCTTCCTGTGTGTCGGCATCAGTGTTACAGACAGCAGGTAGCAATATCTCTGACAGGATTACCGGCACACTCAGGGCTCCTACATATTTGTACGAAGTTCAGGAACTACAGACAGAGTGCGAGTAGAGTTGTGTTATGCTTTGTATAGTACTGTTGTTACAGGGTGTGTGTGTGTACATACTACTTTACCTTGGAATGCAGTCTGCCTGCATAGCTCTCAACTGTGGGCCTATCCTCTTGGTGGCAAGAGGTGTGCCTATCATGTGTTGCCTGTCCACCACACAGGTCTTGTGTCAGATATTTCACTGGCAGTGTGTGTGTTGAGTGCTAGTAGTACATGGCTACATCCATTTCTGTTTCTAACCTCAATTCCCTGACTAAGGGTATGTTGCAGACTATCCTGTAACACCAGCAACTTGCTTAGTGTATGGCAACAGTTCTCCACATTTGTGCCTGTGTTCCAGCCTCTGTCCTCC